>NW_022196911.1:9337783-9443452 GCF_008632895.1 Mastomys coucha
AAAAAAAAAAAAAAAAGAAAACTTATGAGGATCTCACCAGAGGCATCTATATAAGAGTGTATGCACATTTTGTTATTTCGTTTTGTTTTGAAAAAATCTGCGCAGTCCGGGCTTTCTCCAAACTTCTGAGCCTTCCTTCCCTGTCTTTGCGGGTGTTGGGATCATAGTGTGTGCAGTCTTACCCAGTTCCGCCCATCATTTCTGTGTGTCCCTTTGCCATTTAAACAAGGTTAGCCTCCTTGGGCACTTAAAATGCTTCTACTTGCATGCCGGGTAAGTTACCTGTGAAATTAGCACTCACCCATGTGAGGAACCCTGACCGGACAGCACCTTAGAGAATCTAGAGCAGCAGCAGTGGCCTCACGGTGCTCTTGTGAGCAGAAGGGGACAGAGAGACAAAAATATCACCAAAGTAGATTTAATGTCTTTCTAAAGCTGAGTGGCAGGCGATGTCCAATGTGAGGGAAGGACATCAGAGCGGGGAGGGCGGGGAGCGGTGTGAGAAAAGCCTTTGCCAGCTTGCAGTCAGTCTCACCTCGGGATGGACAGCTTGCCTGGGACTGCTGAAGGCAGCTGTGCAGGCAACACGGCCATACGTAGGGGTCCTTGATGATGCTCTCAGTGTAGGAATGGAACCCTCTGAGCTTTCTCAGCTTCTCCATATGTGCAAATTTTTAAAGGGGATCAATTTTTTGGCTCTGGAACATTCCATGAGGAGGCAAAAAAAAAAAAGGTCTGGCCATATCCAAAAGTAGTGGTTAATAGCTAAATATCAACATAGAAATTAGGCCAAGTGTTTGAAAAGACTTAGTCCCAGGTCTTTTTAACTGTCCACTTAGACGACATCTTTGAAGGCATGCTTATAAATTCATAGATGGTTTTTCATATTGCTCTGAGTATCATAAAGGAATACAGTGTGTATCTGAGACCCAGAGCCGTGAGAACACTGGCCTTCTCAAGCAATGTGGTGAAGACATTTTATACCAAGCCTACAGAACCCTCCCTTGGCTGTCTATGCCCTGCAGACAAATACCATATGTGTGTTCCAGGATCTGGGCCCATCAGCACTTGCTGACATCAAGGCAGGGCTCAGGAAGACCCTGGAAAGGTTATGGGGCATTGTTACTAACTGCATGATGGTTACCAGTCCCTCTTGCTATATGTCTGTCCTTGCATTAAATCTGGAACTGAAGTAAGTTTGTCTTTTCTACCATCTCAAAATTGTAAGAAGCCGCAAGGAACGACACTCAGCAGAGAGTGTCAGCACTGGGGCGAGGCTTAGTTGGGTTAATGAAGCAGTGAGCCTCTGGTTCCAGACAGTGATGAATAAGGGAGTGATAGACAGGGTCCATACACAAGCAATTTATTATTCATTTGCCTAAATGTATTCATTTTTCACTCCGGAAGAACATTGCTTTCCATTTCAAAGACTCTGTTACTGATCCATCTTTGCAGGGCTGACAAATTACCAAAAGGCGGATGAAATTAGGGTAGAAATCTCTTTGTGATAAAACCCCGGAAAAACCATGCTGAAATTCAATTGCATAGAACAGTGCATCGAGGAGATGCTAGTTGCCCTGGGGGAGCTTGCTTTCTTCTTGAGAATCAAACGTGCTGTTTTAATCCTTGAACAAAAGTCCCAATCAGCTGTGTCCTCAAAGACTTGAAACATCTTCCCTGGCATGTGCATAGTACAGGCATCTTGGCAGCCATGTTTGTGAGCATTCTGAACTTTTCCATGAGTGTGAGGGCAGTGACATCTTGTCATATATGTCACCAGCTTGACCAAGGAGTGTCTCTTGGTTTTCAGCTGGGTCCCATTTTGTCTCTCTCTCTCTCTCTCTCTCTCTCTCTCTCTCTCTCTCTGTCTCTCTTTATCTCTGTCTCTGTTCTTTCTCTGCCTGCCTCACTTCCTGTCATCCCTCCTTCCTTCCCTTCTTCTCCCCTTTATTTCTTTTCCTTGGACTTTCTCTCTGTTGTGGATTGAATCCTGGGCATCACATGTGCCAAGCATGTAGTCTAGCACACAGCTATATCCCCAGGCTCCTTTTTACTTTTGAACTTAAGACAGGGTTTCACTAAATTGCTCCAACGGGACCCCAAACTCACCCTGAAGCCCAGATAACACTCAGATTGCTCATCCTCCTTTAGCCTCCTGAGGAGCTAGGATCGTAGCCTTGCACCACCAGGCCTGGCTGGAAGTCATGTTCATTTTTGGGCCTTAATGACTTTCCCACGGGAGCCTGGGGAGTAGCTTTTGCTTATGGGATCGCTTCCAGACAAGCTCCAGCCGCCCACGGTGAGCGTGAGCTTGGGGCCCAGTCACTGCTCCTGGCGTTCTGGTTAGAATTAGTTATTGAATGCTCAGTTTATTGGAATAGACATGCAAGCTGAGCCTGCTGAATTTGCCAAGTTTCACTTAGAACAAAGCTTTCTTGGGCCTGGCAGAAGAGACATTGTGACTCTCCTACAGCTGAGGGATGATTCTTCAGACCCCGCCTTGCCACAGATAACCACGCCTCTCTGCCCACCTCCTGCTAATTGCCATGCCTCTCTCCAAGTTCCAGTTACGCCGGAAGTCCCGCCTCCAGAGACTGAAGATGAAGCTGCTGATTGGGCCAAGTTGCTGATGAACTTGGGGGAGGGGTTTTTGCTTTACTTATCTACCTGTTTGCTTGGAACAATGAGATTTCAATGAATGATGGCAGACTGAAAGCACACCATGTGTTGGTCTAATTTTTTCAAACCCTTCCCGCATTTCCGGTACCCCAAGTTATTTGGGCCTTGACCCCCATTCCAGAACACCCATGAGTGGCTGATGGCAGCTACAAGACATGAAGAAGTATATACACACACACACATATATATACATATGTATATATATGTGTGTGTGTATATCATATATATTACACATTTATATGTAGTATAGTATATGAAATACACATTTATATATAGTGCTATACATATATATATTTGTATATATATATATAGTTTTGGAGGATTTTTAAAAATAAAAAGTTTAGTTGGTTTAAATTTAATAGTTAACCAAATGCTGTCAGAATCTGCTGCCTTTCAAGGTCAATAGAAAAAACTCCACTAATAATGTGTGTGCTGTCATCACATGTCTTCTCCAGCTTGGGCTGTGTGTTGGGCTACCTCCCTCCAAGAGAGCTGCCCAGGCTAGGGAAGGCAGAGGAGAAGGCTGATGGATATGTGCTTCCATGTAGACAAGGGGAAGGACAGGAGGGACGAAGGATCAGTCAGATTTTTCCATTAAGTCAAGAGAAACACAACTTGCCCCTAACATCACCTCTGATGGCTTCCTAGACCAGCTGCTTCCCTGACACCCTACTGAGGAACAAATTGCTTTCCTGGCAGGACGTTTGGACACTCCTGCATTAATAGATACGGATCCCAGCATGCCAAGCCAAGCGAGAAGGCAATTTAATATGAACAACACTGTCATCTCAATTTAGGACAACAGTGAGGATGCCCTACAGGGCATCGCCACAGCTTCTGGAAGTGCACACCATAAGACATTCGCGCTGTCTTAAGGCTATAGAAAGCTGGTGTCTCTAGTAAACACTCAGGAGCAAGGATAATGGAGAAAGCACTGCTAAGGCTATGGCAGCCCTGGCCTATCGCCAGCTTCAGTCTGATGTGGAGACGGAGGCTGGGTGGAGACTCAGCCACTGTTCCCTGACAGACTCGGAAAGGCTAACTCTAAGGGAGAGATGGTGCAGATGGAGGTCTGAGGGTATTTCGCAGCAGACGAGGGGAGTTTCAGTTTTCAGTCTCAAACTTAAATGTCTACCTGAGCTGCTAAGCAAGACAAAAACAAACAGAGGCCTTTTTAATTTGCATCTTGATGCTGGGCTGTATGCGAAATAAAAAAAAAAAAAAGCTTTTGTAAAACTCTAAAGGCTTTCTATATTTCTATGCACTTTAACAATGGTTTCTATTTTATTTTCTCCACACTAAGGATGTGGCTGAACCCAACAGACACATGTATTATTCTGGGATCATTTTTACTGAGATATTACCTATGGCAAGGATTCCCATGATAAATCAGGGTCGTGTGGAACTTTCAAAAACTGTAAATAAATATATTTTTTTACATAATATGGATTTTTTTGCCATCTTTATCGAGTCAATAAAGGTTTCTTAATAATCACATTGAGAATTCTCTTATGTAGGGTAAGGAGAAAGATATACGTGTGGTGCTTTTAATGACTGATGCATAGCCCTGCCTTGGCCCCCAGGCTTAGGAATTTGACACTTGTCTCCTGTAGATGGCGCTGGTGTGGCCTCTCAGTGTCCCTGCTGGTGCTTGCTCCCATGTGCCTCCCCGAGCCCACCGCCACCATGGCACCACCTCTAGAACTGTAAGCTTAAGAAACTCTTCCAAAAATTGTGTTTTATCACAGCAACAGAAACATAATTAAGATAACAGGTGATAAAAATAAAGTCACATTTTCTTGACATATGTACACGTGCATACACACACACACACACACCACACACGTCTATGCTGAGTCACACTACTTGCCATTCTTACCGTAGAGTCATTTTCAGCAGATACATTGTAACATGCCCTGTGCTAATAATTTCACCATGGATCGCCACAGAACTATCTATGTGATGGGGCACGGGGTCACCGCATCTGTGCCCCACTGGTGCATTGGCTGGGTGGCGGATAAGGTCTTTTCTCCATCTTCATCTTCAACGTGGTGCCAAATGGGGATTAAAATACTTATTTTAAAACTTTCCTCCTTCCTTTTTAAATCTTTGTGTGTAGGTGCAGTCATGGGTGTGGTGTACATTCATATGTGTGTGAGCGTATGCAGACATGACATGCCTGTGTGAAGGTCAGAGGCAAACTCATGTGTTCTTAGATAGGGTCTCTCATTGTTCATGGCTGGCCTGCTAGGTTCTGGAGGTTCTCAGGTCTCTGCCTCCCATGAGGCCATACAGGCAATGGGATTACAGATGTGTGCTACTGTACATGATTGCACATGGGCCCTGGGGATTCGAACTTGGGTCCTCATGCTTGTGCAGTGGGTGCTTTACCCACTGAGCTATCTCCTGAACTGCTTTTTCTCCTCTGTTTCCCTTTACAAGTTTTTGTGTGTATCTAGGAATGCATACCTCTCTAAAACACAGCCTGGGGCGGGTATCAAATATGGAGGGCAGAGGAGCCTCACAGAAGGGAGTCACATTAGGAGCTCACGCTTCTCATGTTAGGGAATTTCAGGGGGATACTAAGTGCAATTCACTGTGTGGACTTAAAAATATGATATCTATCCAGACAGGTTTTGTTAACTTCTTTAACTATCATCATCATCATCATCATCATCATCATCATCATCATCATCATCATCATCATCATCATCAGGTTTTGTTAACTTTATCATCATCATCACCACCACCACCATCATCATTACCATCATCACCATCATTAATTTTAAATACAAACCCCTTTATTATCACTATTGTCTGACTGTGGAAACATGATCAATAGTAGCAGTTTGCGGCACAGAGCTATGTTGTGGTGCTTCAAAAAGCATGCTAGAACTACCTGGGAGATGCTTCCCTGAGAGCAATCTGGTTCATGTCTTTAGTGCTGATAAGATGTCCAGCACACCCCAGCCACCCTCTCCTCACATGCAGAACAGCTTAGAACCCAATGTTCTCCAGGAGAAAGCCTTGCTTTGTGGACCCATCAGGAGGTGTCTCAGAGCCAACTTTAGACTCAGCAGCAGAGGCAGCTCTGAGAGGGTTAATCCAAAGGTTTTAAATTCCATATGGAATGCTGGAGAAGCGCAGGCTCTGGGAGGTGAAGAAATGCATCTTTAAAACACCCTCCAAGATCCAGGGTTCTCAGGATCATAGTCTCACCCATTGTCAGCATACAGCAGAGTAATCGTTTCTCTCCTGGTTTGGAGCCTTCTGCTTTCCTCCTGGGCAAGTGGATATAGCAGCATGGAGCCTGTCAGGCAGTGGGTGTTGGCTGTGATCCCCATATAGGGATTCATAAGAGGCTTGATGGGAAATTCTAAAGCTTGTTTTTCTTAAAAAAAAAAAAAACAGAACACATTTCAAAACATCAAATGTGTTTGTTTCAGTTTGGATTTTCCTTCTATTCTGCCCGAGAAGATGATGTTTCAATTTCTAGGTGTGAAATAAGACTTTGGGATAACAGCATTCGTGTGTGTGTGTGTGTGTGTGTGTGTAAGGTTTAGTGTGAGGCCGATGGAGGAGAAGTATATCTGTGTGTGTGTGTGTGTATGTAAACATATATATATGTTAAATATATATCATATCTCCTACTTATATTTGCGTATCTGTGTGCATGTGTGTGTATGTGTGTGTGTGTGTGTGTGTGTGTGTAGGGCTCAGTGTGAGGCAGACAGATGATAAATATATATATACATATATATTATATATTTTATATATATATATACACATACCTCACACATATATTATGTGTCTCTGTGTGCATGCATGTGTGTGTGTGTGTGTGTGTGTGTGTAGGGTTTAGTGTGAGGCAGACAGAGGATAAGTATATATATATATATAAATATATATATACTTATATAAATATACACACACACCTCACACATATGTATGTGTCTCTGTGTGCATGTGTGTGTATACTAAGGACATTGATTAAAAAAGCAAAGATGACTGGAGCTAGAGATTCAGCTCAGTGGTTAAGAACAACACTTGATACTCTTGCAGAGGACGTGGGACAGGCTCTTGCACACACACATGATGGCTCACAACTGTCTGCCACCCCAGGTCCAGGGGACCCCGCACCCTCTCTGGCCTCTATGGGCATTGCATCATGTGATTGGTCTGCTTTGATGCCAGCAAATCATTAAAAAATGTTTTTAATGGCAAGATGATTGTAAGCCTTGCAGAAAGCCCTTGTACTCGGCAAGAGCTGGGGCCTGAGTGGGTGTGCGAGCCCAGCATGACCTGGCTCTGGGGCCCTATGGACATTCCTCCTATTGCCTGGCCCTCCCTCAGAGGACTGCTGGAAGCAGGTGCTGGAAGCGGACCTGGGGTTCTGCATGGCTTCTCCTTTTCCGTGGGCAATCTAGTGGAACAAGCCCACAGTGCCCAAATTCAGTTTTTCCTCCGGAGAGATGACAGGAAGGCAGGCATGCTAGAGTTAGTGACAAGAACCTTGGTCCTTGTAGCATCCAGAGGGGAAGAGAGGGTGGTCCACGCCTGCTACCGGCTTGTGCTCGTGAGGCCCATGAACCTTAGTGCATTTTTCTCACATCACTGAGAGAAAATGGTCAAGTCCCAGCTGAATACATCTGAGCACCGTAGACGTTCCCTTCTATGTATGAGAGGGAATCCAGCAAGGTTTGTTATAGATACCGTAGGAAGGCGGCTGGCAGGCACAGTCATGGCACACTCTTGATGGCAGAGCTGAATTCCTCTTCCTCAGTGGATGGAAGATAGACAAATTATTGACAGGAGTGAAGTCCAGTCATAGGACAGAACGGAGCCCATTCCCTCATGTGGCAGAGTACTCAATGAACCCAGGCTCCCAGATAAATACTCTTCTACCTCCCTTCTTAGACCCTGAAATGTCTCTTCCTGACATGCGATTGTTATGGCGATTCCTGTCTGATGTATACACACATCCATGTGAATACAAGATGGCATACTTTTTAAGTAAAGATGAGTAAGTCCATGCTGTGCCTTTTTTGTTTGTTTGCTTGTTTTCTGTCCCATACCAAGGCAAGGCTAATAATCAAATCAGTGAAACTCATGCCCATTTTGCTACACGGCTTTGAGGCATCAGTGCCAAGAGCTAACTCCTTATCAGTTTTAACCGGTTTTGGAATTTTTATATGTTTTCAGATCATCTCATTCTAAACCATATTTAAAATGGCCAAACTACCTGCTCTCATAAAATCAGACAGCGAGTGACATCAGGGTGGAAGGAAAATTGACTGTATAGTCATGTGTGATGACATAGAGTTCCTACCCAGAGCATACACTCTATCACTGATTGCCTCTGAGATTTCCAGGCACTGAAGCAAAATAAGAAGAACAGCAAACCATACTGCTATCATTCATCAGCCAAGACCATGCTTTTACAATCATTGATTATCCACGACGGTCTCTGTAGACAGTGCTGGAAGGAGAGCCAACCATGGGCCACCAGCCATGGGCCAAATCTTGCCACGGACCAAGCCGGCACATACTAATACCTGGTAGGCTCATGTGCTAATTGGCATATGCTCATGGCCACAGCTGGTCCTGCATTAAGGTTTGAGGAATGTCAGCCTAGGATTGGGAAAGGTGACATAAGCTCCTATTATGTTGTAGTTGTTTCTGAGGTAGAGCTGTCTGACAAAATGGCCCCTCTTTACATCCTGGCTTTATAAACTTCTCTTATCAATAAGTAGGGTCTTGCATACCAGTCTCTGAAGGCAGAATAGACTTGTGATATGGCTAAAACAGTGGGGTGAAATGGATATTCTATAGCTCAAGGGACCTTGCCCACCTCCGCCCTCTTGGATTCCAGTCCCTACTGGGTTGCCCTGCAGGAAGGACCTCTCCAGCCACAGATGAGCCAGGTCTTCTGTCCCAGCCAGGCGGCCACTAGCCAATCCACTGACTCACTGGCTAGGGACAACTGAGGCAAGCCCAGACTGAGTCAGCAGGAGCAGAGTGGTCTAGTTGGACCAAAGATTTGGACTTAAAAACAGTTTGATTTCGCCGGGCGATGCTGGCACACGCCTTTAATCCCAGCACTTGGGATGTAGAGGCACGGGGATTTCTGAGTTCGAGACCTGCCTGGTCTACAGAGTGAGTTCCAGGACAGCCAGAGCTATACAGAGAAACCCTGTCTCGTAAAAACAAAAAACAAAAAACAAAAAACAAAACCAAAACAACAACAAAGCAAGCAAACAAACAAAAAGCCAGTTTGATTTCTTTGGGTGTTGTGGTTGAAGAAAGAGGTAGTGCATATAGTATCCAAATGAAGACTAACTTCCATCTTTGTGTGGAGGAACACTGAGCATCCGCAGAACCCAGGGTATTTGAGCTTGAGATTAAGCCATGCTTATAGGAATGGCTATTTTTAAGTGGTCTTGTATGAAGGGTGTGGTCAGTGGAATGATGGAGCTCTCAGAAGATGTTTATCCTTTTTGTTCCCAGAACCCAAAGACGTGGTGGTACCCAACACAGCAGAAGATCTTTTTGGAATGGGCTAGGGCTATAGACTTCAAGATGGGGAGGTGGATTTTGTATCTGGATGGATCCAGTGTAATTCCACAGATTGTTCAAAGCAGAGATACCCTTCTTGCCTGGAGGGGTGGAGGGAGGTAGGCAGAGAGGGCAGGGAGAGGGAGCCTTGCTGCCCTTGTCCATGGAGGAAGGGACCACAAGACAGAAGACATAGAAAAGGAATTCTTTATGGAACTTTGAAAATGGGCGCATCCCTGTCCACACCCCAATTTTAGCCTATCAAGAGCCCTATTAGATTGCTAGTGCACTTAATGTTATAGATAAGTTTAGGATAGAGTAAGTCTTTGAGTTTGTAAAAACTTTATAACAATTACAAAAGACAAATATAAGCAAAATTCTCGTGTGGCTTTTGACCAGAAGAACAAAGTTATATTATTTGTGGGGAATTGAATAAAATTGAACATAATCACATTAACTGAATTAGAGCAAACTCAGAAAAAGTTATGCTTTCTCTCACACATGGGTCCTGGATTTCTTATGGGCACATAAAGTCATGTATGTATATGCAATGGTTAGTGTTGTCAACTTGATAGAATCTAGAATCATCTGGGAGACCGGCCTTAGGGAATTCCTGTGGTGATTATCTTGGCTGCTTTAAGTGAGTGGGGAGACCTGTACACTGTGGGTGGGACCTTTCCTTCTCTGGGCCTGGGTGATATAAATGGAAGGAGGGGACTGGGAAGCATGCGTTCATCACTCTGCCTCTCTAGTGTAGATGTGTCATGAACAGCTGCTTCAAGCTCCTGCCCTCTGACTTCCCCACCATGCTGGTCTGTGAGCTAAAATAAAGCCTTTCTCCCCTTTGTCAGAGTATTTAATCACAGCCATAGGAAGAGAATCTAAGACAATATATATATATACATATATATATATGTATATATATATATTATATATGTGTGTGTGTTTATGTATATATATGTACATATGTACATATATATATGTTCACCTATATATATACATAAACACACACACATATTGTAAGAATTGAGCAAATAGGGACACCTCATAAAAATACCAAGGAGCAAGGAATGTCCATTTAGCCTAAAGACAGAGCTTCAGAAAGGTTTACAGAGCAAACAACCATCCTCAAGAAATGCCTTGTTCCAGGAAACATCCCTAGGAGGGTGGATCTCCCCCACCCCCACATGCAACAGGTATCTACTCCTCACCTGGAAGAGGAAGGTCAATAGAAACAAAAGAAGAATGGGAAAGATAAAGAGTAACCAGCCCATGTTGTAAACTGTAACCAGTCCACGCTGTAAGCTGTAAAACTCTGTTCTGAAAAGGTATAAAAACTTAGAGCTTTGTTTCCTCTTGGTCGCTCTTGTCCCGAATGCAGGGTGACCCTAGTATACTAGTTTCAATAAACTGCCCAGTTTGCAGCAGTCTCCCTCCTGATTCTTCGCGAGTGGGGGACCCACGCCGAATACAACAATATGTGTGTGTATATGTGTATATATACATATATATATACACACATAAAATCTTGTGTATTGTATGGATTCATCACTTGTCAATTAAAAAGCCTATGGCCTATGGCTTAGGCAGGAAATGGGAGGTGAGACATCTGGAGGAGAAAGAATTCTGGGATAAAGCCAGGCAAAAAATTTGTGTGGGGAAAATGTGAGGAGATGCACACCTGGTATGTGAGCACAGGTAGCCAGCCACGTGGCAGCATGTAGATTAGAACAAATGGGTTATCTTAAGTTATGATCCAGTCAGCGCAGAGCCTAGCTATACAGCCAAGGTTTTTGCAAATATATATTAAGTCTGAGTTTTATTTGTGGAAGCATGAGGCTGGGAGGAAGAACTAGACCTAAACTTTACACATATATGCAGATACACACATATATGTATATACATATTTTATACTTTCATGTCATATATATACACACATATATACACATGACATGAAAGTAAAACTGTCCGGCAGAGTTGTCCAACCTGCTAACATTGTCACAAGCCTGTTTGATTCCATTCACAGATCTCTTGGGTGTATGTGGCCCACAGGTCACAGGTTGGTCATGCCTGATAGGGGAATAAAAGGGAGAGAAGTGAGAGTAAGGACTTATGGGGGAATATGCTCTGTAGTGGCTATTCCTGGTTGTCAAGTTGACTATCTGGAATGAACTACAATCCAGAATTGGAATGGCTCACCTGTGATCCTAATCTGGAGGCTGAGAGATACAAGTTTCTGACCTGGATCTTGGCATGGAGATCTTGAGGTGTAGTGGCTATGAATCCAAGAAGATTAAGACAGGATGATCTCTGAGTTCAAGGTCATCTGGGATTAAAGATGCGGTGGCACACATCTTTAATCCGGGCCACGCCTTTTGCTAGAGACCTATATAAGGACATTGGAAGAAGGAAGGCGCTCTCTCTTCTTTGCCTGCTTGCCTTGTGGGACTGAGCAACTGCTAGATCCTTGGACTTCCATTCACAGATGCTGCTGACCTTTGTTGGGGAGTTGGCCTACAGACAGTAAGTCATCAACAAATTCCTTTAAGACTACCATAAGTTCTGTGACTCTAGAGAACCCAGACCAATACATGCTCAGTGTTCAATATATGCTTGTGTGAAAATGTCCTCACGTAACATAGAATCATGAACAATGAAAAAAATTGATTTTGTAATTAAAAGCAGCTTTAGGTTTCAAATGGACAGAAGAGCCTAACCCACTATTCTCTGACAGAAACCTGTCTTCCCTGCTGCATGGTGGCAGAATGCAGGTTAGCAGGGTACCTGAACATGAACCTAAAACTGCACCTTTCTGCTGACAAACGTGGCTATTTGCCACGGAGAGCACCTCACTTCGAGGACTGGATTTTAAGAGGCCTGGTAGGTACAATGTGACACTCTAAGGAATGCAAACACAAAATGCCAGGCAATTGGAAATGGGAGGTGGATGGGCAGAGGGGGGTATGCTAAGTAACTTTGTCTATAATGCCGGATGAATTAACGGCTTCTCCAGACGATAGAATTCCATCATTTTTTGAGTGACCTCTGTAGAAGATGTCATCTGTCATGCCATTTCACCTAATTTTAACAAAGTGAGCTCATGGTTTCTGATTCACACTTTTGGCTTGAACTGGCTGGTAGAAGCTACTGGTTCACTCTGCTGATATGGGCCGTCCTGGCCAGCTGTGTCTGCTGTGATGCTGTGTGGTCCCAGTAACTGTTGGATTCTGTCTTCATTCTAAGTTTTAGTGCTGAAAGGAGAGCTTGACTACATGTTGGAAATTAAGGAGTGAGCTGGACTCCGAAGTTATTAAAAATGTCCCTTCAAGGCTTTTACAACTGATTCTGCATCTAGTTCGGATGGTGTGGGTTGCTTCTAGCCACTGTGCCTTAAGTTTCAGCAAGTGCTAGAGCGCATGCTGAAGCTGTCTCCGGAGAAGGCTTGACAATTAGGCTGGATGCTGAGTGGTCCTGGGTAGACAGTAAAGCCAGGGATGGGACCTCAAGGAAAAGTAAATGGGAAAGCTATATTCCTTGAAGGCCTGCTAAATGAATTCCAGTCCCACAAACCTTCCTAATTGCTCCCATTCTTCAAAATTTTGTATATGCTTCAGTCACAGAAGCTGCAGTTTTAATTACCTGAATGTATTTCTGAAAGATTAACCAGAGATGCAAGAGAGATTATGGGAAGAATTCAGTGAACGCTTCAGAAGGCAACAGTGTGAAAATACGGCAATAATATTGTCCTTTGTCAACAGTGAACCGGAGAGGTGGTTGTTTTTTTTGTTTTTTTGTTTTGTTTTGTTTTTTGTTTTCTACAACACCAGAGAGAGGATGGAAAAGATCAGAAAGAAAGCAGGAAAAGTGTAGACTATCAGGAAGGAGAGAGTCAGTCAGTTCTCAAAACCTAAATCTTCCAAAAACAAAGAAGTAATCCCCATCTGGGCTTAATGTTTCAGTCCTTGGGATCTTTGATGGCTATGATATTATTGAAATTATTACATCCAGGGGCTGGAGAATTGGTTGAGCCGTTGCACTGGCTGACCTTCCAGAGGACCCAAGTTTAATTCTTAGTACCCACACTACAGTTCATATCTGTACTCTAGTCCCAGGGGATACAACATCTTGTTCTGGTCAGGCACTGCATCCATGGAGTACTGTGTACAAACATGCAAACAAAACACCCATCCACATAAAATAGTAACTTAAAAGTAATTATCATACTCGATGTATCATATCTGAAATGCAAGTATTTTAATCTATGAATTTGTGTTTTATCCAGATTCTAGAAATATGTTGGCTATTAATAATCTGCAGATGTAATTGAAAAAAAAATAGGGTTTTAAATGAACTCTTAGTGAGCAAGATGATAACTCAGTTGATGCTATCGATACATGTGTAAAATGGATTCTACTTATACTGATGGCCCAAATATATAGAACGTATAGCTAAAGATGAAGTGGAAGACAAGTGTCAGTTGTCTGTTAACCAAGGCAGCCTGCATTCCCAACCTAGTACCATCCACCTCTTGGTGACCTTAGCGTCACTATATGGTAATCAAACACCAATAGTGTACTTATAAATCAGCTTCCCTTTAGCACACAAAACAGCAAGTTCCAGAGCACTCTTGACATAATCCCATTTCACAATATCAGCATGAAGTTACTGAGCAGAGTTGGAGGAAGATATTGTGATGGGCCACCTCAGCTATCAAGTTGCCTACAACTGGAATCAACTGAAGCCCAAGATGCTGGGTGCTTGTGCTATTATTTGAGGCAGGAAGGCGCATCCTAAATTTGGGCCACGCCTTTGGGTGACAGACTTAGATAAAAGGTCATGGAGGGAGGAATCCCCTGCCTGTTGTCTAATCATTCTCACATTCTCACTGGCAAATTAATCTATCCTGTTGCTGGGGCATCCTGTTACCAGTATGAGAAACAACTGCTATGGGATTCCAATGTAGACTGAAGATCAGCAGCTCTTCAGGAATGCTCCAGGACTGAAACTGCTGAGACATCCAGGGCTGTGGACTGCATAGCTACCAGGTTATCAGTCTTTCCAGCGTGAGTGCCATTGTTGTGATCCAGTCTAGCAAATGAATATATATATATATATATATATATATACACACACACACATATATGTATATATACATACACGTCTATATATCTATGTATGCATATATCTACATATATCTCTATATACACACATATGTATATATTATACACATATGCCTGTATGTGTGTGTGTGTGTGTATACATATTTTATTCTATCATTTCTGTAGTTTTGAGAGTCCTGGCTCACATACTTGTGCACAGCCAGCTTCTGGGAACTGGTACTTCTAGTTGCAGATTCTGCCAACTGCATGTCCTCTCACGTACCTGTATGCGCATTCAGCAGACTGCAGTTGCTTGCTTCACTGAGCCAGAGTCTTGGACAACTGTCTTATTTGGGACATCAAGGACACATGGTACAATAACAAGCACAAAGTTTCTTGAATACAAAGTAAAATAGTCAATGAGTGTCTCTTATTAACTTCTTCATTTACTATGATGGTTAGAAGTTCTAATAACATTCTCAAATATAACTGCAATACAGGACATATTGCCATGGGCCCTGCTTTAAGTTTGGTTTATTTAATACCCAAACATAGATATGTATAAATATCACATGTGATTTTGAACCAAAGTTTTCATAGTTTTGTGTAATTTACACATTGTTTGGATAATTCGACCCACGGGGAGTTCATTTCTAGATTTTTCACCTGCCAGGGGCCACACCCATATGGGGAGAGAGGCCTTTTAATTCACAGCAAGATGTTACCTGCTGGCCAAGTTCTATATCTAAGTTCTATTCCTGCCTGAGGCATACTGGGAGACACAAGGATGTATTGGTCAGGGTTCTCTTGAGCAACAGAACTTATAGAATGAATATCTGTTTATATATAGAAAGGGGCTTTACTAGAATGACTCACAGGCTGTGGTCTGGTTAATCCAACAATGATGGCTACAAATGGAAAGTACAAGAATTTAGTAGTTGCTCAGTCCATGAGGCTGAATATCTTTGCTGGTCTTCAGTATATGTCAGAACTCTGAAGAAGCAGGCTCTAAATGCCAGTGAAGAAATGGACTTGCTAGCATGGTGAGAGCAAGCAGACAGAGGCCAAAAGCTTCTTCTTCCATGTCCATATACAGGCTGACAGCAGAGGGCATGGCCCGCCATTGCAAAGGGCATCCTTTAAAATCTGCTCAGAGGAGGTCAGGATGCTGCACACCAAGAAGCATGAGCTGTCTCTTCCCTTCATGGTCTAATACTTCCACGTAGGCCAAGCTATCTCCCACTGCTGTCTCCTTTGGGAGCCCGTGCCTATGTCATGGATGAGTATGGAAGAATCCTGTAGTGGGATGTAGGATGGTCCTGCACAGGAAGCTCTTTGGGTTAGGTCAGGGTTACCCAGGACACCGTGGTCCCCTCAACACAATGCTGTTTTAAACCATTTCCTTTTCTCTGAGTCCCCTAAGACTCTGAGTTAACTTGAATAAATTCTCCTAATCTGTGCCAGTGTTTTAGAAAGCTCTTAATACTTTAAATCACTTTGCACATACTAACAGCTTAACACTTACTTGTGATGGGAAAATTTCCCTCGGAACATGTATAGATTGAGACTGTTCCAGGAGTCTTTGGGGACAAGGGGCTTTCGTCTGGGACGTAAGTGATTTACAACTCAGGGAAATGCAAGGGTTTTATTCTAATAGATATTTTTTAGTTGTCCCCTTTTATTTAATAATAAATACTTCTTGGCACAGATGTTTCCATGTTGGCACAGGTGTGGGCATGTGTCGTGGCCTCTTGTCCTGTCCAGGAGCTATTTATTATTCTCCCAGAGCCCATTCCATGGAAGAAAGCTGGGCTCCTGAACACTGGAGGGAGGCCAGTACTCCAGAGACAATGGGAACCAGATAGGAAGCCTGAAGCTCAAAGTGAGGAGAAGTGCCAAGATCACAGCAGAGAAATGGGGTGTCTCAGCCACATCCACTAGTTGCATACAAATAGGGTCCCACTGACCCCAGGGCAACCAGAATATCTGAAGACTGTAAGACTTCAAGAATGTCACATGAGAAGTTGCTATGTGATATATTGGATTGCGACTTCAGTGAGGGTTGAGGTTAGACACTGAGTTACTTCTTGTCAGCCACGGTAATTAATTGTCGCCTCAGGAGATAGCATAATTACCTCCTAAGTAGAGATGCCTGCTTGTCGTGAATGATTAGGGGAATCCCTACAAGAAGTGGGAGGCTGGAGACGGCCATTCTTGCAAATGTAGACAAAATGGAGCATAACCAAGCCAACAAGGCCTTCTTACAAACCCATCCCATGTGCCAATCGACAATCACATCCTTTTGCTTACTTTATGCTTTTACCTTATGGGGCAGAGACTCTGTCCTGTGTTACCTGAATTATTATTTCTATGTCATATGAACAGTCCGGATGGAATAATTGTAATTCAGGGGTCTGATACTGGAAGCAACTACTGTGCTCGAACTTAGCTTAAGGGCCAAGAAGTGATTACCTAGAGGTGCTATTGTGGGCCCTTCCTATTCAAATGTAACACGGGGCCTGTAAGGCGAGACTCTCCACATCTAGTAGCTGACTTGTCAAGCATTTAAGGCAGAAAGTTCAGTGAAAATGAGAAGACAAGGGTGGGCTGTGGCTGGCTTCTGTCCCTCTACATGCCTAACCTAGACCCACGGAGAGCACACCACACAGGCTTGGTGAGTCCTACAGGCTTGCTCTGGTTGCATCATGATGAGCAAGAAGAATGATGAGCATCACGGGGCTGACAAAAACATCCTTGTGCAATTGGAAAAGTGAGGCCCGAGAGAGCTTGAGTCACTCACTTAGGACCTCAAAATTCTGGGATGGAGACATGCTATGTTGTTTATGTTGTTTTCTTGTGTGGGTGTTTTTGTTTGTTTGTTTTTAAGATAGGCTCTTATGCAGTCCAGGCTGGCCTTGAACTTGCTATGCATCTGAGGAGGAATGTGAGCTTTTGAATCCTTTTGCCTTTACTTCATAAATGCTGGGACTGCAGTGTGTATCACCATGCTGGTTTTCCGCACTGTGGAGAATCCACCCCAGGCTTTGCGTACGTTAGGCAAGCACTCTGCCAATTGAGCTCTAGTCTCAGCTTCAGGAGTCTTATTAAACTAACGCTCTTTACACACTTTTCTCTTTTCCTTTCCCTTTGCTTTGCTTTGTTTTGTTTTGTTATTTTAAAGACAGGCTGTCCTGGAACTCACTCTGTAGATCAGGCTGGACTCAAACTCAGAGATCTGCCTGACTCTGCCTCCTGAGTGCTGGGATTAAAGGTGTGCGCCACTGTCTTAATTACTCTTAACTTTTTTCAAGTAAGTTACCTAAACTTTAATTCTCGGTTAAGCAGGGTCTGCTTTTATAATGAAGCCAGCTCACTTTAAAATGACCTTGTTTTGAAAGAGCCTATCTGATATATAACGTTATTGTCTGAAAGAACAAAAAGGCAAAAAGAGTACTTTCTGAACTAAGAAACAGTTATAAGACAAGGGCACCACTGATTTTTTATCTCTAGCCAGAAATCTCTGCTCTTTAAGAAATTTGCTGTATTTGGGAAGCAGAGGTTTCACTGCCTATATTTTGACGACCCAGGCAAAGATCATTTGATGATAATTAATGCTAACCCTTCCCAGGATTGGTCCCTTTTGCAGGGGATATAAACAAAACAACACGGGGACATTAACTTGCTTCCTCCATCAGGGAGACTCTTGAGTGGCCCAGAAACTGAAAGCAGCAGAGGTATCTTACATGGAGGCCTGTTGGTAAATTATGGTTTGTTTCATGTTGCCTTGGCGTTTTAGAGAATGTTTTTTACTGGGCTTAGGCTGTGTGTAAGAGTCTCTTGCCATCCCTTAGTTGGTGCCTCTGATGCTCATGATTGGATGCTGTACATAGCAAAGGACAGGGGAAGTAAGGGGGTCATGGTGCAAAGGTGGCTTAAAATGTTTCAGAGAGTTAGTTACCTGTTTGGTCCAACCCCAAAGTATTATTTTCTCACTCAGACTTGTCCAAAATTGTTCAGGGAAATATAACTTTATTTGTATACTCATTTGTCCATTTTTTAAAAAAAGTTTTTGAAGATATATTTGTATTTTATGTGTATAATGTTCTGCCTGTTATAACTTTAATTTTTTCAAACGCCTATTTCTAGTGATGGTCCTTAAATGCTTTACCATCCCTTTTAGTCCATCACCTACCAGAGGTAGTGGGAAAGAAAGGATACAGGGGAAATGGACCGGTTTAGAAAGGTTCTTTGGAGCCACTCTCATCTGTATTGTCTGGAAATCAGCAGTTCACTTCCCAGGTTAGCAGTGGCAGCTCGATCCACTCATAAACCCTTCATGGATACACCAGCAGTCCAGTTTGGCAGAGATGGGATATCAAACATGAATCAGCAGTGGTGACACTACCCAGCAGAGACAGTCAAGCCTCAGCCTCAGCATGAGTCATCAGGAGAGACCAGGAGGGACATCAGAAGTTCTCAGTGGTGCCTCTCTTATCAAATCAAAGATTATTGAAACTCAAGACCATCAAGCATTGCATAGCTAGTTCTATAAGCAAGCCTAGCTCAGCCCTGTCACTGTCTGCTGAGTCCATTTATACCCTCTATATATCACATGTTCTCCACGGGTCTTGCCTTAGCAAATGCACCTGTCTCAGCTGACATCACTCTGCCAATCAGCCCAAGTCCACAGAAGCATCAGAAAAACTGGGGCACACTACCAGAAGTTTTTTGGTGCATATCTCTCCATGGAGTCCCTATAAATGGAGGTCAACTATACAATGTAAGGCAGACCAATACATGAACATCATTAGCAAAGAATCCTTCATCATGTGTCCTTTCACACGCTTGTTTTAGAAGAACACCTTTTCTCCTGCGCCTGCTTCAGCTAAATATTCCTTCATGAGTCTGCCTTAGTGTTTTACCTGTGTCCACTTCAGGAAAATACTCCTTAATGTGTTTGCCTCAGCAAAACACCTTCTACTACAACTGACTCTCCAAAGAGCCCTTAAGTTTCCACTGCATCCTGTTGTGCTGGTGGAGGCAGGGGAGCTGTGTCCCAGTGGAAAAGGTCTAGAGAACAAAATGCAGAGGTCGGGGCAGATGGCAGGTGCCACGGACTGGGTTTGCTGTGGGAATCCCTTGTTCCGTGGGATGAGTAGAGTTCTGGTCAGGTGGGCAAAAAGTTCGGCAGATGACAGAGATGACACAGAGAAGTGCTGAAACTGAGTATACTTGCACAAAGTGAAAACCAGGCTTATATAGTATACAGAAAACAGGGTGAATGACAAAAGTCACATAGGCAGGTGATGGTCACATCAAGGTCAGTAAGATCAGACATCCAGGTGCAAAGTGGAAGAGCAGTGGTGTCCTTCCCGATGGGCTATCTTGGCAGCCCCAAACTAATTCTCTGGGTCTGTCTGAGGCAAGCACTAGGAAGTCCCATTCTAGCAGTTCCTGAGAATGCCCTTAAGTGAGAGAAGCCCTTCAACTGTTCTCGGGTATGTGAAATAATTCTGTCTTCTATGGGACTGCACTGAGAATTCTAACTATGTTTACAGTAAGCAATAGTGCCTGACTTCTATCTCTAACTCTGGAGACACCCTGTCTGATAAGGCAGCTTCCTTGTGAGGATTTCAGTAGGCAATAACGCCTGACCTCTATTGCTAACTCTGGGGACATCCTGTCTGATACAGCAGCTTCCTTATGAGAAATTCCAAACTACCAACAGCTTGGTATCAAATTAGGATATATTGGAATGCTGTGCTGGCTAGGGAACAATGTTTAATCTTAGTTTTAACTATTTACAAATCATTTCTTGGGGCACCTTTATGCCTGAATAAGAAGGCATGTTGACTATTGGAAAGAGTAATCTGGAACACATCTGAATTAGGAGATGCCAGCGACTGAATACGCAGGAGGCAAGCTCCCTTTGAAGCCGTATACCTCAGGTCTGTGATCAGGCCTTCAAGCCTGACATGTAGACTTTACTGGAGTAGACAAGTGGGCGTGGCAGGCAGGCTGGCCAATTCCCACCATTGTGTGAGGGGCTGTTCACATTGGCTACCTGCCCTGCATGCAGGGAACGGGATACTTCTCCCTTGGAGAAGAGGCAGGATACTCTGGGAAAAGTCACATCAGCCTCTCTGAGGAGGAAATTCATAGTAAGAGGACTGCATGACTCAGTGTTGGGAAACATCTTAGGGTTTCTATTGCTGTGATAACATACCAAGACCAAAAGCAACCTGGGGGAAGGGACTTCCTCTCACCATCTAAATCCATCAATGAGGGAAGCCGGGTGTGAACCTGGGGGCAGGAACACAGGCCACAGAGGAGTGCTGTAGCCTTCTGGCTTGCTCCCCATGTCTAGAGGCCTACTTTCTTTTAGCTCCCTGGACCACCAGCCAAGAGATGGCACCTCCCACAGTGGGATGGGTCATTCCTTGTCAATCATCAATCAAAAAAGTGCACCATAGTTTTGCCTACAGGCCAATCTGGTGAGAGCATTTTCTCAGAGACTCCCTTTTCCAAATGACTCTAGATCAGTGGTTCTCAACCTTCCTAATATTGTGACCTTTTAATACAGTTCCTCATGCTGTGGTGACCCCCCCAACCACAAAATGATTTTTTGTTGCTACTTCATAACCATGATTTTGTTACTGTTATGAACCATAATATAAACATCTATGTTTTCTGATGATCTTAGGTGATCTCCGTGAAAGGGTCATTTGACCTCTACAGAGGTCATGTCCTATAGGTTTAGAACCTCCACTCTAGATGTGTTGAGCTATTGTAAAAATAGTCGACACAAATAATCCAGGGTCCAGGAGTCAGAGGAAGGATGGGATTGATGAGAGAAGAGCTCTGAAGAGCGCTGTGGAAGTTATACAATAGATTCAACTATTAGGGACTAAGTAGACATGTATTTGCAAACAATCAGAAATATAGCAAATGCAGTGTGTTGACTGAATACAGGCCAAAGGCTTTTCACAGAGGAGTTTTGGTAGGATTTGGAAAAGCTTTGCTTTACTCCCTTGAGGTTTAAGATTTCCACTGTGGTTTCCTTTGCTGAATCTATGAAACTCTTTTCTCAGGAAACATTGGCCTTAAGGTTTGGATGCTTCAGACATCCAGGGAATTAACAGAATTCTAAAGGTTTTGGGTTCCTTTCACCTTTCACAGTAGAAACGCCAAGGTTTGGTGTGTGCAATATCATGTGGTGGCATGTTCCTGAAGTATTTGATTGTGAATATAAAGGTCTGCGTACTGGTATGTGCAAAGTGAAGTGTCTATGTATGCATGTGCCTGTGTGTGCCTGCATGCTTGTGCATGTGTGTGTGTCTGTGTTTGTGTGTGTCTGTGTCAGTGTCTGAGTGTGATACTTGCTTCCTGAGTGAGGTTGGTGTTATCATGAATGTGGCATCAGACTGGGCCACAATTCTCCAGTATATACTAATGAGGAGTGGCTTAGAGACCTTGACACTATCTAGAGTTGTTGAACATTAGCTTGAGATTTTTCTCTTACATTAATTAGTGTTTTCAAAAGAATGATGTAGGCACAAACACCTAAGCTAAACAGTAACTCAGAAGATAAGATGGGGGATGCTCATAAGGAACTATGATGGAGTCGCTCAGGATTCTTCTGGGGACAAAAATGTCTGTTATATGCCCCTTGGCAGTGAGCTCATTGAGGCCAAGTATGTGGTGCCAATATGTCCTAGCAGAGGAGGAGGACACTCACTTTCCACCCCTGGTCATCTGTCACCATCTCTCAAACATTGTTGAAAACCCCTCTGCAAATACTACCTGAAAGGTTTTGCCCGTGGAGATTTTTACCCCCTGAGTCAGGGTCTCACTCTGCAGCCCAGGTGGGTCTCACTCTGCAGCCCAGGTGGGTCTCACTCTGCAGCCCAGGTAGGTCTCACTCTATAACCCAGGTGGGTCTCACTCTATAACCCAGGTGGATCTCACTCTGCAGCCCAGGTGGGTCTCACTCTGCA
Source organism: Mastomys coucha (assembly GCF_008632895.1). Classification (NCBI taxonomy): domain Eukaryota; kingdom Metazoa; phylum Chordata; class Mammalia; order Rodentia; family Muridae; genus Mastomys; species Mastomys coucha. The sequence goes on from NW_022196911.1 coordinate 9,360,114, forward strand.
GCCCAGGTAGGTCTCACTCTATAACCCAGGTGGGTCTCACTCTATAACCCAGGTAGGTCTCACTCTATAACCCAGGTGGGTCTCACTCTATAACCCAGGTGGGTCTCACTCTATAACCCAGGTGGGTCTCACTCTGCAGCCCAGGTGGATCTCACTCTGCAGCCCAGGTGGGTCTCACTCTGCAGGTGGGTCTCACTCTGCAGCCCAGGTGAGTCTTACCATGTGTAACCCAGGTGGGTCTCACTATGAAGCTCAAGGTGGGTCTCATTATGTAGCCCAAGTTAGACCTCATATTTCTAATTCTCTTGTCTAGGCCTCCCAAGAGCCAGAATTATAGTTTTACACCACTAAATCTAGCCAGTTAGGGAACCTTTACACTTGAAACCCTTCTATACAATGTCTTTTCCGTGTGTGTGTGTGTGTGTGTGTGTGTGTGTGTGTGTGTATGTGTAATGTGTGTGTGTAAGATGAGGCCTTAGGATGACATTGGGTGCCTTCTTTGATTTCTCTTTGACCATTATCTATTTTCTGAGGCAGGCCTCTCACTGAGGCCAGGACTCATCGATTCAGCTAGTTTCCCTTAGCCATCTTGTCCAGGGAGCACCCCACCCCCATCTCCCGTTGGGGATTATGAGCAGGCCGCCACACTGACTTGACTTCTCTGTGTGTACCGGGGATCTGAACTCTGGTCCTCATGCTTGTGCGGCAAGCATTTCATCCATAAAAAAAATGTCTGGATATCATGGTTAATATTGAGAAAAAAAGAAGAAACACTTATTGTTTAAAAATTCTAAATGTGAAGCATTTTCTTTTTAAAAGAGCAAAAGCAGTCAATTGTGTGGTGTAACGAGAATTGGCCAGTAAATACTGCTTGGCACATTATCTCTTAAGCAAACTCATTCAAGCTCTTAACTAACTTTAAAATAAAAGAGTGATCGCAGTTTCCCACATCCTGGGTATTTTAGATGAAGACAATATTGAAGTGATGAAAAACTAAAATTTTCACTAATTCCAAAAACAAAAACAAAAACAAAACAAAACAAAACACCAGAAAAAAAAACCCTCAGTATGTGGAAAAGGTATTGGTAGATATGTGTGTTTGGTAAGGATGTTGGAAGTGTCCTGTGTTGATTCAGGATCACATTTGTGAGTCTCCATGTTCTCTTTCATGGTTGCATGAAACTCCTTCAGGTCTAATCCTGACACTTAAGTCCTTCTCTGGTCTCCATGGGATTGTGGAGGACCCTATCTCCCTCCCCTTCTTGGCTGTCTGTCCTGTTCCCTGTCCCTAGCTACCTGTAGTCTCTCCCATCAGGATACACTGACTGTGTTTTCTGTAGTCTCCCAGTTTGTACTCTTAATTCTGGCAGAGAGTCTGCTGCCTAAAATATTATTGATCTCATGGCTACACAAAATGGCATCAACCTTCAAGGCCCCAACGAAGTTCCTTTACCCTCTGCAGTTCCAGTCTTCTCCTCTATGCTTCGATGACCTAGATAATGGCCAGTGTGTTGGACACATGGGTAGACAAGGAGCATGAAAAAATGGACGGAACACAATCTTTTGCTAGTCCTACGGTTGGCCTCACAGACGAAGGTTGGGGAACAGTATGCATACAATGTGATGCACATAACATGGGCATGTTCAACGTGATGTGGAAAGAGGCTGAGCAGGTCCTGACTCCTCGGGATTTCTGTGTGACCTCATTCTGTGTGATCACGCCTTGCCACATAGATGTGATCTCCCTTGTGCATGTGTCCTGTTTTCCCCCTAGTTCATCTGTTTCTTGTGCACTGTGGTCATGTGGCTGTATTGTCCAGCTCAGTGCTACACACACAGGTGACAGGCAATTAATGCAAACAGAATGCATAAATGTTTTCCACTACAAGAGTTCATTTAAAATATAATAAATGACACACTAACATTTTCCCCAGTGAATGTTTCTCATTAGAATAGTGCGGTAGCAGAAGACAGCGCAGTTTCCACTGATTGTGGTAGGAGAAGAAAAGAGCTCTGAGAATTTCTGTCAGAAATGCAAATCAGATGCGATGCTATTCCAAGTGTGACATGAGGTGGCATGTGCAATATGCAACTCCAGAAGCTTTAATCTGGGGTGCGCTTGGTTCTACCTGGCTGAGCAGAGCATCTGCATGGGAAATGGGAGCAGAAAGGACAGCAGATGAAGATGTCAGTCCCACTGAAGAATCTTCTAGAACTGTGGCTCCGCTCCCAGTTTATGGTGACACAGATGGGCTACTCTATCTGCACAAATTTCAGAGGGTTACTGAAGAGACACCTTCATGTGGGAGGCGAGTAGTACAGCTTTAAGGGTAAGATTAGGAGCTGGATGCCTACTGGTTCATGCCTGAGAAAACCTGAAGCAGAATGTGTATTTATGCAAGGAGAGATAGCATAGGCATTGCTTAGCAAATACACGGTCCTCTTAGAAATGAGAAACTCACATATAAGTTTTCCCCCCTATATGATAATATTTAAAAAGTCCTGGAGACTGGAAGTTGATAGTACTGAGGACTGAGGATAAATAGACAGAGAAGAGAATAGATGTGCCTGGGGTGGACATCAGTCCCTATAATGTCCATCTTCCCTTTTGTTTGGGAAAAATCTCAGCCAGGCAAATGACATCAAGATGAGGACATTTCTGATGTCTTTGGGGCCACCTACATAGAAATGCAACCAATGTTTCTTCTGTGGGTGCCAGTCTGCGTATGGGGTGCTATTCTCCAGCATCTGCAGGGCTCTGGCCTGGCTGGAGTGGCCAAAGAGTTGCAGCTCTCAGAGGGGAAGCTGGAGTGAGGCAGGCTGCGGGGCGCTTCCATGGCCTCCGCTGTCCTGCAATTGGTGGCAGATAGTAGACAAAGTGGGTGGCTAGGAACCAAGGTCGGGGCTACGGAACAGTAAGTAGCTGCTGCAGAGACTAAAGCTTTGGGAGAGAATGCTCTTCCCTGGAGTGTTACAGCTCCTTAAGACAGGCACTCTCAGAGGACCTTTGGTGAAATAACTTGTGCACTTTATTCCTTGTGGGTAGGATCTTGTTTGTTTGTTTGTTTGTTTGATTAGTTTGGTTTTTCGAGACAGGGTTTCTTTGTGTAGCCCTGGCTGTCCTGGAACTCACTCTGTAGACCAGGCTGGCCTCGAACTCAGAAATCTGCCTGCCTCTGCCTCTGCCTCCCAAGTGCTGGGAATAAAGGCGTGCGCCACCACCGCCCGGCTCTTGTGGGTAGGATCTTATAAACATTTTGGGGGTAGGTTGTGGTCTAAAGGCAGATACCGCCTTGGTCTGAGATGTCAGGGATGCCTCATCTGCATGTGGAAGAGCTTCAGGTGTTGTCCCTACAGTGACTGATTGTCACAGTCCTCTCCATGGGATGTCATGGTCACCTGTTCCAGGATAGGAACCTGGTCAGGAGTAGATTTAAATGTCTTCCATTCTCAATTATGAGAATTGTCGAGGTTTCTGAATCCACCTGATCTTGCCGGGTCTTCTGTCTGGTAGCACTAGCCCCACAAATGGGATCTAATGACATTGTTGATTTCTGGATATGACCTGATTTAAAAACGGAAGTGTCCTCCTTTCTCTTGGTTCCTAACTGACATGTGGGCTTGGCCGCTACAGACCGGAAGCTGCCATCCCAGCTCCAGACTCTTATGAGCCAGAGGTAAACCTCTGTCTTCCTGAGGCAATAGTTTCACACCATGGACACAGAATGGAGGTCTACAGCCCAGTTAGCCAGAGAGGAACAAAGAGAAACTTTTTATATGGCTGTTATAGTAACAATGGGCACAAAATTATTATGGGTTACAACCTGAAGATGGTTTTTATCTGATACTAAAAGTCCTTGTTCAATACCTGTTTCTTTGCAGTTATCCTTAGCAAATGATGTCTTTCAGCTGCCATTAAGAGAAAATAAAGGGGCTGGGGGAACTGACTTAATGGCTAAGCATTTGTGTGAGCACGAGGGCGAAAGGAATAGGGACCTGGGATTGATCCCTGGCACCCTTGGTAAAAGCCTCAGTTCATGCTACATTCTGCAGTCCCAGCACTGGACAGGCAGAAGCAGACCGATCCCTGGGGCCTGTTGGCCTAGGAGAGAGACAATGTCTTAAAAACAAGATGTACACAGCCTCTGAGGAATGACACCTGAAGATTCTACAAACGTGTGCACCTACCTACACGGGGACACGTGCCTACCAGAGGGGTGGGGGCTGTATGAAGAATGTGAAGCTTCCTGTTCAGCTGGCATAAATGGAGAGCACATATACTCTCCTCCAGCCCAGGGGGCCTTGAGCGCTGTCTTACTCAGGCCTGTAATCAAGGGATTAAAGACCTGAACCTCCTCAAACCACGGTGTCAAAGATCTTGGGGGCTAGTATGTCCCTGCAAGGCTACTCAAACTTCCTTTCATACATAGGAATGGGTCTGCTGCTCATAAGACGAACACCTGTCAAAAGGGGGGGCTGGGTGGGGCAATGGATGTCTCCAGAGAAGGCAGAGCTTGACTCCAGCCTGCTGGAGTCCATTCTATCAGTGACCCAAGAGAAATAAATCTGGTTGGACTGGGCACCAGGCACGAGGCACCAGGGGCCGTATCTACCTAAGAGAGGGCCTGTGTGGTCTGGAAAGGGAAGTGGATGTGATTGGAGACTTCCTGTCATTGGTTTCCTTAACTTTCTGGGATTTCTGTGTCCCTGCTGGTGTCTGATTATATATTGATGGCATTTTAAAGTGGTGCTCAGAAAAGTCAAAGCCTCCCCAGTAAGCGGTTTCTTTAGATTATGTTCCTTATGGAGGTTTGGTGTTTTGGGGGAAATTGTACATACACAGTCTCTGGTGTCTTTAGAACAACAAGTTGATAATATGCATAGACTCTCAAAACACCAGTTTTGAGACCTAAAAACAAAGAAGAATCTGTTAGCATCCAACACGTGAAGTGGTTTCCCTTCAGCCCATTGTGGGAAGGGGATTCCTAGGTCAATAGACTCAGGGTAGCAGAGATTTTATCTCTTTAATCTTATCTTTCCACTCCAGCCTTTCTCATTGATTAAACACCTCCTGCACTTCACGGGGACACAATGCTGCCCACACAAAGGCCTGGCTGCCTATGCCTCCTGAAAGGGTCTTTCGGAGGCTTGCTTTGATTTAGTCTTATTTCTTTCTGAGTAGCAGCCATCTCCTAAATACAGCCTTTGCTGTCATCTCTCTACGTGTAAAGCTGCTTGCGGGGATGGTCTAAAGATTGATAAATAAGTAAATAACTGCCGGTTTCTTGTCTGAGAGGCATCCGTCCAGAGCTCTTTACATTCTTTAAAGATTCAACAGGTGACCTTTCGTCTCATTCTCGCACATGACCGACTTACACGCTGCTTGGCTCAGGAGCTTTTTCTCCTAATAACTCTTCCAAATGAGAGGGCCGTGACAGCACGCAGGCCTGTTTACATGAGGAAGCATGTTTCATATTCAGAGAGGTGGGATACAACGTCCCTATGTTGTGATTTGGTGAAGAAGAATTCTTTAGGGAGGAGGGCACTGCTCCTCCTTGTAGAGGGTAGAGCACTTGCCTGGCACACACACTCAGTGGCGCTGCAGAAGCAGGGCACAGCAATGTGCACTTGTAGTTCCAGGACTTGGGAGACAGGAAGTGGGCGGAGAGGATCAAAAGTTCAAGGTCATCATCCTACATAGCAAGGTCAAGACCGGAGACTCTGTCTAAAAACAAACAAATACAAAAACACAAAGCCAAACAAAAAAAACTCTAAAATCCTTTATGACTTGTGACACTCTTTCAGAGGAAGGCAGTCTACGTAGGTAGGTAGCTACAGGAATAGTTAAGGGAGGCTGTCTTGATGACAGGCCTGTCATTTAACACCCATACCTGAAAAGAACTGGGAAAAATATTGGTTGACATCAAATTCCTGGGCTGTCTGTAAGAGTAAGACGACAACCCATATGGCTTTGTAAGGAAAAACTTGTGAGGGGCCAGTTCTATGTTCTTCCTAAAGAGTGTGGAGGGCAGCATGACTCGATCAGCTGGACCAGCTCCTGTTTCTACCAAGAGAAAGGAGGAAATTGCTTTCTTGCAAGCCCATTTGACAAATGACCTCCCAGAGGGCTTCAGAACTCGTGCCTCCCTCACACTGCTCTTCCTTCAAGATTCTTCCAAGCCAGCTCAAGAGCAGGGGGGAGGCGGGCAGAGTACATTCATTTTTGCCTGGGTTTCACCCCTACAGATTTGCAGCCTAACTGGATTTTAAAATATTCTCTTTACAAAACAAGTCATCAAACAAACAAACAAATGAACAACAACAATAACAAAAAACCCATCTTGCTTTTAAGTCTGCTCAGAATATGAGCTTCCACACAGATGAGTGGGTCAGAGCCTGGTGTAATAGCCTCACATGTCCCTGCAGGAGATGCCTCCCATCAGATCTTCTGCATTCCTGGTTGAAGGGCAGTAAACTTTGAGGAACAAGCTGGCAGGGTCCTTGGCTCTAGTGAAAAGCAAAACAAGAGAGGAAGGCCAGTAGCCACACTGCTGTCACTCATGCCAAGCCCTAGAGGCCACCAGCAAGGTGAAAAGGAACAAGGGACCAAACTGTGTTACCTTCCAGGAGTCAGTGGATCAAGCCCTTCCAAGTCCCAAGTGTCTGTCAGGGTGAGAAAGACGCTCTCCTACGGTGCTGGGTATTCCCCCAGATGTGGAGACACATAGAGAGTTGTTTCCTGGTACCAGGAGTGGGGTTGACCAAGCTATATGCTGATGTTGGGTTCTCATTGGGTCTGAAAAGTGAGAGTGTACTGCTTGGCTTCTCCCATGCACTGGCGCACATGGGAGCCAGTCCCCAGTCTGTGGAAAGGGAGATAGACACACAAGACCCAGTAATATAACACTGGGAAGCTAGAGGTCCATGAGGGACAGGCAGCTGCAGCAAATGCAAGGCCAACATAGGTAACTTAGTGGGGTTTCAGGCCAGCTTGGGCTACAGAGTGATACCTTGCCTTAAAATTAAAAGTAAAAAACAACAACAAAATAATAGTGAGAATATAATACCTAGAACTCAGACATGTGTAATGTAGCATTGGGATGTATTTTCCTATAATTTAGGAATTACTTAAACCATTTAAGGATGACACAAAAATATTGAAATTCATTTATGTGCATCCAGCCTCCCAATCCTCTGGATGACATGTTTCATGAAGCTTATTTCAAGAATGTAAATTAAATCTCCCAGCAGACTTCATTCCCATTTTTCTTAACTATGTCATTCAATTAAATTGGTATGACAGGAAGGTATGCTTGATGCAGATTACAAGCTTGACGGGATGTTGAGCTGGGCCACCTGCATGCTTTGCTCATGCTCAGAATAGTGGGCAGGTGGGTGGATGTGGTCTCCACACCTCAGCCTCTGCCAGTGCAAAGCGCATGCTTCACCCTTACCCCCCAATAAAACCCAAAGGAAACACTCTTTCAGGGTGGTGAATGGGTCTACGTAATGCAGCTACTTGCCAGGATGCCTTTGTCTGTGATTTTCTTTCTCTTTTTAGAACATATGACTGGCATAACAATTGTCTATAGAATGGTGCTGCAGTGTGATAACTCCATGCATGGGTTGTATAATGATCAAGCCAGGGTAGCTAGCCTTTTTATCTCCTGAAACTGACCATGTCTTAGCCTAAAAATACCTTTTCTTTTAGTTCATTACAAAATAGATAATCAGTTATGAACCACAGTAACTCTAGTGTGTAGTACAATACTGCTTGTATCATTACCATTATTGTATGTATAGTGTGTGTGTGTGTGTGTGTGTGTGTGTGTTGCACTGGCACCATGGCATTCAAGTCTTAGAACATCTTTCAGGAGTTGACTTTCTTCCCTTCTGCTCTGGGTTCTGAGGAACTCAGGTCAGCAGGCAGGCAAATGCTTCTACCTACTGAGCTGTCTCTCAGGCCCCATGGCTTGTACTTGAACACATAACATGAGTAAGTTCCTTTGGTATATAGTTCAGGTATTTAATTAAGAAAAATTGTAGTTCATAATCTCAGAAACAGTAGCCTTTTATGTTGCAATAAAGTAAAAATATTCTAATTACATGTTTGGAAACCTGTGTTAGAGAAGGCTTTAAACTGAAATTAAAACCCACTTTCTCTCATGCCCTCCCCCTCCATACCCAAACAACCATGGTTAATAATAATAATCCAGATAAGATTTTATAATTCTATGAGGACCAATTTTATTCTTGACTCTTTTCATTTAGTTCTATTCTATTAAAAGTTAATCTACATGAAGAGCAGAGACTGGCCTTGTTCATTGTCACAGGGTGAGTCAAAAGTGTATAACCATTGTAGTATCCATGAAAATTTTATTGTTTCTTAGTCATTATCTATTGAAAAAGAGTGTGACAGAGGACATCCTGGGAGGAGCTAGGGATGTATCTAGGTTGGTAGATTGCTGGATTCACAAAGCCCTGGGTTCAAAGCTCCAACACCTAAAACCTAGAAATGGAGCCACACACCTGCAATCACAGAATAATTCTGGAGGTAGAGATAGGAAGACCCGAAGCTCAAGGTTACCCTCAGTTGCACAGTGAGTTCAATGCTTGCCTGAGATACCTAAGACCCTGACTCAAAGCAACAATCACATGGCTCTCAAACACTCTTCAGAAAGACCTTGGCAAGCCTTTGTGATTCTATTCATGAGGCCTAATTCCAGCAGGACAGCATTGCTCTTATAGAAGGACCAGAGGTCAGGGCTCTGGCGCACAAAGAAGCACAGAGAGCTTTGTTTATGAGGGATGATCCCACGAGGAGGCTGAAATTCCTTATATTCAAGGCTGATTGTCCTGGAACTCACTCTGTAGACCAGGCTGGCCTTGAACTCAGAAATCTGCCTGCCTCTGCCTCCTGAGTGCTGGGATTAAAGGTGTATCATTATATTTCTACAATCAAATCTGAATGTCAATGCAGTAGATCCTTTTTAGGTCTTAGAGGAAAATGAGAGATATCAGTTATTACTGAACTGTCAACCTGGAGAAAGAGGTGAGTAGAGCCCATACTACAGGTAGGACTTGATGAGTCCTCAGAGTGACAAATGACTAGATTGACCCATTTGGGGTCCCTGCACTGAATGCACTGGCAGGAGATTTAACATATTAAATCAAGTTTGTTATTTGTGAAAAGATGTTTTAGGCAGATTGATATTATACTTGGGACTTGAAGTGATTTTGATTTTTTGAAGCTTATTTCATTTTTATTTTCTGCAATCATTTAAAGTATTTCTTTGTAAATGATCAAATAATTTCCATAACAATAAGAATTCTTTGAGATTTTTCATTCTTGTAGAATTTAAAGCAAACTACTTCTTAAAATCCTTATTAAACCACATTTTGATTTTTGCTATTTAAATAATGTTGAGCTATTTGTGTTTTTTTAAAAATTTAATTTGATATTTGTACTTATTCACTTTACATCCTGCTCACTGTCCTGTCCTGGTCTCCCCCTTCCATAATCTTCCCCCATCCCCTATCTCCTTCTCCTCTGAGTGGGTGGCCCCCTGCATACCCCTGATCCTGGCACTTGATTTTTTTAAACTACAGACAAGAGACTAAAAATCAGAGATTCTGCCTAAATTTGGATCCAGAAAGAGTAAGGGCTATGCTCTGTTGAAAAAAAGAAGTTAAAGGGCAACAAAGAAATGTTACATGATACAATGCATGTACTTATTGTGGGACAGTATTTGTTTATATGAAGAGTCGGACACACAGTAGCAACATGAGAGAACCTCAAAAAATACTGCTGCCAAGACAAACAAGCAGGACACAGTAGAGACCCAGCTGATATGAAATACCCAGACCAGAGTAATTCGCAGAGCCAGAAACGAGGAGCATGGTTTAATAAGCTTCTGTTCTGGATGAAGAGGCATTGGAGCAGAGAGCTGCTGTCCCTGGATAACGCTGTGAACGTTCTCAGTTCTATCAGCTCGAGCATTTGTGTGATTAAAATGGAAACATTTGTCATCTCTATTTACCACGATAAAAATAATGAATGGGAGAGCAAAGAATCCTGCTCTGATGGTCTCTCTCTGTCACCTGTGGATGTGGGATACCGAGTTGAGTGTGAGAAGCAGAGTGGCATTGAAGGAGCCAGAATGAGTATCAGGAGGCCATTTTCCAGAGATGTGGGAGGGGCAGGGGACAGGGCAAGCAATTTGATGCAGAGGAAGGCAAGATGGAGGATGTGGGATAAACAGGTGGGAGGGAAACTCCCTAGGGGGCTGTTGTCCCGGAAAGAGCAGAATGAAACACAGGGCAGGAGAAGAGCCAGGAAGAACATAGTGTGTCTGTAGGGCTCCTCCCACCGGAAGACAAAGGGCTTAGGATACAGGCTTAACCTACATACAGCTTACTAAGAGGGAATGTAGCTGCCTGTGTCCCAAAGAATTATCAACAAACTCTGGGCTGGAAAGGGGAGAGAGGCTAGCACTGAGAATGCTGGGACAGGGAGGAGGACTCAGCCCACATCTCGCAAGAAGGCTCCGGATGGATCTGGGCTCAAGCTATAGTCATGTGACCTTTCTTCTTGCTGTGCGGAAGCGATTTGTTCAACTATAAAAATAAAACCAAATCTCTAAATTCAGCAGTCTCCTTGTGATGGTCATAATATCTGACACAGTGTTTTATGAGATATATATCCACCGTGAGGAAATATTCTGCTCCCTGCAACTTATCCTATGAAAAGTTGGAATATGCCATTTGTTTAATAAAGACTCTTTGACCATGAGTTGTAACTCACCACACACAGTCAATTTATGAAAGTGCATCTTATCTTCCATAATTGATCTTAAACCTATTAAATATGTCTATAACAGTTTTAGAATTAAAAGAATTTTTACTGTAGAAATGGACTCTCAGAAATGCAATTGAGTCCTGAGCCAGGCCCGGTGACAAGCCTTCATGACTAGTACAACTCTACTACCCATTAAAACAAGCTTCTATTTGCAGCAGATAGAAGCTATCGCAGAGACCCGCATCTGCACAGAGTGCTGAGAAGAAGTGACTAGAGCGTGCTTGACCCCAAATGGGACGTCTATAACCTTAACCTGACATCCAAGGCATCATGGCTGATGAAGGCATGGGGAATTCAATGGGTAGAGGAGCAGGGGGTTGGTTGCAAGTGTCTTCTGGGTATGATGGGCATGGTGTACCCACGAACTCTTCATAACAATGGTGGCTTGCACAAGACCCACGAGCCAAGTGCCCAGCATGGATGGTAAACAAAGGTTGTCTAGTTGTGAACAACTTTGAGGGAGGGTCAGTTTTCTTCAGTGATAAGTATGCGCAAGTGTTCACCACTACATTTATATGGCCAACACTAATTAGATTCAATAGGCATGCACGCATGTATGTACATATGCATGCATGCACGCAGGCACACAAGCAACAATAAAACTATAGGAGAACATAAATTAGAGAAGGGGATGCGAGGGAGGCATGTGGAAAGGTGGGAGGAGCTGGCAGATATGATTAAAATGCATTGTATGTGTATGAAATTCTGAAGAAAGAGTACTAAAAATACATGAGACAAACATAGCATATGATTTGGAAATCATTTATCTGTTCTCCGCTAAGAGGAAAACACGTGGGCCTGCTGGCTTTGAGGCTGAGATCTCGGAAGCTCATTATAGCCAGTGGTATGCTACTTAGCACTTTGCATAAAAAACCATGAAGGGAATGATTTGAATCTCAAGCTGTTTCCTGAAACACCTGTCTTGGAAAACACAGCACACAAAAGATCCTTCCTGGGCTACAGAACAGAGAAGATGCACTCCCAGCATTCCACTGCTTCAGGAAACGGCATGCTCACACACCAGAAACTTGCAATCCTATAGAAAGTAAAGTTCTCTGCTCCAGCTTAACTTATGCCTGCTACTCATGTCACCATACCTCTATCTATCCCTTCATTTCCAATGAAGAAAGAAAAGCAAAATGGAGTCACCTTGGTTCTGGGATGCTTAAGGTAGAAAGGGAGTGAGTGCCTCTGTTGGAACAGGTTTCAGAAGGTGGGTCAGGCTGGCTTTGATCTCTGTCCATATCTAAAGATGGGCTTGGGCTTCTAAGAGTTAGGATTCCAGGCATGGACCACCACCTCTGCCTTTAGGTGGTTCTGGTGCCTGACTCAAGGTTTCATGCACGCTAGGCAAGCATTCTGCCAACCAGGCTACAACCTCAACTAAGAGGAGTTTTGGAGTGAGGGCTAAGAGTTCCCAGAGACACTAACAGCAATGAACTTCGTGGTTTGTCCCCTCCATCAAACACACTCAGAGGCTGAGGCTGGATCTGGCCCGGAACTTAATCAGTCTGACTGTAACCTAAACCAGTAAAATGACCCAACAAATGATGCAGTGGCCTGCTCCTCTCCTGGTTTAAATGTTAACCGCTGAGACCCCTTTTGCTTGGCCCGTTTTCTCCCTGCTGCATTACTAGCAGGCTTCAAAGAAAAGTAACATTTCTTTTGGTTTCTACCTGGCTGAACTTGAGTCTATACTTGTACTGTAATCCTGTCCCTCATTTTCTCACCTCAGCCCCAAGAACCCATGTTGCATGGTCCTGGGTTTGCAAAACTTACCCTTACCCCTTACCCCATCCCTATGCAGTTCAAGTTGTCTTGGAACTCTGGTAAAAATGCTTCTGCTTCCTGAGTGCTGGGATTTGGTGCCCACAGCACCAGGCCTGGCCTGCTCTGTATTCTTGTACTGCAGATTTCTCTTGTTAAACACAACTGCAGAGGTTAAAGTGCTTGGAGTCAAGACACAGGCAGTTTCAGGGTTGCAATACTGGGATGAGTATCCCCACTGTTCTCCAGCAGAACAAAAATAGGCTATGTCTGTGATGTTCAATACAGCTGCTACCTGCCCCTGTGTGACTACCAACCACCCAGAATGGGGCTACTGTAAGGAACCGAACTGTTTGTTCAGTTGTGTTGAGTTTGGATGTAAGAGGCAGCATATGTGCATGTTGAACAGCATAACCCTAGAGAGAGGTCAGAGCACCATCAAAGTAAACCCACAAATCCAGCAGTCTCTTCAGTGAGAGTGCATTGCATACTGCTCTGCACTCTCTATGTAGCTCATAGAGTAAGGCCAGGGGTCTTTGGTCAGTTTGTGACCACAATGACCTCCTAACAGAGAGTTGGGGCTTAACATTTTAAGAGGATGTAATGAGTTCACACTTGTGTTAGCGTTTGTTTTGTTGCTGTGATGAAGTGCGTGATAAAGAAACGTGCAATGGAAGACAATGGATTGTTTGTTTGTTTATTTAGGCTCACTGTGTTGGTGCTTCCTATCTATAGTTGCATAACTACTTGCATCACGCCTGCGCCCTGAGTGGAGAAAAGCAGCTTACATCAGGGCAGGGAAAGAGAGGGAAGAGGGTTGCCTAGGAACAAGTTATTATTTTAAAAAAGATGGCTCAAGGGACTTTCTTCCTGCTACCAGTCTCTATATTCACCACCCCCGTTCGGCTATGACAGGGTTCCTTCCCTGCCACCCATCCTGCCCAGTCACCCCATTATGCTTGAGAGCAACTCTAGTTGGGGACCATACACAGGAGCATCTCAGAAGAGAGTTCATATCCAAACAGAATGATATTTCCCCTTATTTAAACAAAAACTGACTAGAAACAAGTAGGATGGCCAGATCTGTGCTGGATTATAAAGCACACACTTCAAATAGCAGAACACCATCTTTCGAGGAACATTTGTCAATTGACAAACGCTTTGCAGAGGAGCGGTATGCGGGAGCTTGCTTGTACATTTGTGAACGGCTTCTTTAATTAAAATGAATACTCTCCAAAGCTTTCTATCTTTGCACTCCAAGCTGTCTCGCAGGCAGAAAGTCTAGCAAGACTTATTTCCAATCTGCAAATGAGCCAGTCTTGGAGTTGAAATTAGATTTTTGGACACATGTCAAATAAACAAGGAATGACTATTTTTTTTTTTGACATTTCCTAGCATTGATTTTCTTTCATAAATGCCTTTTGATGAGAAACACTTTATAGATTAAAAATTAACGTATCAACCTTGGCATGGTTCTACCTGGGGCATGTTTGTAGGCTTGGGCACTTACGGCAAAGGTGGTATGGCAGAGTCTGGAGTTTTTGTGCTCAATGGTATCTATTTAGTCATCCTGACGAATGCTCATCTTTGTCTGGTGTCTCCCTGAATACATCATGGTGCAAGCTACATCCATGTGGAGTCTAGACTTTAATACCAGTTCTTTAAGAAAGAATCAACCCATTATAGTTGACAAAATATTTCATTATAATTTATGTATCTTTACAAAAATAAACCAAGATCTCCTTAAAGAGCAGCAAAGGAAGCTAGGCATGGTGGCACATGCCTGTGGTTCTGGTGAGCACTTCCTTGGCTACCTACTGAGTTTAAGGCTTATCTGGCGTACAGAAGAGCCTGCTGCACAATCCGAACTGAACAAACAGAAGGAAGAATAAAGAGAACTGTCCCCTTCGCCCTCACCTCAGGGAACACCGACTGCCGGTTGCCCTTTTATTTCTAAACTCAGCGTATGGATAAAGGGCTCTATATCCTATTGGCTAATTTGAGCTTTAATTCGATCATAACTTAAATCTTTGCATCTTCACTGATTCCTTCCCTACACAAAGACTGAAGATGAAGGTCAGACTCTCACCTCACTTAAAATCCCCAATAAGTTCTAAGTCACTGTTTTTTCACCACAGATGCAGCATAACCATATTCTGCATGTATCTACGAATCTAGGTTGGATGCGGTGTTGACAACTTGGAGCGTACACGATTTTAAGGCCCGTTCTGAGGAGAGCAGTGCAAAGCAATAGCTTTGCTTTAGGGGGACTCCGGAGGGGCCTGTGTTGCTGAGGTACCTCTAATGCAGCTTTCTGCCACGCTGGCATTATCTGTTAAAGAAAGGGGTGGCTGCTGAGAGTCTAAAGAAATGCCTTCTCATTTCCTTAGCAGAATGCAGTTTTAAGAGGGGGAGAGATGGCTCCATGGTTAAGAGTCTTCCAGAGGACCCGGGTTCAATTCCAACTACCCACACGGCAGATGACAGCTGTCTGGAACTTCAGTTCTAGGGGATCCAACACCCTCATCCAGACAAACGTGCAGGCAAAACCCCAATGCAGGTGGAGTAAAAATACATTTATACAATGAATATGGTTTTAAAGGTCTCTTATTCTTGTTTGATTTTCTTTTGGATAAAATTAAAACTTGTCCCTGGATTTCTCATTTAAAACAGAAAATTATTTATTCAAATTCAGTTATTATAAAAAATGTCTCTCGAATATATTCCAGTCCAAGATAGCACCAAATAAGACAAATATGCTTGGTTTATCGGCAACACAGGAGGTTTAACTCTCACACCTCCCTTCATTCCAGGTCAGTGACTATGGTGGTGTTTCATATTTGGCCGCTATTTTCCAGTATTAAACATGTCAACATTTTGCATAGGAGTCATAAAAGTTAGTGAGGTAGTTCTGATGCATTGTGAGAAGGCCACAGGGAAGAACAGTGCATCACAGACATTCCTCAGGAAATCAATTAATGCTTTTATGAGCCATAGTTCAAATATGATCAAAGGTTATCTCAGAATGGGGATCAGGTCATTTGATCTATCTATCTATCTATCTATCTATCTATCTATCTGTCTGTCTGTCTATCCATCTATCTACACACACTTTCTTGAGTCCTGGTGATATAGAAATATTCCATGCACAGCGGAAACTAAAGTTTCAGTGCTCCCAGAAGGAAGAGAGTGCTCCCAAGAGTAAGAGATGTCATATGCCAGTGTGCAGGAGCTCATTGCCTGGCAGCCGAGGGAGCCTTTGATAGATGATTTCTGTAGTCCTTCCCCATTCCTGATGGACCTTCGGTGGATCTCTACACATGGCATTAAATCCGAGGAGTGCTGTTAAGATACCCTGTTATTAAAGTATGTGAAGGCACTTAAACACTTTCTGAAGACATTTTTGTGAGGCTAGGGAAACAGTTCTAACACTGGGATTGAAGAGTTGAAAACAATTTCAGTTTATTCCTGTTGCTTCTGTATTATGTGGGCCACTTCCTCATCCATTTACTCCATGGAACCTCAAACACATGACTTTTCTGTGAAGAAGAATGTAGACTTGGGGCAGGAATATGGAGCAGGATGATCAGTGTAAAATTTCAACTTGAATCCTAGGAGGTGGTACTTCTCTCGAATCATTATCCTGGTAAGCAATCTGCCATGACCATCACAGATCTGCCAGGCTCTTGCCAGATGGACCTCTACCGTCACAAAAAAACCTAATAGCGTATTAGGTAATGCTCACTGCTCTTTGGAATCTGGTGAGGTCAATGACAGAAAGGCAGAAAGGGTCAGAAGATCTCATTTTCCAATCGACATGAATATGTGTTTGAACAATAGGGTCTTACATACTAATCCTAGCAACTGAGAAGCCCAAGTCAAGCAAAACAACCTAGTCTACTTTCTTCAGATGGCAACAGTTGCACCTTGTGACTAAGGTTGTAGTCTATTATGTCCGGACAGCTTTCCTGAGCTCTGCACACACACACACACACACAAAAAATGGAAGACACCCTTTTCTTCGTGGGATTTCCTCTTTTCTGTCTCATCTGGGTAGCCTGACTCACACCCTACCTGAGGGACATCACATAATCCCTGGGGAAATTACAAGTTCAACTTCCTGGAATGCCTCTTCATGCAAACAAGGAATCCCCAGTCCCTTAAGCCCCAGTCGATGAAATCTTCACAATAAGAAGACCCCTTCCCACTCTCCAAGGTTCATGTATATAGCCCTGGTTCACCATGAAGTAAGTGTATGCGTACAAGCACACCCCGAATAAAGCTATGCACACAAATGAAGGTCATCTCAGAGAGCTGTCTTATTGAAGATCTTTGGAGGTCTTTGTCAAGAGAGCTGTAACACTAAGGTCCTCAAAGCAGTTTCCATCTACCCCATGCACTTACTCCTGAGAGAGAAGAAATGGAGGACATGAAACCACAGCTGGACCCCAACATGCATACCACAGAAAACTGTACACAATAGTAGTCATAGACACACAGTGGTCCAGGCACATACTGGTAGTCACATGACTAGCTGGTTGGCACCATTGCGAGTCTGGAGCTCAAGGCACAGGTGGCGTGGCTGTGAAAAGGAGGCTGTGTCATACTGTGATACACTCCAGCTTAATTTGCAAGTTCCATGTCTTGAACCACAGTGAAAACAAATAACAGGAAAAGCAACTTTTTCAAGACTTAAAAGGTCTAGGATACAGATCTCTACTATAGATGGGGCTTGATTCAGGGCAGATTCTAGATGATATGAAGGAGTGGGTCAAATGAACGTTCTCTAAGCAATTTCTCTTGAATATCAGGCCTTAGAGGTAAGGGTTCAATGAATATTGATGAAACTTTTGGTCACGATCTTAGTCACTGTTTTATTGCTGTGAAGAGACACCTTGACCAAGACAACTTATAAAAGAAAGCATTTAAAATTGGGGGCTTTCTTACAGTTTCAGGAGGTGAATCCATGACCATCATGGCAGGGAGCTTGGCAGTGGGAAGGTAGACAGGCAGGCAGGCAGGCAGGCAGGCATGGTGCTGGAGCAATAGCTGAGAGCTTATAGCTGACACACACGCAACAGGCAGAGTGAGAGAGTGTACCTGTTGTGGGCTTTTGAAACTTCAAAGTCCACTCCCAGTGACACATCTCCTCCAACAAAGCCAGACCTTTTAATCCTTCCCAAACAGTTCCACCAGCTGGGCACCAAGAACTTAAATATATGAGCCTCTGGGGACCATTCTCCTTCAAACTACCAAAGAGTCTATTAAATATATCTGTATTGACAGCATATCAAATGTCATTTTAGCTAATTTATACATTCGTTATTTAGAATCCACAATAGCCTTATATTGGCTGTCGCTTACTCTGTTCTGGAGTAAGAAGACAGGAAGAGAGAGGTTTATGGTGACTTTTGGCAGGGCCAGCAGTTGCAGTCGAGATGCCAACCTAAGCCCCTGTCTAGGTGTTATGGAATCTCTTCAGTATTTCAGTTGGGTTAATGTCCTTTTGTGAAAGTTGGGGATCTGAAGCAAAGGGCGAAGATGAGGTCAATTCATGTCTGCCAAGAAACTAAAGGTATGGGAACCAAGGGAAGATGGGAGAGAATAGAAAGAATGCAGTGGGAGGGAGAGGGAGACAGGAGAGAGAAGGAGAGGGGAGGGAGAGGGGAGAGAGAGAGGAGAGAGAGGTGAAGGAGAAGGGAGGGGAAAAGGAAGAAGAGGGGGAGGGGTGGGGAGGAGAGGAGAGGGAGAAGGGAGGGAGAGGGAGAGGGAAAGAGGAGGGAGAAGCCAATTAAACCCTTGAAAACTCATTTTATTCTTTCTTCCCTTTTCAACTTTAAATTGCAAGTGACAAGCGACAGTAGTTTAAGACATGCTCACAGATTCTTTTCTCGTTTCTTTCATGCTAAGGCTTAGTTCTCCACACTTTGAGGGTAGCATGGATCTCATGAGCAGACTCAAGCTGAAGTGACGGTGAGGGACTTGGAGGGTTAGACCACACAGGTGCCGGCTGTCCCTCTTTGCTCTCTTGCTTGGCTGACATGCTCATAAAAAAAATTAGTTGCCATCTTGGAGACAAACAGCTGAGAACAGGGCCCTGTAGTGAGGGACCGTGCCTTCTGACATCTTTTATGCCTCCTGGCCCACAGTTGGAGGAGCCATCTTACAGGCAGGTCTCTCTGCTTGAGTCAAGCTCTCAGAGGGGTGTTCCCCTCAGACTGCAACCTCAAGGAACATCCTGAAGCACAATTCCCAGCCAAAGCCTTCGTTTGTGACTCTTAACCCTTAGGAGCTCTGGGACCTAATAAATGTCCTAAGAAATGAGGGAACACGAGGCTATTTGTTACACAGCACTAGCTAATGAACACAGCCCAACAATTCTACTCCCTCAAGCAATGAAACAGAACAAATCAAATTAAGACAAAGATTCATATTACCCAGATTTCCAAAGGACAAAGGGATGCCTAAATATAGCCACCCTCCTTGAGGTCAAGTTTGTTCCCAAACTTACATAACTCAAAGGCATTGCAACCATTCAAACAAACTCTAAAGCAAATTCATGAACCAGGGAGATGGTTCGGTGGGCAATTGGCACGAAGTCTGTGACTCAGAGTGCTAGTGACCCCCAGAATCCACACCAAGTCTGCGATTCTGAGTCCAACCCTCCAGAACCCACACAGTCAGAGGACAGAATGGACTCCCACAAGCTATCTTCAGATTTTCACTCCCAATATGAAATACATTTACTAAATGTTTTAGAAAGTAATTTCTCAGGATTTGCAGTTTAAATACAAAGGCTACTCATGATGCCACACTGTTTTTAAAATATTGAACCCAAATACACAAATATCACATGAATGTTTCCAAAATACAAAATGACTTAAAACCTTGATAGTTCTCAGAGCAATGTAAGAAACAATGTAAAAACCAGGCCAAAGAAATCATCTTTCTCATGAAGTAGTATTAAAACGCAGCTTTATAGGCAGAACCATTAGGATAACAGCAGACAGACATATGAAATTAGCCATCAGTCTAAAATGACTGCAACTTACTTGAAAAGAAAGTATTTGACAAGATTCTGATCCTTAACTGTGGCAGCCTGTCTTAGGCCATCCACAGTCAGTGTGGCCTACATGGTGTCTGGTGGAGGCTAAGGCTGGGGCTGGGGCTGGGGCTGGGGCTGGGGCTGGGCCTGGGGTGGGGGCTGGGCTTGATTTACATGGCTTTTGAGAACAGTGAACCTACCTGAGTCTTCCTTCCTTCCAACGCAACTATGGTTATTAACCCAGAGCCAACTTCTGTTTGTTTGTTTGTTTTCCTTTTGGGCATCACTCATGGCATCTTACTATTTTTCAACTCTTACTTCCTCTACTGCACTACACTGGCTTCGTGAAGCGCATCACAGGGTACACAGCAAGCTTCGCTAGAGCAACAGATGCTAAAGTATGTAGGAGAGGCCTAGCCAGGAGTTAGGCCTGGGTGCTAAGAGTTGGCTAATTGTACCCACCTCCAGAGAGCTCCTCATGAATCTGCAACTCCAAAAGAAGTGTTTCCCATCAAAGATCAATAGCATTTTTATAAAACTGCACATATTTTTTCCTACCCAGCCCGCTTGAGATTTAATATCAGCATTAGTAGTCATTTGTCGCTGGAACCTCTAATTTAGTGAGGTTTGGGGACTGGAATAAACTTCCCCTGGATGGACAGAGGTGTGTGTGGGATCTGCTCAGCTCATCTGCTCTGACCTCTCAGACCATCTTTCATTCCTCTTCCTTCTTCCCTAACAGGCGCCGTCAGCTTTGCGTACTTCATTTCAAAGTTTTTCCGTACTAATCGTCCTGTTTCCTGAAACCATGAGGTGAAATGACTAAACAACCCGGGTGGGGAGCTCGGTTCCTCCTCCACTTTTACTCAGAGGGTTTTTTTTTTTTTTTTTTTTTTAGATATTTTCTTTATTTACATGTAAATTTCTCCATTCCCAGTTTCCCCTCTAAAAAACAAAGAAACAAACACAAACAAACCCCTGTTGCCTCCCACTTCCCCATGCCTGCCACCCTGCCCTCTCCCACTTTCTGGCCCTGGCATTCCCCTACACTGGGGCACAGAACCTTCACAAGGCTGAGGCCCTCTCCTCCTATTGCTGATCGAATTTGCAATCCTCTACTATACACATGCTGGTTTTGAGACTTTCTCTGCCCACTGCATCAACTGAACAAGGCAAGGAAAAGCGTAAAGGTCTGGTGTGGGGGTTTCCGCGCATCTTAAAATAACCATTCCAGTAAACAGAGAGCAGAATATCCCAGCACAACTCCTCCTTCCAAAATAAATACAAACTGTTTCATAGGCCGACTCCTACACAGGAATGAAGTGAAACACAATAGGTTTTTCTGTAATCAGTTCAAATATGTCTGAGCCTGAAGGGAAAACGCAAGCGGTACTGGAGTATCCACAAAAGCAAGGCACACCCCAGCAAACGCCACTGGATGTGGTCAGTACTCACCCCACAGCCCAGGCCGTTGCCCCCTTCACAGGTGACTTTCCTCTGGCTCTGTTCAGGCAGCAGCCCAGCGCCACAGCCAGGACTGGGGCACAACACACCTCCCATCTGCAGCACGCACTCCTCGGCACCATATTGCTGGTACCTATTGTACTGAAGAAAGGGAAAGGTAAGGTGAGCTTTGGACGGTGGCCCAGAGCAGTCACAGATGACTTATCTCTGCCAGAGGCTCTCAGTTGAAGGACTGTGGGATTGGATTCTCAATTTGATTCAGGAAAGGACACACATTTGGGGGTGGGAGTGTATGGTAGTGGGGGATTTGAGGATGAGGATATGGGGGTAAAGGTGTGACCCAGCACAGAGAAAGCTTTCCAAACTCAAAACGGAAATGAATTAGTTCTTAGCCAGACATGGTGTCGAGTGCCTGTAATCCCAGCGCTTGGGAGGTAGGGGCAGGAGGATCAGGACTTTGGGCTTATCCTGGGATACAAGAAACTTTTCCTGAAAACCCAGGGAAAAGGTGATGTATATATTTAACATATTTTTTCTTTAGAAAACAGATTTTTTTCACCCAAATCTAGTGTTCTATGACACTGTCCATAAACTGTATTCTAAGTACTATGTGTGTATATTAAATGATGAGTGTTATCAGTCTTTTAAAGTAATATACTGCATGTTTCTATTCCAGATTTGATGACGCTTTATAATCACTTAGAAAACAGACCTCATAGTTGCTGACCACCTGCAAGTGGGCTTGAAGAACAGGACTGTCAATCAAAGAGCATGCTCCTGGTATTCTGCCTGGTTCCCTTTCCACTGGCTTCATTAAAACACTGAAGGCTGAGCAGCCGTAGCACCTACACCATTACCTCAGTCCCACCTACACCATGGTTTCTGTAACTTCAACCCTAGCCCGTCCTTACCCTCAGCCTCCTCAAGACCTGCAGTAGAGAACCCAGATATGATGGTTTAAATGATAACGTTCTACAGCAGCTCACAGTGGGTGGCACTATTAGGGGGTGGGGTCTTGTTGGAGGAAGTGTGTCATTGGGGGTGGGGTTTGAGGTTTTTGATGCTCAAGCCAGGGCCAGTGCCACTGTCGCTTCCTGCTGCCTGTGGATCCATATGTAGAAATCTCAGCTACCTCTACAGCTCTGTGTTTGCCATACTTCCCGCCATGATGATGATAATAGACTGAACCTCTGAACTGTAAACCATCCCCAACTAAACGTTTTCCTTTATGAGAGTTGCCATCGTCATGATGTCTCTTCACAGCAATGGAAACCCTAACTAAGACATCAGGTAAGCTCCATGGTGCACCTGAACAGGCACACAAGCATACATAGACTTCTGCAGGGCCAGAGAAAAGGTGCAAAAAGGTATGAGAGGGAAGATGGGTGGGAAAGGAGTCTGGTGAGGGAGAGAGAAGCACAAGGGATAGGGTTAGATCAGAAAAGCACTATCTCTGTGTGTGTGCATGAACACATCCATGTGTACAAGGAAGTGCTCTTATAAGGAGTAAGACTTCTAAAGACATCCCATCTAGGCTCTGTTCACAGCCTAGGTCTATAGCACCAGGTCCCAACTTGGGAATAGTCAGTTTCCAGGCCTACCCACCCTTAGGTGGAGAGACACCCTTAGGGCATGGTGGATTCTGAAATCTCTGCCTTTATTCCCTTCTCTCCAGCTGCTCTCAGGGCCCTTTAATCTGGAAGTCAGGAGACAGGTGAAATGTCTCCTCCTGATGGCATCCTGGTTTTGGGGTATAATTCTGGAAGGCCCAGGTGATACCCACCTCACTTTTGTTGCGAGGTCACTTTGCAACAGAAGCATGGATGACCAGGCCTACTGAGGTACCCTCCCTCCCTTCCGCTGCCACTGCAAATTCGTACACCAGTGCCTTTGGGGTTTCTGCCTTGTCTGGGTTTGGGGTAGGGACGACAAGAAGCCATCTTCTCTTAGGTCATTTACGAGTACCCTTTTGGGGTCCCAGACCCTGAGACCCCTTCTGTCAGAGCTCTAGGCTGTTCCCCACAGAGACTGCCATGTGCCTATGTGTTGCTGTGATAAAAACACTGACCAAAATAGACTTTTGGAAGCAAGGGGTTTACCTGGCTTACTGGTCACAGCCTATCATCTAGGGAAACCAGACTCTAAACAGACTCATGCAGGAGCCTGGGGGCAGGAACTGAAGCAGAAACCCAGGAGGAATGCTGCTTACTGGCTTGCTTCCTAGGCCTTGCTCAGAGACTTCTCATATATAGTCCAGGCCCACCTGCCTAGGGATTGCAGGGGATTGTGAGGGGATAGCCACCCCTCACAGTGGGCTAGGCTCGCTTATATTACCTAGCAATTTAAAAATCCATCCCATAGACATGTCCACAGGCCAGTGTGATAGAGGTAATTCCTCCACTGAGGTTCCCTCTTCTTAGGTAACTCTGGTTCGTGTCAAACTGACAAAAAACTAACCAGGGCTCTGTGCTTCTGGAATGTTGTACTTCTGACTTCTTTTCTGAGCTCAGGTCCCCGTGGTGGTATCCTCGGCCCATGGAGGAAGCCTGGAATTCCATGGGAACACGGGGCTTCTAAGATACTGTTCTGACATTATTGGATCATTTTGACTTCTACACTCAGGTCACTGAAGTGGATTTGCTAAGTTATTAACTGACTTATGCAGTCTTTGCTGAGAGTCCACCCTCTATCCCTCACACACTCCCGAGAGTCCAATTTGAGGATGGAGCACTGAAGAAAGCCAGGAGCCCTGTCCTCATCTATGAGACGATCACACCAAACGCTGAAAGATGAACATGAACAGTGTTTTGAGGGGCCGCGAGTGAGGGGAATAGTAAAGAAGACTGGGATGGGCTCCCGGGGAAGACAGCCATCACCAGTTTCAGCAGTGTTTGGGGAAAGCCTTACAGACAAGGCACACTTCAGTAGATATCTGAAGGAGATGTGAAAGTAAGCCTGTGGCTCCCCAGGGAAGGAGTTCTGCAGCCTGAACAGCAGATGGTACAAAGGTCCTGAGGCCATAAATACTTGGCTGTTTTGAGCGGTGCTTGTAAGAGCAGTGGGATTGAAACTGACTGAGCCAGGAAGTATGAGAGACAGTGAAGGCAGAAGGTTCATGGGGGCTCCTAGATGTCAGGGTCCCTGACGGCTATTGTAAGAACTCTGACTGTTTCTCTAAAAGATTCCAGGAGCCTTGGAGAGTTCCAAGCAGAGGATTGGTATGACTTGACTGATGTTTTAAAGGCATCTGCCTGACGGATACACTCAAAATAGACTCTAAAGGACACAGGGGACGCAGGAAGCAGAGATGCTTGCCTGAGCTCTCTTTGGCAGTCACTGTGAGTGCTGATGGCAGCCAGGACCAGGGAGGAGGTGTGGAAGTGGGATCACTGGCTGAAGCTGGACATACAGAAAGGTAGAAGCAATAGAACTTTCAGGTAGATTGCTTCTCTGGTATGAGATAATGAGGAGTCAAGTTTGAGTGTGATACATTTCCCTTAGAAGGTGGGGAGGGAATATACTGGAATGAGGTATAGAAGTGTGTGTGTGCGTGTGCGTGTGTGCACATGTGTGTGTTAATGGGAGTACAAAAAAAGAAGTCATTACTTCTGTCACATTTACGTTCAGTTTTGACACCTAATACACAAGTACCTGGGAATGCCGCAGAGCCCACTGAATGGCTTAGTTAATTTAGAAGGTGTAGCTTGTGGATACAAATTTAAAGTTCTCCTCCATTGTCTCACTGTTCTGGTCCCATGGAAACAAGACAGGAGACCTGGATGAACCTCTTTATGTACACACTAATGATCTCCATACACAATGGTATGCACAGACAATATGTGTCCTCAATTACACAGTCTAAGGTCACATATTATAAACAGATCTTCATGGGAGATGGTTTTCTGGAAAATATAAGCTATGTAGTTATTAGTGTAGTAAATGAGGTATTTCACTGAGTGATTGGATATTTATATAATTGAAAGATGATGAGAAATTTAAGCCCTCTCTAGCCCACTGTGCTTATGAGATAGAGCCTCATACTGGGCTCTCCGCTGGCCTTGACCTTGAGGTAGTTCTCCTGCTGTGGCTTCTCAAGTGCTGGAGTTCCAGGTACAAGTCAAACTCCCAGTTTTCTCAGCCATGTTTTAAATTAGACGTCCTCTTTCCCTTTTCCGCTTTCTTCTACACAGATTTCTCCTTAGTGGGGAGCTTTGTCTTGAGAAGAAAATTTGGCTGCTTAGATTTTTTTGAGACTGGGTGAGTTCAGTCCCTTTGAAGTAATTTTATGCAGAGTCTCTACATCCATCCAGCATCTATCTATCTGTCTATCTATCTATCTATCTATCTATCTATCTATCTATCTATCTATCTATTGGTATAAGCATAGGTAAAGGTATAGGTATACTGTGAACCTCGGATGATGGCTTACCAACAGTTTATATACACTGTAAGAATAGAATGAGTTAGTGGACTCATAATTCAATAATTAATTTAAATATTCTAATAAAATAATAGCAATGGATAACTAGTAACAGTGATTAACAATGATGGATTTATCTATATAAATACATTTCAAGAAATTGTTCTTAATTGGGGCTGCAGTTTACTGGTAGAGCCCTTAGCTAGCATGTATGCCTGGGTTTCATTCAGAACAACAACAGTGCACATACACATACTACAGATCGCATACATACACACACACACACGCACCATATGCACCACACACACACATACACACACACATGCACACACATGCACACATATACACCACATACATGCACGCACACATACATGCACACACCACAAGTAACTGTTGATCTTATCATCTGACAACTGCTTCTTCAGCTCTTTAAATTGCTCAGACAGTCTCGCTACTCCGATCCTGGGACACAGGTGTTTTCCTAGACAGATATTAACCTACAGACCAAGGCTGATAGCAGATCAGAGAGTCTTCCTGACTTCATTCATGGTTGTCTCAAATGCCAGTGCTGTGCACAAAGCTATGCTCTTCTTTCTGCTCATCAGCTAAAAATGCGACTGCCATCTTACTTCTGATAAACTCAAGAGCACTGGATACACAGTTTGTTTTCTAAGGGAAGACAAATTCTTCAACATATGCCTATGATTTCTAGTGATTAAAAATCACACGCAGAATTTGAATGTGCCAACTGAAAGCATATTGTGTGTGTGTGTGTGTGTATGTGTGAATGTGTGCATTGTTGCACGCATACAGAAGCCAGATGGCATTGGATATATTGGAATATCAGGCCTCACTTTATTTGCTTGACACAGGGTCTCTTAATGAACTTGGAGATTTCCAGGTTGGCTAGGATGCTTGGCCTGGGAGCCTCATTTTTCTTCTGGTCCTACTTCCCCACATTCCTGGTGTTACTAGTACTTCTAGCCATGCTCAGGATTTAAGTGGGTTCTAGGAATTTGAACTCAGGTCTACATTTTGCTCACAAGTACTCTTTAAAAAAAAGATTTATTTATTTATTTATTTATTTATTTATTTATTTATTTATTTATTGTATTCACCATTGCTCTCTTCAGACACACCAGAAGAGGGCATCAGACCCCATTGCAGATGGTTGTGAGCCACCATATGGTTGCTAGGAACTGAACTCAGGACCTCTGGAAGAGCAGTCCAGTGGTCTCAACCACTGAGCCAGCTCCCCAGCCCTCAACAAGTACTCTTATCTATTGAAACATTTCCCCAGCCCAGTCCCCCCCCACTATTCTATGAAATTTGTAAGAAAAACTTTTGACCTAAAACTAATAATGTGATAATGTGATAGTATTTGAAGAAAGCTTAATGCCCTAAGGAAATAATTTAGGCATGTAATTAGCAAACAGCCTTGTTTGGTTTCTTTCATGACATGACCCATATTTCCATAGACTTCCTTTAACCTCTCATGGGCATGACAGATGGATTTTATTGGGAGCACACCACTCTAAGCTTCATGGAGATTATGGATAGAGTGCTAAGTAGAGAAGAGGATCCATGTTTACCTTAGTGTAAAATTTACGGATTGTGGTTAGGTAATTGATAAATAGATTCCAAATGGCAAAACCAGCCGTTCCTTTAACACTCTTTGCATTATTTCCATGGGGTGTATTTTTACTTTCCAACCTTGGATATCACTTTATAAACAGACCTTATTTGGAGTACATGATTACATGGTAACATAGACTAGGTCTAAGAAAATCAAAGCAAGTAATTAGCCACAAATAACTTATTGCTTGCTTTTGGAATATATGGTGTATATGTGTGCACGCACGTGTGCTAATATTACATTGTCAAACTTCTAATTTAAGCTATGGTTAAATCTAGTTTGCAAATTTTCAGATATAATTCCATAAAGTGGATAGCTCACAGATCTTACTTTTCCTGTTGTCAAAACAACAAGAAAAAAGCAACCAAAGAGGGAAGGGTTTATTTTGGCTCACAGTTTCAACTGTATTATGCTGGGGAAGTCAAAGCAGCAGGAGCTTGAAGCAGCCGGTCATATTATGTCTGCTGTCAGCAAGAAGAGAGTATCGAACACTTGTGCTCAGCATAGAGAATGGTGGCACCCATAGTGGTCAGGTCCTCTCATCTTAGTCACCGCCACAGGCATGCCTTTTCCCTCAGTGATTCTAGCTCTCAAGTTGATAATTGAGATCAACTACTGTGTTTAAAATAATTTATATTTTGTTACATAATATTTGCAAAGTTTTTTTTTTTCTTAAATAATCATGCCAAGAAAGCATATGACACTTCACCCAAGGAAAATAACAAGTCATTTGCTCACAGTTCATGGAAACATAATGACAGATGTATTGTTAGAATGCCTTACCTCAGTAAGATTTTAGCTTATTGTTATGCTTTCTACCTTATTTGTAGAATAAAAATTCCATCTTTTTGTGTGCACTCTCATAGAGTCTCTTAAAAACAAGAAGTATTCATTTGAAAGTACCAGGTTCTTTGGGGTTTCAACAAAATCATGTTTTAGGATTCTAAATAATGAGTCATGGGATAGTATGATGAAACAGATCCTGTATTTTGTTGGCCTGAAGGTAGTTAGAAGAGTTACACTGAGCAGATTAGCATTCCATAATGAGGCAGAGGTCACTGGTTCAAGCCCCATGTGGGCCAGTGGTCTTCCTTTTTCTTTTTTACTAACTGACTGCATGCTAAGTCCATGAAAGAACATGGGTGACTGCCTGAGGGGGTCAGGCTAGGAGAGAACTGTGCTTTTGTGGCCTTCTGTTTTCTGCTTCACTCTTGGGTTTAATTTGCATGCTTTCCTGGGGAAAGTAAAGCAAGGAAAGAACTCTAGATTTTTAAAAGTCAGAGAAATGTTAAGAACAGAGGAAGGAGGCTGCGACCAGGATGGGGAAGGGCTGGCAGATGTTCTGTGAAAGTGAGTCAGGCCTTGTCAGCCATCCAGGAGCTGCCTGCCCCCAGGCAACTGCTTGGAGACTGGTTTTGTGCTGTCCCGGTGTTTTCCAGAGCATCCTTTTGGGGGCACTCAGGTACAGCTGTTGGGCCTCTTTTGCCTTCCAGCATGGATTCTGTCTTCTGTTAAGTGAAGCTATGAGGGTGGTCCTTGGGGCAGGTGGGTGTGGCACTCACCCTCCCTGGATCACTGGGAGAAGAGCTGCTCTTGGGGAACTGGTGCTCTGTGCTACACACCTATGCTAGCCCTTTGACTCCTTACTGAATCCTTCCCATAGCAAGTGATGGGTGAAGCCTTGGTGTCATAGGGATGCATAGTCTGAATTCCACACTGGTACTGTTTGGGCATTCCACACTAGAACTCAGCTCAACACAATACCTCCATTTCCTTCCTTTTTCCATTTTGGTAAAAAGAGAAAGCAAACAAACAAAAACTGTTGGTTCACTGTTCCTTAGTCACTCGCTAAAACCTAACAAAAACCCATGTATTGTTTACTTGTTTGGGTTAAAAAAAGCCAAGAACAACTATGTAAAAGACGAGAGTAACATTTCCTAAAATATTTCCCCGTGCTATACAGAGAATGCCCGATTTTTTCCATATGCATTAGGTTTTAATTATTATTATTATTATTATCTTTTATTGCATTATGATGAGAAAAGTGACATGATTTCAATTTATCTGAATTTGTTAAAATTTAAAAACATATTTTAAGTAAATAGAATTAAATCACATTCATGTTTCCCTTTTGTACTCTAACTCCTCCCAGAGATCCCCCCTTCAATACCTACAATATCTTTTTTGTCATATTCCTTACAATTTATAAAATATTATAACAATAAAAATGAGTATTATAAAAGTTGTTTGATATAAAACAACAATCAATTTAACAGTATAATGTAGATGCTTATCTATAACAATACTGAAAATACATACATTTTTCTCAATATAAATTTTAAATAACTCCAAACATATTAACTTATAATATTAATTGCATATAATATTAATGTATTATTTCAAAATAATACATCACTACTTTTCTTAAATGAACATAAATATATAAAGTCTTTTTGTTTGTTTGTTTGTTTTGTATTTAGTAGAGCTTAAAATCTTGTCTCTTACTGTGGTACAAGCCCAAAATAAGAACAACTTTTAGACATTGGATTTCATTGTAATAAGGCTGTACTTCAATGACCCTCAGATCACCAAAGGATTTTACCTCCATCATAGCTAAGCTGAGAGTTTTGACAGTTCTGTTGTACAAGGAATGAGTTATAGGCACGATTTTTGGATACAGACTTCCTGCTATGGTCAAAACTATTTGACTTGAGTGAGTGACTTTATTCTCAGCCCACAGAGAACAGATTACACTTATTTAAGAGATGGTGTATGTATTAAGATGGTCTATCCATGAAGTCATTCACCAACTGTTCAATGAACATTGGTTCTGCTTGGAGGGTGGCACAGACATTAAGTGCGGGTAAAAATCTGGTTCATAGGCTGTGATAATTTGGAAAAGCATTCATCTCAGAGAAAGAGTAACTCATAAACTCCTCTTCTTCAAACTAGATACAAGAGCTACAAATGTCAAGCAAAGCATTCAGTCTCACTCTTTGTTGTTCTCTTTCCTACAAGCCACCTCTCAAGTTAATTGTCTAAGTCTCCCTTGGGTATATAAATACTTTTGAAATACATAAGCTGTTCTGAAAACCATAGAATAGTGTAAAAACATGAAATAAACAATACTACTAATAGAGAGGCTGAGATAGGAGAAGCAAGATTTCAAGACCTTTACATTGTACACAGCAAGACACTGTCACAAACTAGCTGAAAGTGTATATATATTGTACAATATTGGACCTATTTCTCCAATTACCAAATTAGAGAGACCATTGGATGACAATCAACAAATTTCTAATTCCTCATATTTTTGGATTTCAATGAATAAGGATATGTTGGTAATATTAATTTTCATATTAAGATATTAAGAAAAGGTAATTGTTACTTCCTGTTGTTTTTGTTGTAAGAGGTTAGATTTGTGTAGATTTGTTGAAAGATTACTTTCTTGCTTCTTCTAGGGTGTAGTTTTGCTCCTTATGTTTGTGTTTTCCATCTATTATCCTTTGTAGGGTTGGATTTGTGGAAAGATATTGTGTAAATTTGGTTTTGTCATGGAATATCTTGTTTTCTCCATCTATGGTAATTGAGAGTTTTGCTGGGTATAGTAGCCTGGGCTGGCATTTGTGTTCTTGTAGGGTCTGTATGACATCTGCCCAGGATCTTCTAGCTTTCATAGTCTCTGGTGAGAAGTCTGATGTAATTCAGATAGGCCTGCCTTTATATGTTACTTGCCTTTTTCCCCTTACTGCTTTTAAAATTCTTTCTTTGTTTAGTGCATTTTGATTATTATGATTTTGATTATTATGTGACAGGAGGAATTTCTTTTCTGGTCCAGTCTATTTGGAGTTCTGTAGGCTTCTTGTATGTCCATGGGCATCTCTTTCTTTAGGTTAGAGAAGTTTTCTTCTATAATTTTGTTGAAGATATTTACTGGCACATAACCTTGGAGTCTTCACTCTCTTCTATACCTATTATCCTTAGGTTTGATCTTCTCATTGCGCCCTGGATTTCCTGGATGTTTTGGGTTAGGAGCTTTTATTTTTTGAATTTTCTTTGACTGTTGTGTCAATGTTTTCTATGGTATCTTCTGCCCCTGAGATTCTCTCTTCTATCCCTTGTATTCTGTTGGTGATGCTTGCATCTATGACTCCTGATTTCTTTCCTAGGTTTTGTATCTCCAGGATTGTCTCTCTTTCTGATTTCTTTATTGTTTCTATTTCCATTTTTAGATTCTGGATGGTTTTGTTCATTTCCTTCACCTGTTTGATTGTGTTTTCCTGTAGTTTTTTAAGGGATTTTTGTGTTTCCTCTTGAAGGGCTTCTAGCTGTTTACCTGTATTCTCCTGTATTTCTTTGAGGGTGCTATTTATGTCTTTCTTAAAGTCCTGTATCATCACCATGAGAAGTGATTTTATGTCTGAATCTTGCTTTTCCGGTGTAATGGTGTGTCCAGGACTTGCTATGGTGGCAGAATTGGGTTCTGATGATGCCAAGTAACCTTGGTTTGTGTTGTTTATTTTCTTACGCTTGCTTCCTGCCATCTGGTTATCTCTAGTGCTACCTGCCCTTGCTAAATCTGACTGGAGCCTGTCCTTCCTGTGATCCTGGTTGTGTCAGAACTTCTCAGAGTCAAGCTGTTTCTGTGATCCTGTGATTCTGGGATCCTGTGACTCTGGGCTAGTTAGAGCACCCGGGAGTGCAGCAGCTTCCTCTGGGTGTTCTGGGATTGGCTGTGGAGCCTTGGCACAAGGTCTGCTCAGGACACCAGCCCAGAGGGACCGGAAGGAACCCGAGTCACTCTGCTGGCAGAGTTCCTGTGTGCCTAGTCCCACTGGTCCCAGTTACTCCTGGTGTTGGGACAGATGTTGGGTCCTCTTCACCTCTGATACTGAGAGTGTCAGAGCACCTGGGAGTGGAGCTTCCTCTGCGTGTTGTGGGACTGGCTGCAGAGCTTGTACTCAAGGTCTGTTCAGGACACCAGTCCAGAGTGAGCAGGCTATTATTATTATTATTATTATTATTATTATTATTATTTTAAAGCACTCCTAAAACTGTCTGTAATCTCCTCCATATTTTTCCTCATTTGCAGGTTGTTAGTCTGAGAGAGTTAGTGACGGTCTCAGTGATGACTCCTGTCACCTGCTGAGCCTGTTCTCTGTGCTATTTCCAGTAATGTTCTTTGCATCCCTCGACATCTGTCAGCTGCTGATGAAGTGAATTGGTTAGAGAAAGGGCTGGACCTTGTTTACCGTGTAGGAAAAGCAATCATTAGGATGGCTGAATTGAATGCAAGGAAGAAGCACATCCGTGGACGCAGGAGAAATGACTGGGGGCAATAGACAGAATCCTGCATTGTAATTTAGGAAGCCCTTCAGATACCTGACATGAGAAGGTGCCAAGAATTTGTATCTCAACTTCTGAGGGAGTGGGGGTGGTAGAATCTTCAGGAAGGAAATGGAAAACCACTAGCTTCTTTGTTTCTTCTGTGTTCTGTTAAAAACAGCAGGGTATCTTCCGGGGAAGACAAGACTAGGAAGGCAGGAACCATGCAAGATCTCTTTCTCCCAAGGGTTTATAGCTGATGTGACTTGCTGAGCAGGAGCCCCTAGGTGCCTTGATAGGCACAGCTCCAGCACGGCTGCCTTTATGTACAATATGTTTTCCTTTGCCTTTGCTCCAGAGAGAAAGCTTGGAGTAGTATTAGGCTAGTTGGCAAATCTAAGCCCCACCCTGCAGAGAAGTAGAATTTGGCTCTAGTTTTCTCAGAACAAGCTATGGTCATTATGGCTGACCCCACTTTCCTTCCTCTGTCCCCCTGGATACTTTCTCGAGTCCACAATGTTCACAGTTCTCCCTTCACTTCAGAAGAAGTCTCTTCATTCAGTGCTGAGGCAGGCCTGAAGGTTTTCAGGTGGTTTAGAGGCCAGCAGAAGGGAACGGCAGGGTGCCACTTATTCACGTTTTGCATAAGGCTGTGGGCGGGACCATGGAGCGGGTTCACTCCAGTGAACACTTATTTAATGAACCCATCAGAACCTGAATGACTCAGAGGTTTTGATAATGGTTTTCTGGTCTTGTCTAGATGGTCTCATATCTACGTGAGCCAGTCTGTATTGCAAATAGGAGTCTTCTTCAGTGAGAGATGTGGGTGGTTCAGAGGACCACATGTTTTCCTGCAGAGATCAGCAGAAGGCATCTGCCCCACTCCTCACATTGTGCCCTGCTAAGGGTTGACCTTTGGTGTGTGTCTGGTGTCACTGTCACAATCTCAGTGTCATTAACCATTTTCAAGTATGCATCAATTTTGGCTCCTCTCCTCTTTCCTCCATCTTTCCTTGTGGTCCTGAGCCACGAGAAACAAACTGTCCTGTGTAGTCAGCTTCTTAAAATGTTTCCTCTTTTCTTGACTTACCCAAAACTCTTCCACCTCCCTCGGTCTTATGGAGTCCCTGGAGCCCTGTGCCGCCTCTTTCTTGCCTTTTCCTTTCCACTACTGTCCTTGTGCATGGATGCTGGATGCGCCCCTTCACTCTTGGAAGAATAGCCTCTGGCTCAGTCTGCAGTTCAGCTGTTGGCTTTGTCGTTACTCTAGGGAACTTGAACTCCTTCCTATTTGGTGAGCCATTTACCGACAACGTACTCTTTCAGGCTGATCTCATCATCGCAGTGATGTTTTCCACCGTTCTCTTTAGGCCTTATCTTCTCAAGAGGAGGGACCAACTCCTAGCATTTCCCTTCTGAGGAGCATCCCCTATTTTTCTAAACTTTTAAATCAAGATATGCACATGACTTAATTCAACCTCATAGAGACTTAATTATCAGGTCTAACATTTTCCCTTGCCATTGGCCCTCTTCAAATTTAATTTCTAGTCTTGACTTAGATTTTCATTATCTGTCACCATAAATGCTGCCTAGAAAACATACATAGATATCCATAGCCCTGTTTACTTGACAACTCTGGGGAAAACCCTAGGCTCAGTAACGTGTCTTCCACCTTGGGCCTTGTGGTGTTTTGAATGAGAGTGGCCCCATAGTCTCATATATTTGAGTACTTTGCCCTCAGTTAGTAGAACAGTTTGGGAAGGATTAGGACATATGGCCGCGTTGGAGGAGGTGTGGCCATATTGGAGGAGATGTGTCATCAAGGGGTAGGCTTTGGAGTTTCAAAAGATCCTTGCAATTCTCACTGCTTCCTTCTCTCTGCTTTGTGCTGTGGTTCAAGATGTAAGCTCTCAGCTACTGTTCCAATGCCATGGCAGCCTGCCTGCCCGACGGATGTTATGCTCCCCACCATGACACACACGAACTCCTATCTCTTTGAAACTGCAGCCTCAAATAAACCCTTCTGTAACTTGCCAAGTCGTGTGTTTTATCAGAGCAATAGGGAAGTAACTGATACAAGCATGAGCCCCGAACTTCGTTGCTCTCCACTGAGATGATGCAATTGTTTTCTTAGTCATCTATCACAATTTCCAAGCTGATCACACACATCAGGTGGAGGCGTAAATTTCCTCTGTGGTGCTATGCTGGTTCTCTAGTGGCATATTTTCTTTACTTTCTTCCCAATCTACTCATGTCCTATCTCCTTTCCATTGATCAGGGAGCAATGGATGGTATTTCCATTTACTACCTGCAGAAGGCTTGAGAGTAAAGCATGTCCACTCTCAGGAAACCAACACAAGTCGCTTTCCTTCCTGTGGCTGCAGCTCACTGGCACCTGAAAAGCAGACCTTCTGAAGACTGTCCAAACCTCATGCTTCACAGGTGACACCTGCTTTGGGATTTAAATCAAACTTTATAGTGACTCTGTTCATCTGTGATGTTTAAAAATTCTTGTCCAATGGCTGAGTTTCTAAGACTGAATTGTGGGCATAAGTCAGAAAAGGAACAAGAAGCCAAAATAAATGTATCAGGAGCTGAAGAGATGGCTTAGAAGTTAAGAGCACTGGCTGCTCTTGCAGGGGATCCAAGCTTGAGATTCAGCACCCACATGATGGCTCATTACCATCTGTGACTCCAGTTCCAGGGGATTTGATGCTGGCCTTCTGTTCGCTGTGAGCACTGCATGGACATGGCACACAGTTATACACACTGGTAAAAGACAATATTAAAAATGAAAATTAAAATTTAAGTTATTCTAAATTTTAGCTGGGCAGTGGTGGAACATGCCTTTAATCCCAGCACTTGGGAGGCAGAGGCAGGCGGATTTCTGAGTTGGAGGCCAGCCTGGTCTAGAGAGTGAGTTCTAGGACAGCCAGGGCTCCAGAGAAATCCTGTCTTGAAAAACCAAAAAAAAAAAAAAAAAAAAAAAAAAAAAAAAAAAAAAAAAAAAAAAAAAGTTATTCTAAATTTTAAGGAGTTTAAGTTTTATTTCAGAAGGGAATAGTTAATAGAACTTAATGATTACTTTGTAGATTTGTGTATGCACATTTGTGAGTGTGAACATGTGTATGCATATGAGTATGTACATTTGTGCTTATTTGTGTGTTTGTATGTACATGTGTGCATTTATACATGTGTGATATGCATGCATATTTATGTGTGCACATGTGTGCATGTTTACATGTGTACATGCTTATGTGTACATGTGTTTCATGTTTGTGTATGTATATATGTATGTGCTATCATGTGGAAGCCAGAAATCAACCTCATGTGTTGTGCCTCAGGATACCATCCACCTTGTATTTTGAAACATGTTCTCTCACTGGCCTGGAGTGTAACTTGCTGGCCAGTAATGCCAGATCCTCCTATCTGTGCCTCTTTGCCACCCAGCACTTGTTGAATGCCACCACACCCAGCTTTCTTTCTGGGTGACTGGGGACTGAACTTGGTTCTTTGTACTTCCATGACAAGCAATCTACCACTGCATTATCTTCTCAATCTAGTGTGGTGGTTTGAATACACTTGGCCCAGGGCAGGACACTATTAAGAGGTATGGTCTTATTAGAGTAGATGTGCCCTTGTTGGAGGAAGTGTGTCACTGTGGGGGTGGGCAAAGAGTGCTTCCTCCTAACTGTCTGAGGGTGCCAGTCTTCTCCTGACTGCCTTCAGATCAAGATGTAGAATTCTTGGCTCCTTGAGCACTGTGTCTGCCTGGATGCTGTCACGCTTCCTGCCATGATGATAATGGACTGAACCTCTGAACCTGTAAGCCAGCCCCAATCAAATGCTGCCCCTTGTGAAAGTTGTCTTGGTCATGGTGTCTCTTCTCAGCAATGGAAGCCATAACTAAGACACCTAGTGACTCATTTGTAATCCAAATCTCAAAATGCCAAGTAAAGACTGATGAAAATAGAAGTCACTCAGGAAGAAATAATAGTTGGCTTGTATGTCTCTCACGGAGCCCTGGATGCAGTCAGGACCCAGGAACTGTGCCAGCCCCATTAAGTTGTATGTTAGATGGACTCTAGGCTTATTTTAAGGTCTACTCTGTTGCTGCTACTTGATTGTACTGGCAGGTGTAAACAATAGTTACAATCAGAAACATGCAATCCTGCTTGTTACAGAAACCTGAGAAATCTCTTAACATTATTCTTCTTGTAATAAAGAAAACCCAGATTTCTGAAACCAAGTGATTTCTCTGAGGACAACGAGACACACATTTGTATGAAGGTTTCGTCTTGTTACCTACTGTTCGCTGCCTGGAGCACACAGAAAAGCTAGAGAGGATCCCTAGTTTCCAGGAGCTATCATGCCCCTGCAGAAATAGACTTGCTTCTTCTCCAGAGCCTCACCGTAACATGTGTGACATGCTGCTGGTCTTGTGTTTCATTAAAATGTCATTGTCCCCTACTGATCTGCCCTATTTATATCAGTTATGGAAGAAGTCCAGAAGTGCATGTCATCTCTTCTCAGTGATCCTGAACTTCCCACAAGGAAGACTTTGTGCAAACTGTCTCCCACCCCCCGCCACCTTTTAGATACCTCAACCTCTGAGACTCTTGTCCCATGTCTCAAACTGCAGGCTCTACTTCATAAGTACCTTTTCATATTTCTCATAGTCTCCCATATTGACTCTGGATGGCAAGGCCCAAGGATATCCTCCCTCCCCCTTTCCTTCTAACCCATCAGCATTCATTCCTAGCCACCAGGAATCCCACCTGTAATGTATGGAGAGAGAGGTAGCTTGGACTTGAATAAACATTTATATCTGCAATTCTAGCCACCTGCGTACACTGTGCTCTACCACTCTTTCCCCCATTAGCTTCTGGCTCCTCCCTTTTATCCCTCTCTTCCCAGTTCTTCCATGGCTAGCTCATGATTACCCTCCAAGTTTTCTGTAGTGAAGGTTCCAGATGAGCCTAGTGTCTACGTGGTTATCCATCCCAATTCAGTAGCTTTGCTGGTTCTGCCCTCATCCCAACTCAGCCAGCCAGCAGCCCTGGATTTCTCTTGACTTTGTAATTCCCTACCAGGCTCCTCCCTCCACTCCCTGGATCCAGTGTTCATTCTTCAGCCAATAACTATTTTTCAATCACCACCCACAAAAGTGCCCAAAGCCCAGTGGGGTGTGTAATTTCTTCTCTTCTTTCCTCCCACCTTTCCTTTTCTTCAGAGGAAGGCAGAATCCCTCTCCTGGATCCACACTTCTCTGTTCCCTGATCACCCTGCAAGGAATCTGAACTCTCCCTTAGTCATTTTCTCTCTAGTTTTATATTTCTCTAGGACAGTGAGCACCAACATCTATGATATATATTGAACATGTCTATGTCTACATAACAGGACTTACTTTCCCAGCTAACATGATTCTGATGGGAATTCCTTTTTTATACCTCTATCCATTATAACCTAAAATGGTTCCCAGTACACAGTAGGTACTAAAATTCATAGCTCAGTATTATCTTCTTTCCCATCTTCCTTGGAATGAAAGGAGAGAAGGAAGAAAGTTCAGGTTTTCTAGGACATAGACATCAATATTACAGTGATATACTTACTATATTGCCATAACTAATCAGGGCAATATTAATTTTGATTATTGCTTGATTAAATTCTAGGAGAATGCAAAGTGGCCCGACTTGAATGCAAATCTAAGAAGATTATTACAGTTGGCTTCTTTCCCTATTAATTACACAGTGAGTCTGAAATAAATATGGAAACAATTTGCAAACATTGGTATAAGTTAGAGAGAAGGCTCCATTATCTGAACAGAGCATTCGGGTAACAAAAGTTCTTTCAAGAAGTCTAAGTGAAAATGGCTGTGAGGTTATCATGGAGATGAATGCATGGAGGATCCAGGTAATAACTTGTGCCTGTAACGTAGGGAGAGAGAGGTAGCTTGGACTTGAATAAACATTTATATCTGCAATTCTAGAAGCGTCTATTAGAAGGAATCAAGGAGGCATTATTGACTTGTTAACTCAATAATGTGGAAAAGACCCCAATTGCTTATCCTTCCCTGGCCCCTTCTGGTTTTAATCTCCTTTGGTACCAGGCAATGGTGCTTTGCCATACACACGTACTGCGATGGTTGACTTTACTGTCAACTTGATGAGTTCTTGAGCCACCTGGGAGATGAGCCTCAGCATCTTGTGAGGGATTACCTTTGTTGCAGGGATTGAGGTGGGAAGCCACCCCCAGTGTGGGCAGTGCCATTCCCTGGCCTGTGTTGAGTGGAGAAGGAGAGCTGAGCAGCAGAAGCCTTCATCCCTCTCTGCTTCCTGATTGGATGTGACCTGAGCAGCTGCTTCCAGCTTCTGTCTCCTTCACTTACCTTCCTTTATCCTTGAACTGAGTGGCAGAATAAACCCTTTGTCTCTTGAGTTGCTTTTTATAGGAGTGTCTTATCATAGCAACAAGTAAGGACATTTAGATACATAACAAACCAAAAC
Organism: Mastomys coucha; assembly: GCF_008632895.1. Taxonomy (NCBI): domain Eukaryota; kingdom Metazoa; phylum Chordata; class Mammalia; order Rodentia; family Muridae; genus Mastomys; species Mastomys coucha. The sequence continues at coordinate 9,399,135 of NW_022196911.1, forward strand.
ACAACCATTGAATTCATTGGCAAAACTGAGTCAATGCAGTTCCAGTTGCCCTTGGAATTGGTTAGGATTGGCAAAGAGTAAGATTCAACAGCAGAGTATCAGTTAGGCCAGCCAAAACTTTGTCAGTTATTTAGTGTAAGTATTGCAAGGGCAATTTAACACCAAGATTAGCATACTGATATAGACTCTGTAGGTTTCTAAAAGGATTAAGAGAGATTCAGTTTTCCCTTGATTTCACTGGATATAAAGCATTGAGGATACTCAAGTTGCTTCCTTACATAGATTGGTGGAGTAGTATTTAGATACAATGTACACCCCCCATACTTTAAATCATTCTCAGATTACTAATAATGCCTAATAGAATGCAAATACTATATACATATTTTATAACATTTTCAAAATTTGCACTAATTTTTGTTTTAATGTTTTTGTGTTCACCTATGTGTGCATGTGTACGATTTTTTTGGGGGGTATACACATGCTATATATGTGGAGGTCAGAGGACAACTTTGAGATGTAATTCCCCCTTGTTTGGGGGAGGGTCCCTTTGTCACACATGACTGTTGTAGCTTGGAGGTTCCCCTTGTCCTGCTGTAGAGACACAGGGATTAGCTATTGCATCTGGCCATGGGTCCTGGAGACTCAATCTCAGGCCACATTTGCATGGCAAATGGCTTTATCCTCTGGGTCATCTTCTCAGTCTTTTTGTTGCTGATTTGTTTCCTAAATATTTTCATTCTGTGATTGTCTGAATCTACAGATTTGAATTCAACAATACAGAAAGCCAACTTTGTTTTATGTAGTCGAAAGTATAAGTAAGAATATGTCTCTGTGTGTATGTGTGTGTGCATGTATGTGAATATGTATGTGTGTGGATGTCTGTATGTGTATATGTGTATGTATATGTACGTATACTGTCCTTTTTATGTCATTTAGTCACTTGCACATAGAGAGTGGCTGCCATAAAGTATAAGCAACACACTAGGTACATAGGAGCCTGCATACCCACTCACAGACGTATCAGGAGTGTCTGTGCCTATTGATCCCTTAGGCATGATTTGTCTCTGCATTTGTTTGTTCACGTGCCACTATGCAGGGCCTGCTTACTACTCCAGACTTGAGATGAAATGCTCTGGCAGGGAGCAGATGTACCAATTAATAACCTGTCAGGTCTGATGGCTAGAGGAGGGGGAATGTGTCCCCGCATGTGTCTCTGGCATGGCTTTTGTTCCTATTTCAGGGTGCCGTGGGTCAGGAGACGCATGCTGCCTCCCCAGGGAGGGTCCAAACTGTCTCATTAGTGTCTATCTTTCATGACATTATGATGCGGCCTTTGGAAGGATGACTCACCTGCTCTTCTCCGAGGATCCTGAAGTGATGGAGCTCTTTAATCAGGGAGTTGGGACAGCCAGCTGTGGGGGAGGAGAATGAAATCACAAAAGTATCGCTGTCATCCTGTACAGTAGTCCCTTTCTTATATACCGTTGTGACTACCAACAGCTGGTGCCCATGCTGACAAGGACACAAACGTGCACCTGCAAACACATGTCTCACCAACCACAAAGGAGCCAGACCTTCAAAGCAGAGTTGGCCTCTGCCTGGGCTCAGACCATCATTCTTTAGGAAAAGGCCTGCATATGAATCCAGCCTGGCCTGTTCCCTAGAATGAAGATTATGACCCGGCTTTAGGATACCCTGGTCCTTCTGACACTTATAAATGTGCCCTGGTACAAAGCTGGAGTCTGTGGGGCTGGAAGGGGATGGTCGGTGATTCTAAGTTCTCATGTGCTGATCCTGTGGTGTTTACTGACCACCAGGGCCTGTTTTCTGCTCATTAAGGCTTAGGAATGGAGGCATCCTGTCTTAGCAGGATCTGTTGAGGTTTTGAGACTTTCACCACCTTCGAGTTCTCCCAGTCTACGGAGACTTTCCCATTGTCTTCCTTTAGTCATAAAGTGACATAAATAAGTCTTATACGCATATTACATTTATACACGTACAATCTGTGAATGCTTCGTATCGCTAAGACGTGTTCCATCCCTACCTTCTCAATGAAATTATTCCACAGCGTTAGGTTGGAGTCATTCATAATATTAACTGCAGAAACAAATTTGCTATTAAAAACCTGTTCCTCTGAGATAAGCCCCATGGATAGCATAAATTCATTGACATTTCCATTAAGGAAATTGGATCAAGTGTGGAACCCATGAAAGAAGCCACCGAGACAATTCTCCTTCACTGGGTACCAGGAGGAAAGAAAAGCAGAAGGGATTGAAAGGGTTTTTCTGCATGAGGGAAGGTTAAGGAATCACAAGATTTGCCTTCACATTGGTAAACAAGTGTTCTCCAAGGTAGGACGGAATTACAGCATGGGCTAGTGAAGAGAGGGCCGAATATTGACACAGGATGTTAAAGGGGATTTGGTGTGATGATAATTGTATGTGTCCACTTGACTGGCCAAGGTGATACCTGGAGAGAAGGGAAAACGGGATGTCTCTAGCATTTGAGTTGGTGGGCTGAGATAGTTTATTTCTCCACCTGTGAAATGAGCCAATTCAAGCAAGATTAGATTATATTGGGCAGCTGCTCTCAGGCGGGCAAGTTTACTGGACCTAAGGAAGGAGGCCAGGGGGGGCCGTCATGGGGAGAGAGAGTGTAGGGAGGGGGGGAAGAGAAAGAGAGAAAGGTTGCATGCGCAGAGAGTGAAGAGGAGAAGGGTGAGAGAGTCTAAAATGTCCTGATAATGTAGGCAAGAACCTTTGGAGGAAGGGCAGCCCAGCTCCTGGGCTGGAAAGTTCAAGGTTGGGGGTAGGGTATGCCAGGTAGGAATTGAGGGAAGCTGGGAGAACCTGGAGGCCAGCTATGCTTTGTGTGTATAAGATGCACCTCAGTCCCTGGTCCTGGGATCTGAAGCCAACTGGGTTGAACATAGACGATCTGTCCTCACCTATTGAGTGAGCATCCCAGCCCATCCAGGGGGCTGGACGTGAGCAGCAGAAGACGGTGAGGCAGGCTGAGGCCTTCTGAACCTGGTGCATGTTCCTTTTGTTGCCCTCAGATCTCCAAGCCCCTTGGTCTTTGGTCCTCTGACCTGGGGCTTGTATCATTGCCAGCCCCTAATCTTTTCCCTTTTGTTCCTGGGGTGCGTTATATCCCTCCTTCCTGGTTCTCTGGCCTGAGAGGGAAGATTGAGACATCTCAGCTTCCATACCCACGTGCAGCAATTCCAACACATCCTCTCCCAGATGTGTTTGTGCGTGCAAATCCTCATTGCTGACTTGACTGGATTTCGAATCAGCTAAAACACAAGCCACTGGGCCATTCTGTGAAGGACTTTCTCCTCCAGGTTTTCTGTGGCAGGAAGGCCTGCTGTAACCATGAGGAGCACCTTCCAGTCACAGCTCAGATCCAAGGACAGAGAAAAGGGAGGCTTTTGCTCTTTGCCTTCTTGCCCTCGCTTTTTCTCAAGAGTCCAACTTTCCTGTGGCTGCTGCATTCATTCTGTGGTATTAAAACCTACTTCTACAAGCTTCAGGTGTGAACTGAAGAGCACACTGGAAATACTGAGATATTCCGCCTTAAGGACGGAGCAAATTTCAGCCTCTCCAATATGAAGCAGTCACTGTTGGATTACCCGGACGACATCCTGGGAGCCATGCAATAAATCCTGTGCATGTGCGTGTGCACAAGAGCCCTGACTAATATGGTGACCCCCCACTTATGCATCCCATTGGTTTTTCTGAGATGCCTTAGTAATATATTTGTATAAGTTCTGGTCCTGAATTTCTGTAGCCAGCACTGGTACACTTTAATCTTGGATATTATACAACACTTCATAGTGAGAAGATGGTTTATAAATATTCACTGAGGTAGTTCGAGTGATTGTTTTTTTGTTATTAAAGAAAATGAATGAAAGTCCAGAGGCAAATATTTTGGTGGAAAACATAATAAATTAATTGTCAAAGTCATATCCAATACCATGGAGGAGGTAGCTTGGCTTCTTGGAGGGAGAGCTGAGTGGGTTCTGTAGCAGGAGGCCTGGCCAGTGAGGTTCGGCTGGCAGGGCTTCTCACCTCTGGGTTGCTGTTCTGATGAACAGCTGAAGAACTAGCTGAGGTGTATGTGCTGTTTGATTGGCAGTATAGCTGAGAAGTGCTATGGAAATTCAGCCACACGCCAGTCTTCCTACTTCAGAGCTCTTCAGGAGTAGGAACAATGGCTTAGTTTTCTGAAACTGTGATGGAAACAGGTGGATAGGATGCAAGAGATGCATCGTCATGGAGGTTTTACAGTTCCCGGTCTGCGCTGAGGAAATGAAAAGAGGCTAAGGGAGAAGGGCTGGGAAACTAGGGTGGTCCATAGCTCAGGGGAGGCAGGTAGAGATGGAAAGGGAGGCATCTGCACTGCCAGTTAAGTCTTTCCATGTTCATCAGAACAGGAATCCAGAAATGACTGCTCAGCATCAGTGGAACAACGGCGGTTGCCTTAGTAAATGAACAGTTTGCTTGCTCTGATCTTATAGTTTCATCTGTATTCAGCTTACAAGGTTTTACTCTTTGGCCTTTTAGTTACATAAGCATGAAATATTTATACCTCAGTTTATGTCCAGGAGTACTTAAAAACGTCATCATGAAAATAATCTGTCCAAACTAAAGGTCTTAGAGTCCCCTTTCTCCTTTAGAAGAACGGTGGTTGACATCATCCAAAATTGAAAAGAAAAAATGGTCTTCACTTATTTTTATGCCAGATAAAGCAAGAAAGAGAATTTAAAATTAGTTCATTTTCAGACTTTATATTCTGGTGCTCCCTTAAGGCACAAGGATTGATGTCAATGATAGCTCAAAGATAAACATCCTGAGCTGAAGACCTAACAATTACCTTTAGCACCTGCGAGATGCCACAAATCCAACACACAAGGATGGGTACAGCATACATTGAGAAGAGGCTAGAATTGAGGTGTTTGTGACATGTACAGAATAATATCCATCGGCTGTGACCAGCATGGGGACATAAATCAGGGAAGTGACAGGTACAGACTTGGTGTAAAGATGGAGCTTAAAGCAAAACAAAACAAAACCTAGAAATATATGACAGGTACACAGTGTCAGTGTAGGGTGTGTGGAATTTTGTTCGGATAAAACTGGGTCAAGTTCCAACTAAAATACTACAAGGAGAGAAAGTTTTGAAGGACAAGATGCATGCCCAATAGCAAGAAACACAAAGAAACTGCTAGGCCTTTAATCTTACACAAGGTCACCAGGAGTCTGCTGAGAGCATCTGCAAGGCTGTGTGCTCAGCAGCTGCCTTCCAATCTTGGGCTGTGTGGCTGCTTCAGTGATCCACGTGACCAAGGATTAGTTAGTGTCTTCTATGAGTCTCCCTGTTTTGCCTCCAGATCTTCTCCTTGCCTCAATCCCTTCTAACACGCTTGTTAGTTATGACATATGTGTTCCCAAGACATCTGCCATTCCCAGATAAACTCACTAATTGTCAGGTCTTCTTTCCGTATCTTATTTACGTTAATGAGAGACAGGAAAAAAATGGGAGGGAGTTGGCGAAAGAGGAAAAATGTGGGGTGGGTCTCAATACACTACTTTCTTTTCATTCATCTCAACTGTCCTTCTCAGCTCCTCAAAGGCCCACTGTCCCCTTTCTTCCCCTTCCTCCATATCTACAACTGAGTTTGTTCAACTGTATATTGAAATATTACTCTTAGAAATCCAGCCTAGAGTACTGTTCCTGCCCACTTCCTCTTGACTTTTCCTTTCATCTAAGTTTTGGAAAAGAATAGCCTATGGCTACTGTCACTATTGGACACAGCAGGTAGAGGTACACATTACAAGAAGTATCAAAATTGGGGACTTCATTGCTTCTGACCCAAGTTTTGGCTTGACTGGAGTTCTGTACCAGCTACTTTGTTTTCTGTAGATGGTTGGATATGCATCTGAATGAATATGCTAATGTAAACATCAGTTTCTTTATCATAATATCTGCTTTGAACTGGTGTTTTGAATGCATATAAAAGAAAGCAAGATGCTTTGGCATCATGACATGAAAAAAAAGGCAAGCAAGCAAAATTATTGCTAACACCATTAACGCTGTTCCCGTAGCTAAAGCTACTTATCTTAGAACTGTTTTTGTCTTCAAAGGGGAAGCAGTTATTGATAGAATCACAACATTATCCGTCATGCAAACAGTAATGGTGGGACTTCTTGTACTCCAGTTCTGACATGTAAAAGTTAGAAGTTGCTACATTCATCCTTACAAGAAGAATGGTCTTAAAAAAAAACAAATATCAACCACTTCTCTTGGGTCCATAGGAAAACTGATGTTATTGGGCAAGACACCTCTTACCATTTGGACAGACAGGCCAGATATGCCAACCAGGGTCATAACCTTATAGGCAGGATTAGCTGTTGATTCTGATTTGCCCCAGTTGGTAGTGTAGAGTAGCTAGGGGTAAGAAACATCCTGGAGACCAGTCACTTACGGACTTTTCTGGTCTGTATTCCCAGGGATTTCTGAGGATCTGTGGCTCTTCATAACAAAAGTCTCCTTCTTAGGGAAAAGGATGCAGACAGCTCTATTTCCCTAGCCTGCCTGTCTCTACATGGGATTAGGTATGGGTGGGCAGTCAGCGAGAGTGAAGGCTTCCTGTGAATCCATGGGTGAGGGCTGGATATCACACTCTATTTTGAAGGTTACATTCCCAAGTAACAGCCTCCTTCAGAGACTGAGAGACAGACCCATAGCTGGAAGATTATGATCCATGCACATAATTCACAGCATATGACATTATTAACAGGATTCTAAGAGACTAACAGTAGATTCTAGCTGCAAGAGCAGAATTACACAGAGGAGAAAGCAATCCCAGAGGTGGGCTGGAAATAAGGCTCAGTAGTGGGAGAGCACTTGTTATCATGCAAGAGACCTTGGGTTCCATCCGGTTCCCTCACCAAAAGAGAAAGGAGACAAAAGAAAAGAAAAGCAAAAACAGGATACAAAAACAAAATAAAAAACAAACAGGATATAAGAGAGGAATTTGAAAACCCTGCCACTAGTGGGCACAAACCCCACTCATTAATCATAACCTCAATCTTCAGCAATTTAACACATATCATCATATCAAAGGCCTAGATGCTTCTGTTCCCAGTTCCCCAAATATCATGCCCATGTTTCAGCAAAAAAAATTAATCAAAACCTCGCTAACAGGCAAGGAAAAACACAGCACAAAGAGACAAGACAAACAGCAGACACTGACTCAGGCAGGGCATTGACTGTGAGATTAACAAGTAAGAAATTTAAACAAAGATTAATATGTCAAGGGTGCTAATGAAACAGGGAACCGCATGAAGGAACAGATGTGGCATAGCAGAGGAGGTTGCTAAGGAGTCAAGTACAGTGACAGAATAAAGGACGCCTTTGACGGGCAGAAGTTTGAAGGAAAGTCAAAAGAGACTTGCCAAAGTGAAATGGAAAGAAAAATAGGAACATCTAAGAAATGTGTGAGACCATCTCCACATTCTACAAAGGCAGGAATGGCCACAAGGAGAAAATTATCTCCTTCAGTTAAAGAGAGTAAGACCCTGGCCTGGGCGGAGATGTGATGCTCCAGCCCGGCAGGTCAATCACCTGGCTAAGGAGCGTCCCTCAGGAATGTTAGGTCTCTGCTCTGGCCAGGGTCTCACTCTCTTGACTACAAGGTAGTGATTTTCCCTGTAGACTTTTACTGCTCCTGGGACACAGAGACGTACATCCGTGTCACCCTAATACCATAAAGAGAAGAAAGGGACTGTGCACCAGAAATACTACATATGACAAGCTAGAGCTTTCTAAGATTAGCGACAGATACTCGGTTTGTAGAAACAAGTAAAGCTGCCAAGGGAGGGTAGTAAATGACAGTTTTACTTAGCAGTTATGCCTAGTGACCACAACAATGACGAGCACGTAAAGACATTCCTAAAAGTGTAACAGTGGCAGTCATATCTTGGCAGTAACCAATGAATACCTAATTAGATTTAAGGCTTGCCTAACAAGAGGGAATCCATGACTGGTCCTGGGAACCTAGTCAACTACTCAGGTCTCGTAAAGTCATAGATCTTAGAGGGGAACCTGCGATTTCCACTTGTCTAGACCAGCATAATTCTTGTGTCCCCAAAAGAATCCTTATACCCACAGATAATTAGCTCTCACCCTTCACCAAAGAAACTTTTCTTTGCAACTGATAGAGACCATCATATGAAGTCACAAATGGTCAAAACGCAGTGAATGACTCTTAGATCCAAGACCCAGGGACTATCTCCAAAAGATTCTAAGAGCCAGGGGGCCAGAAGTCTGGTATGAAATTACATTTCGTAGAAACAGACATCTATAGTACCTTGGTAATATGGCCACCTAAACAATACCCGAACAATACAATACAATGGTCATGTGCTTCTCTGGAAGTGGGAAACCAGCCCTACAGGACCCAACCCTAAATGAAGAGCTATGGGCAACTAAGGAATACTCAGAGCAAAAAAATTAGTCTTTCTTACAGATGATTCCCCCTACCTAGTTATCCAATACCAAGTGGTTATTCCTGAAATCAAATATACTTAAGTAACAGCGAACTCAGCAGGTTATGTGTGTGTGTGTGTATGTGTATGGTGTATGTGTGTGTGTGTGCGTGTACATGTCATAATGAATAAATAATTAAAAAATAATTTTAAAATGGCCATCAATATGAACTTGGGAGGGAGTGAGGGGTAGGACTAGAGAGGGGTTGAAGGTAGAAAAGGGAAGAGGGAGATGTTTTTAATTACATTTTAATTAAAAAATGTAAAACCAGCAGATCATATATGCCTAGGAAGATATAGTTCATATATTTATGTCAATGCCTTCTAACTGCAAATGACTGACCATCCAGGCCCAGGTGAAAGATAAAGAATAAAAAGCTTATCTGTCCTGTCAGTCAATATTTTCATATATCAGATATGATTTTAAATAACTCGGCAAGCAAACAAGCAGTTGCATGTGTATGTGTGTGTGTGTGCGCGCACTGCTGTATGTGTGAGTTTACATGCATGTGCACACATCTTATTTCCTTATGGGCCATGTCAAAGCAAAGTTAACTCCAAAGGGACAGCAGAGCTGTCCTCACAATGGAAGACTGAGGTCGAGCCTGTAGGAAGGACTCAGACTGGAGCCACGGTGATGGACAGCCATTCGGACCATTGTTGAAATGCCAAAAGAGCTTTCCAGACAGCCACGAGACTGCCAGAAGCAACCTGCTGATTCTGTTCATGTCAGTGGCAATCAGATTGAAATTTTGGATTTCACAGACCTGCTGGCATTTAATTGTCCAGTGATTAGAGACAGATTACATAACGTGTAGCATCTTTCTGAAGAACGACAGATCTTGCACTTGGATTGACCTTACCTTCAGCATGGAATTACTGCTCTCGGCATCTCGACACACCGCCTGACAGACTGTTTCCACGCTCCAAAGACGAGAGCCAGTGGTCTCCTAACAAATTCCATTGTAGTAGCAAAGTGTTCTTACTACTAGAAAGATTTTTTTCTAGACTTTAATTCTAGATGCGGGGTGACTAAAACCACATCCATTCTGCACTCATTCTGCGGCTCTTCCCTGAGATTTCCTGCAAATCATCTGGATGGGATGCACACATAAGAAACACCAGATGCTCATATCCCTGTCGCTTCTCTCTGCCTGTCAGGTTTCACCTTGGGGTGAGCACTGACTGAAACGTGGGGCTGTCTCCGTATTTGTTCACGGATTTAGTGTCAGACACTGGACCAGATGCTGGAGAGCTGGAGGTGAGGATGCTTCATCTCGAGAGGCTTCTGTGAGGCTGCTTCTGTTCCTTTGCATGGCCAGGCATCCTAGACCACTGCTCCTTCCCCAGCTCATTCACATCCTCACCTTAACATCCCACAGTGTGAAGCATCCTGCCTTGGCAACCTACTGTAAATTCTAAAGCCAATAGCTAGGCCCACCCTAGAACAGACCTGCTCTGTGGACACAGAGCCTGTCACCACAGTCTATGATGCCTTTAAGGCAATTACAAGGCAGCAAACGGAGAAAGGCTTCTTTTACATTACATCTTTCTCGTATTCTACTCTTATATAAGATCTTCCTGGAGCCCCCCTCCCCACCCTGATCCGCTCAGACCAGAAGAATGAAACAAACCTCATGCCTCAAGTTTCTTGCTATACTTTAAAATTTACCTCCTCTAGAGATTCCACAAGCCATGCCCAGTTTTACGGGGGGCTCTCCCTCTTAGCAGGCAAAGCCATGCTCCAATAAACTCACTTGTCTTTGGCTCACCTGTCTTTTGTTAGTTAAAGGGATGTCTTGAGTTGTGAGCTTATTTGAAGGGTGAGGAGAGAGATTTTTTTTTCCCTAATAGCAGCAACATTTTCTGTCTGAATATTCAGAAGTTGTAAATGAGCGAATTATTGAACTTGTTTTGCCCTCTGTCAAATACATCTCCTGGAAGGTGGCCACATTTTTTTTTCTGACCCCAGGCTTCTTGCAGGCTGCTCCTCAATGCTACAGGATTACACAGCCAGGCCTGGCCCTTGGCTCTCTTCCTACTCCACTGGCTCCCAGCTCCCTTCTCCCTAACAGGCATCACATATACCTGTAACTAGCAACCCCACTGAGAACCCAGCCTGGCCACTGCTCTCCGGAGGGAGAGTCAGGTAAGGGCTTCAGGGTTATCGGAGGTGACATTAAGAAGGGCTTAGGGACCCTGGAAATTCTGAGGGAGATTTGAGAATAAAGGATTGAGGGGGCTTCTGACTGGAACCTTTCTCAATAGTTCCCTGCTGCAGTAGTCTTTGCCAGTGGTCACTCTTTTCCACGAGGTTGCAGAATCTCACGTCAGCTCAGCCACCCCTTCTGGAAGTTTTCCCTTCCTTTCTTCTGTCTTGGTGTCCTTTGCTTTCTGTTTATATCACTCAACTGCTGATCTGCCTGCAGTCCCTTCTACGGCTCCTTCCGGTTCTTTCTCCACAGGCACTGAACTCTGTTGGCAGAATTCACTGAGCCCAGCCTGTCTCTGGCTATCATCTCAACATTGTAGTTGTGTGGTCAGCTGTCATCTTGAGGTCAAGAAGCCCCATCAAGGCTGGCACATCTGCTCACTGGCCAATGAGATCCTCCATTCCGTTCTGCTGAATCTGAGCTGGCTCTTCACAGTGTCCCATTCCTGTATTCCTTCATAAGTGCTCATGTTGTTTTTGTTTGTACGGTTCTGTGCTTATAGTTGATGGCTAAAGTTCACATCAAACTCATTGCTTTTCAAACTTTAGATTGAATTGAGAGGTTATTTCTCCACCAGTGAAATGAGCCAATTCAAGACAGATTAGATTATGTTAAAGGGAGGTTTTTGGGAAGCTGATCTCGGGCGAGTTCATTGGCCCCAAGGATTGAGGCCAGGGGAGTTACTATGGAGAGAGAGGGGGAGAGGGAGATGGAGGGAGGAAGGGAAGGAGAGAGAGAGGAGGAGAGAGAGAGAGAGAGCACTCAAAATGTTCGGATTATATAGGGAGGAGCCTCTGGGGGAAGGGCAGCCCAGCCTCTGGGCTGGAAAGTTCAAAGTTGAGGGCAGGATATACCAGGTAGAGACCGAAGGATGCTGAGAGAACCTGGAGTCCAGGTCTGCTTTGATATATAAAATATGCACCTCAGTCGCTTGTCTTGGGTCTGAACCTGAACCTTAATCTTTTCTTATTTAACAAAGTTTAGACAGGCCATGTCTCTCTCTTTCTCTCTCTCTTTCTCTCTCTGTCTCTCTGTCTCTCTCTCTCCCCCTCTCCCTCTTCTCCTCTCTTATTCTGAAATCTGTTTCCCTCCATTTTGATGCCTCTAAACTGCCTCCCTATGACTCTTTGGAGATCTGTCAGACTTGGCACGTGTGTGTGTCCCACTCTACTCTCAATTTGCAGGAGCACAGTTGCGCCTCAGAGCATATGTTCTGAACACAATGCTTTGTTTTGCTCAGGGAAATGGCATAGCTGCTAGGAAGCTACTGTTCCAAGGAAAAAGACACCATTCTGGTGAAGCCTGTCATCCTGGTCTCGTTGCCTGTTCTCTCTTGTCTTAGATCCAGTTTTAAGGCCCATTTTGCTGTCCTTGGTTATCTGGCTTGGTTGTTCATCTCATGCTGGGTTAGCCTGTTTCTGTGCTCACAGGAGCTCTGTGCAATCCATTTGCAGTTTTGACTGTCTACAGAACCCACTGTGTCTGCAGAGTCTGGTTCAGATAAAAAATAAGTTGCATGCATGGTATTAAAGTGAACTAAGTGTTGATTTCACTTCATTTCATGGTACCAGGAATGGAACCCAAGGCCTCATGCTGCTAAACAAGCCCTGCAGGACTCAGTCATATCTGTAGTAAAAATTGTTAAATGTTGAGATGGATTGTCACCAAGTTGTTCAGGCTGGCCTCAAACTCAAGTCTGCAGACCAGGTTTTACATTTGTGATCCTCCCACTTGAGCCTTCTGAATAAGCCTCCTGAAGTAGCTGAATTACAAATTTTCAAAAAAGAATATGAAGACGTATTTTAATTAAAGAAAAAGGGCATCTTTGGCACTGTTCTCTATTTCAGTCAGTAAGCTTAGCCTGCATCCTTTTGTTCTTACACCCGCAGCTAAAGGTGTTAAGTTATCTAGCTGGGAACCTCCTCTGTAAAGGATTGCATTTCAAGGTTTGACTCATTCCCACAGAACTGCTGATAACTTAAACAACAACACCCAAACCCTGAAAAGCAAAACAGAATGTGGAAGGATTAACCCAACCATAGACTTTGCGGCAAGCCCCTGCCGACTTTCCTCTGCCACCATGCTGGAAAGAAGGGGAAATTCATTTGGCAAACACACTCCACTGAAAGCTGTCACAAACTGTCTGGGCCTCTGATCCTTACTTTTTTTTTTCCCTTTTAATTTCCTTGCCTATCATCACAGGGGCAATTGTGGTATCCTCTGGGTTCGATGGAAAACCGTGTGCTCCCAGGCTTGGGATAAAAATAGAAATGGTTTCCGCTCTCTGATGTGCTACTGACACGGGCCACATGACACAAATAATCTGCAATTTGCAGATCGCTGCTGTTTGGTGTGAAATGCTTTGAGGATTAATTTCTCTCTTGGTTACATCTTAGAATCCCCGACCATAGGCTGACAGTTTCCTTGTATTCTTCCCTTAAGGACAACTTTGAAAAGGAATCCAGCTAAGAAAATGACAGAAAAAAACTGAGTGGAGATCTGAGGTGATCAAAGTCAGTAGAGCAAAAGGGGATGATGTCCTTGGCTCACAAGACAGGGCTGGGCAGGCTTCGAGGACAGGCAGGTTCTGAGCCCGTGGGTGCCTTGTAGCTGCTGGTGAGAGCTTGATTAGGCTCTCCATGCACTTGGCTGAAATGGCCATTTCTGATTTTGTTGAGAGTGGTACTGCACAGAATCCGTGGCAAATTCACTGAGGTGTCTAGACTAAGCAATTGCATTTAAAAAAAAAAAATCGTAAGTGGGACTTTGCATAATCTAATTCAAAGCATTGCTACGTTGGTCAATAAAGCCAAGCCTATTTTAATAATTCTTCTCTGCTGAGAGTTTTATGTTTACATTGCAAAGGAATATGTATGTATTCCCTTTCAATAGCCAGCACTTGACAAATCTCACGATCTAGCATAAGCCCATTAAGAGTGTTGGAGTAGACACCTTTCACCTAGCAATTTATTCCTGGATACACATCCGAGGGAAATGCATAGTTGAGCAGGAAAAGGTTGCACTGCAACGCTGCTCTGGAATGAGAGTAACCACCAAAGGGAGCATCGGCATTGTCTGTCAATAGAAGAGAAAAGCATTCAACAAATACCCACGTGACAGCCACTTAGTGCCAGCACTGCTAAAGGACCTGGATTATTATATCAATGAAAATAGTCAGATTCCCCCCTCCACCCATGGAACTTGTGTGCTAAAGGGGAAAGGGACAGTACTGATAGATGGACAGAAGCATTATCTCTGCAGTGCTGGGGACCAAAACCAGGGCTCATACACTAGGTTGCTTCTATTGAGCCACAGCCCCAGAGCCAATCGGTAGGCATGTAATATAATTCTAGGCGATGATGAGCAGAATCTAGAAGAGGAACTAAGATGCCCGTTCTAAGGGACACATGCAGGCCAGGAGAAGGTGTGCAAGAAGAGTTCTTTCTGAGGGAGCAGGTGAGATGGATCAAAGGTTAAGCATTTTGCTGCTGCTCTTGGAACTACATTGGAATTACTTGGACTTACAACTAAGTGTAATTCTGGTTCCGTGGAATCCAATGCCCTCTGCTGGATTCCTCATGGACTCCCACACATGTGGTACATACTCATACACACCTATACAGATACTCATGAAAAAAGCCTTTTAGAAAACAGATTTCCTGTTGAGAAAATGACATGTAAGCAAAGGCTTTTCGGAAGAAAGTTAATATGCGTGAGAGTAAAATGTATCAAAATAGATAAATGTCAAAGCCATAAAGTGGAGGAAACAAGCTGTAACAACCTATCCATAACATTTATGTGCGTGTAAAAACACCTCTAAACAGCATGGGTACCCACACTGTCGGAACAACATCATGCCAGGGAATGAGAACACCATTTTAGAGTCCCTTGAATTCAAAGAGAAGCATAAGCGGAGTGGAATTCATGGGGAAGGCTTCAACTCTGCCTTTAACGTGTAACATAATTGTTAAAAGCTAGTACCCTCAGAACTCCCAGGGACTAACCCACCAACCAAAGAGTACACATGGTGGGACTCATGGCTCCAGCAGTATATGTATAGCTGAGGATGGCCAAGTCGGTCATCAAGGGCAGGAGAGGCCCTTGGCCCTGTGAAGGTTCTTTGCCCCAGTGTAGGGGAATGCCAGGGCCAGGAAGCTGGAGAGGGTGGGTTGGTGAGCAGGGGGAGGGAGGAGGGAAGAGGGGTTTTTTTTTGTTTGTTTGTTTTTTGTTTTTATTTTATTTTATTTTATGTTTTGGAGGGGAAACTGGGAAAGGAGATATCATATGACAAGGAATTAAAGAAAATATCTAATACAAAAAAAGTGAAAGTAAAGAGTGTGTGGGAGCGCATGCATGCATCCAGTGTAGGGGCCAGTGGACAACTCTGTAGAGTCGAGTTACCTCTTTCCACTTCTATGTGCGTTCTGGGGATAGTTCTCAAATCACCAGGTTTGAGAAACACTTCCCTTGCTGACTCATCCTGCCTGCCTTCTCATCTTCATATTAAAGAGGGTTAAGGGGAAGCAGAGAAAGACTTAGAGAACCTGAGCGCTATCAAAGACCAGAGTGGGAACATAGGTGCTCACAGAATGTGAGCAAAGGTGCTCACTGTATCATTTTTCCATCTTGAAGCACGTGTTTGTCACTTCTCATGACAATACAGAACTTTGTTTGCAGTTTTTATTATGTAAAAGAAAATAACTTTTACAAAGGGTTCTAATTTGGGTGTATTAAATGATGACGTTTGTGATTTCATAATTGAAAGTATACACAAGAAATCTAGAAAAATCCAATAAATTATAGTTCTGAGAAGGAAGACCTTGTAGTGTAACCCCACAGCATCACTTATGGCTCATGGCTTCCCTGGGTACCACAACCATGGAACATTTTCAAAACAGGTTGACAGAAGCTATGAAGTATTTATTCGGCTTCTTGAAGCAATTCCTTCCCAAGAAGCACAGACACCTCCCCCAGGGGTTCGAAGCAACATGTTCCAGAGCACACGTTGCTGACTTCATCATTGAGATGAGAATCATGCAGATTGATAGTTTCTGGCTTGTCACAGCTGCTCTGTGAATTGAATGCCTCTGTGTGATACCCCTGCAGCTAGGAGATGACCCGTCTTCCAATGAGGCACTGAAGAAGAATCAGCCTCATGGATATTAAGACATAAGCACTAACTTTTCATCTCACAAATAAATATGGTGGTTATCGGCAGGAGGTAAATGCCGCTAGAAACTCATTCGAATCTTTTTATTTTATTTTTTTGTTTTTTTATTTTATTTTTTTTTAATAACCTTTCACTCTGTGTCTACAATGCAAGAGGCCAGGGGCAATAGAGGAAGCAAAACTGAGCCAGGCAGGGATTCTGCCTTCCTGGAGGTGCTTGAAGAGATAATATGCATATCAGCCAACCACATAAATGCAGACAGAATTGAGGGAGCAGAGCACAATCAAAGAGAAAACAAAAGAGGCTGTGGATGGAATTGAAGGCCTGAAGGCTGAAGATGGAGAGTCTGGGGATACTGCGCAGCTGTGTGGGTGCAGAGGAGAGCTGGAGACATCAGCATCCACACTGCCTCGCTGCTGTGCTTGAAAACCGACACTACCGAGACCTAATTATTTGTTACAGAAAAATTCTCCCCCGGAAGATATGCTTGTAAAGCAATAAATAACCTTGCGGTTGGCTTTGAGAGATTCCTGCAAATAATTTAGCTAGACAGTTTGCTCAGCTTTGGAGCCATCTCTCAACAGGACAGACAATGGATGGTTTACTGGGCAGTAGCTCACCTATCCGACAGACAGCAGCATCCTTACCAAGAGTTCTTTTAACTGCCTTGTCTCACTCTGTCTGACAAGCTCAAGCTCATGGTACAAACCTGCCCTGTTGCAGTCAGTTTTCCACCCCCTACATGGAAAGCTCTGCCCCTGTCACTGGGGCCTGGATCCCCAGGTCTCAAGGTCCTCTCTCTCTCTTCATCTCCTCTGTATGTGGCCCCATGACTGTCCGCATGGTGCAAATCTACTGATTCAAATGCTTTTCTGAGCTTACCAGGGGATGACAACGGATACTGAAGACTAGGCAGAAAAGGTTGTTACAAAACACCACAGACACGTTTTTCATCTCTACGTTTGTGTGATATCAGAAGTTTTTAAAGAATTTGAGAATGATGTTTTTGGAAGCTTATCTTCCTCTTTGTAATCCTTTCTTTGTTAATGACCAATAGGTAGATGGTTGTGATTATGCATGTCTATAAGAGGTTTTTAAAGGGGATACACTACATGTATGCATGTGTGCATGCACCCACACTGCCTTGCTGTTGTGTTTGAAAACTGACACCACTGGTATGTGTGTGTATACACACATATGCATGTATATATATACTTAATGGATTTTTAAGCCATAAGAAATGAAGCTACATTGCTATATTGTTTGTAGGGAAATGATTACAACTGGAGATGATAATACTAAATGAATAGGATGAAGATCAATATATACCTGATTAGGAGGACCCTCAAGGGGACCAATGGGAATTGGGAGGAAAGGGAGGATGGAGGGTCTAAATGAGGACACACCCAAAGTACAAAATATACATGTACAAAGGCTTTAAAAATGCAGTGCATTCCACCATGCAGCAAGCTCTCCAACGTCAAACCTAACTTAGCCAGTCAACAGAATGTTAGTGCTAGAGAGGGAAGGTTCTCGGCAGCGAGAGTCATGTAGCCCTCCATCCTTCTTCTGCTGCTCTCATTAGCTCTGTCCAATGCAGGCGGAGTTACAGCCCATGTTCCCTTTAAAGGTGTTTATTCATTGGTCTCTCTGGATGAGCATGAGCATGCATGTGGAAGGACCCTGTGTGGTTATGATTTCAAACTCGATCTGATCAGAGAGGAGTGCCCGATGAACAACCACCCCAAGAGAAAGCAGAAAGCAGGGTCCCCAGTGTCCTACAGTGAAGTTTGTTTAGCTTAAGAGTGCCAGGTTCCAGGTGATTGGCAGATGCTTGGTGAGATGGGGATACTTCTGGACCTCTGCATTTTGCCTTAACCTGTCCCACAATTAGACTTCCTCAAGTTGCATTTAGGTGCTACCAGGTTTGGAAAATAAGCAATGCCCCAACTATTAAGCAAATGACAAGTTAGTAGACTTTAGGGATTTATATAACTTAAAGGGGCTTACAGTAGAGGCAAGCACAATCTGGGATGTAGCTTGGTTGGCAGCACTGCCCAGTATGCAGGAAGTCCTTGCTTTGGTCCCCAGCACTGCATTAACCTGGCAGGGTAGCACATGCCTGTAGATCTCAGCCCTCTGGATCCGAAATTCAAGGGTATCCAGCGAGTTCAAGACCAGCCTGGGATACATGGGATCCGATTGCAAAACAAAACAGAACAACCCCCCGAACAAACACAAAAATAAAAAAGGAGGAGGAGAAAAGATTTGGAGAATAAAGTCGAGCGTGAGGGAGACGCAATCCAGTGTGTGTTCTCACGAGGGCTTAATGGTATTTTCTGTTTCTGATTTGTCTCATTTTAAATTTATCCTGGTAATTTCCCTTGCTACTTTAGTGCTATGCATTTTATTTCTTTTATTTATCTTAGTGTGGGCATAATTGCTTTCGATACCGAAGAGCATATTTCAAGTTTTTATAAAAGCAAAACCCACTACTTTGGTAGGCATTCTGAATGTTGCCACTGAGATTCATTACCGCTCTTATACAGCTTCAATACTTAGATTTCTTAAAGTGCTGGTGTGAGGTACATTTGAAACAAATTAGATAAATAAAATAAAACCAAAATCCAATTTGAAGTACAAGTAACAGCTTTTATGGTGGGAGAAAACAACAACAACAAGAAGACCCATCCCACATAGCTACGGAACACTGGTAATTACACTACGGTTTGATGCCCAGATCCTGACATTTTTAACATAAGAATTAATAACCATTATTTGTCTTAATTGGCTGAAATGGCTAAATCGGAATACTTCCCTTCTGTCAGCAGGCTTACACTAATGAATCCAAATGTGCTATTCATATTTTGAAGTACAGCACTCACGCACATTCATCCGGATGCCACCAGAATGAAGGGACAATGGCGTCCCCAGTGTAGGTGTGACAAGCTGTGTTGACACTGGGATCCTCTCATGTGCTTCCCAAGGGATGGTGCTGCAGATGGCTCTGGAGTAAGCCGACATCAAATCCCAGTTTGAGAAAACAACGTCAGAGCATTGGAAGCAGTGTTTATCAGCCAGCCAGAGAAGCAACCATCATGAATGCAGTCAATGATTGTAAGCTGAAGTGTGCCAAGAAGAAGTTTCATCCCTCTGACTATCCTCCTAGAAGTCACATGTATGAGGGGTGGGGACATAGCTCAGCTGGTGAAGTGCTTGCTAGGCAAGAGTGAGGACCTGATTTTGATCCCCGGAATTTATGTAAAAATCTGGTGGCCTATGCTTGTAACTCCCATGCGGGGATTGGGGGGGGGGCATGACAGGAGGATCCCTGGGGCTTGTTGGATATCTTGTCTAGCCTAACTAGGAAGCTTCAGGTCAATGAAGACATACTGCCTCAAAAAGCAAGGTGAATGGAGAGTGGCTTCTAGCCTACACATGTGTACATGCATGCACACATGCGCCATGCAGACAATGAGACAGAGACAGAGACAGACTGAGACAGAGAAAGAGAGGAAGAGAGAGAGATGGAGGGGGAGAGGGAGAAGGAAGGGCAGTGGGGGGGAGGGGAGAGAGAAAGAGGAGATAGAGATAGACATAGGGGAGGGAGAGAGAGAGAGAGAGAGAGAGAGAGAGAGAGAGAGAGAGAGAGAGAGAGAGAGAGAATACATGTATTAACTTTAATCTTGACTTTGGAAGTTACCTAGATATCACTAAAGCTACTTTAGGGAAAAGTCTGCAAGCTCTACGTTCATCTCACGATGACGTCACTATTATTCTTGAGTGATTTTTGAGCTGCCATTTTGTTTTGAGTTCATGAATTACTGCCGTTCATTGCATTCTCTACACAGCCATGTTGCTATTGGTGAGTTCTGAAATATCAATTATCTATCAGGTCTAATAAAGTGAAAAACAGAGTTCTAGGAATGTAGAAATAAAGTTTCACAGTAAAACAAGGGGGAGCTCTTGTAAGCAGCAAGCAGTGTGGAAACAAAGTTTTACGGTAGCAAGCAGCAGCTTCAGCCATTTGCCTAAGTGTTTTCTGAGAAGCTCTAAGAAGCTGTGTTCCAGAGATAGACAAGGGCATGCTGTAAAAACATAGTTCTGATGGTCAGGATGTTGAGACAGAATGATCAGGCCATTCTGACTAAGCTAAGTAAAGCCAAAACAAAAATAACTGGTGGTCTCAATGATGTTAAGGTCCACGAAAACAAGATCAGCAATTCTCAGAACCCCCTAACCCTTACTGTGGTGAATTTTGAAAAAGATCACAAACTGTCACCCTGACTTTGGTGCCAACAGTCCCCCTACCACCTAGTTACTCAGCCCCTTCCCAGAGACTTTTCAAGGCCAGGTGCAGAGCTGGATAGGGAAGTTGGCTGACTAAGCCAAGAACAGCCCCCCCCACCCCCCGAGCAAGACACCCACCCAATGCCTGATGAGATCCTTTGTCCTGTGTTCCATCAACCAGAGTAAGCCAGCTAGCCTTGGTGCAGAAATCTGCCCTCTGTAAAGTATAAAAGATGTATGCTTTCTGAGTTCTGGGTTGACCCCTCCTGTGAGGGTGGGCAACCCCACGTACGTGGATCAATAAACCTCATGCTATTGCAATGATCTATCGTTAACCTGTGATCTGTGGGTGGAGCCAAGTTTACTGCACTAGTAAGTACAATCATGAAGATTCTCAAGATGCTTTTATTTTATTTCTAGAAGTGTCGAGAGAGAGAAGAAACCCATGACACCTGGAATCCAACAACCAAAATGACATGTCAGACTGGAAGAGGATTAAAAAAAAAAATACACCAGGCCTGGTATACACCAGACCTGGTGCATACCAGTACAAGGGCTGAACAACCAGGCTAAGCCACTGAAGATGGATTTGATTTACAAAATATGGGGAAAGCTCTGGGGAAAGCTCTGTGTCTTTGCCACTAATAATGATGAGAGCCAGAACCGGAAGCATTAAGTGAAAAGGAAGGAATAAGAGATGAATCAAGGTCTTGAGAATCAGCATGTACCGGGTGGGTCCAGGGGATGGGGTCGAGTTTGAGCATCTTGGGCGAGGGGTAGGAATGTGCTTCTGTGGGCCATGGGTGGAAGCTGGCTTGATCCCTTACAGCAGACACAGGAGCTCCTTTTCTGCCTTAGGTTTTAGGTCTTGGCATTGATGGAGCTGCTTTTGGTTGGGGAAACAGATGCCAAACTGCCAGTTAGTCTGGCAGCAGGAGGCAAGACTGATGCTGCACTGTGCAGTCTGTGCAGTGAAAGCTAGACTAGGCACACTTCAGATGCATGGTGAGCAAGAATGCTTAGGAAGTCAAGTTTCCTCTTGTGCAGCTCATCGTTAGCCACACTGTTTGATGAAAATTATTTGGAGACACTATATAAAAAAATCCTTCATTATTCATCTTTTTTCCCCCCTACTCTGTAGTTTTTCACACTATCCTTTTAAGGTAGGAATAGAAAGCAAACAGCATATTGATAAGAGAAGCAAATGGACATTCCAGATGTCTTCCACGCATCTGGATCCATTCACTCTGCCCCTGTTTATTTTCAGGCACCACTCCGTGTCCTCAGCAGTGAATGGTGGATGGTCCCTGTCTTTGCCTTACTTACACAGATGAGAGATAAACAGGGGAGGAGCCGAATATCAAATGCTGCCGCGTAAAGTGACTCTTGGCTTGCTGAGTTGGTACTTGTTTCCTTCTTTGAGTAAAATCTACACTACTGTCATCATCCCGTACCTCCTGAGTGGGTGTGAAATCTGCACATTACTGTGACTATGCTCAGCACACCCTGTGTCACAACCGCGTCAAACAGGCTATTTGGTCTCTACAAAAGCATGCACTTCATGAGTGGCCCTTTTGATGTTTCGCACACTTGTGTTTTAAACCCCAGTATCCAAGCCATACACATCTATCTGCTGCTGGCTGGAAAACTTTAGAGTGCCCTGGGTCTTCTTCCACCCCAGGCCTGGTCACAGGGAACTGTCTTCCTCAGTAAGCTTGAGGCCATCTCACCAAAAGGAGCTGCAGGACACCGGGGGTCCCAACAAGGCAGTAAGCCTGCCTGTCATAACAAAAGTGCTACCAGGAACCATCTGGCTGCTGGGACTGGTGAGGAGGGCAAGGACCAGGCACCGTGCTAGATGGGTTTCCTTTGTTGACTTTGATGACACATTAGTGACATCGCACTGATCAGGCATCTCTCAAGCCTGGCATCTTCTTTAGCTGTAGAGCCTCCAGTTATAAAAAAAATATGTTTTTAGTTGTCTTTTCAATATAGACCACTGTTTGGTTCTGCTACCCCCTCAACCTTGTTCAACTGTCATGTGAGTGTAACCCAGGACCGCCATTGTTACTTGCTCAGTAACTCAGTGTCACTGCTGAACAGTCAACTGCTGTTATTGGCTGACACAGCATGCAGTACAGTATGTCCGCATCTTTAAAAACAAATAAGGGAAGGATTACCACACAGTAGAGAAAGCGTGGAGGAAAGGCACCCATGTCAGGGATGAGCACAGGAGCTACAGTCTCTGAATTTTCTTGTATACATATGACGTTGGGGGTTGTAATTCTTTGTTTGTTTTGGTTTTTGAGCTAGGGTCTGTTATTATTGTTTCTGCTGCTGTTGTTGTTGTTTTTCCGAGACAGGGTTTCTCTGTGTAGTCCTGGCTGTCCTGGAACTCACTCTGTAGATAGGGTCTTACTCTGTAGTGTAGGCTACCCTAGAATCTAGTACTTAGCCCAGGGTTGCCTGTGATTTTCCGCAATCCATTTGCCTCAGCTTTCCAAATGCTGAGATTACAAGTGGGAGCCACCACACATGGCATTAGATAAGTTTTCATAAATTATGAAAATTGAAATAAATGAACCAGGAAAATAGAACAAATTTTAAAAATGTGTTAAATTAAATTAAAGCAGTCCACCACTGACATCTGGATGGGAGATCACCCTGGGATGGGAAAAGCACTATAGAAAAGAAGAATCTCACTGACAATGGTGACTCTGCTTTAAGCAATAGTACTGCTGTTGTCCTGGATGTCTGTCAGTCTGTCCAGCAACTTAGGAATGCTGTCAGTGCTGTTAGGAAGTGAGACTCTATTGTAGGAGAAAACCGGTGAGCACATGACTGTGTCTGACCTGCTTTGCTTTGTTAGTGTCAGGGTGAGAGTCCCAAGTGCTTTTCATTTCAGAACTGTCTTTGTCTATGTCAGCTCTTGTAACCTTGTTATAAGCTGTGCAGCTCCTAAGTTCGAGATCAAAATGACAGACACCAGTGGTTCTCAACCTTCCTAATGCTGTGGCCCCTTTAATATATGGTTGTGGTGACCCTGAACCATAAAATTACTTCATTGCTCCCGCACAACTGTAACTTTGCTACTTTATGAATCATAATGTAAATATTTGATATGCAGGATATCTGATACTTAACCTCCAAAGGGGTGGTGAAGCTCAGGGTGAGAGCTGCTGTAGCAGATGGTATCAGATGAGACCCCACTTCTGTTCTCCATTGTCTTCATGTGTAGGAGGAAGAAAGAGGTTCTCTTGGGTCAGTTTTGTAAAGACTCACTGAGGGGTCAGAACTAAGTATCTCCTAGTGGCTCCTGTTACTGCTACTGGGATGGTGTCCAGGTTTTAGGATATGAATTTAGGGAAAATAGATATTCAGACCATGGCAAGAAATACCTGTGTTTCCCCCAACATTGTATACCCAGGCACCTGAAGATGACTTTGACCTTGTGGTTTTTTTCTGTCTGCACCCCGCCTCCAGGTACTAAGATTTTATAAGCATATGCCACAATATCCACAGTTTTATGTCATACTGAAGATAGAGACTGGGGCTTCATACATGTTAGACAAGCACTCTACCAGAGAATTCTACCCTCATATCCTGAGGATTCTTAGGTAGCAGGTCTCAAGGCTGGGATGAGAACATTGAGGATGAACCTGGAACATGGCACATTAGAAAGCAAGGATGCTCCCCCAAACCCACTAAGGTAGTACCAAAAGGATGTGAGAGACAACATAAAGATTAAACTTTTGGGCAGAAATAGCACAAAGGAAAGTCAGAGAGGGATACCCAGACTACTCACAGCTGCACCAACAGGTAGCTCAAAGGATGCAACAAAGATCTCTAGGATTTGAATTGTAAGAGTCCACGTATTGGACGGTGGTTGAATCAGGATTGGCCATATTGCCAATGAGGCTGATGCTGAGTAGCTATGTGTTAGGAGGCTCTTTCAACCTTTGAAAACTTCATAGTGTAGCATAGAAAGCTGCGGAGGACAAGTGTTTATAGTGTCTGTTTAAATAGGGTCACTGACAATGGGCTCCCTAATACCTAGGGGATACTTGGAGCTGCAGAGGGGTGGTGGACAGGCTTTTCACAGTTCTCTAGAAGTTCCTCTCACAGTCACTCTCCAAAGCTGTACCAAAAGAACTCATCTTTTGGTACACTAAGTTCCTGTCTCTCTTGTTTCCTTTGCTTCTCAGAGCTTTAGACCCACTGCAAGCTGTCCACTCTGTGATTGGTGCTTCTCAAGAACTCAAGGGGAAAGGTACATTCAGGGAGGAGGGTGGTGAGCCAGGAACAGGTGAAGACTGGGGAAGGGACATACCAGAAACATCTATAGGGCTTAACAGGCACCTCTGCCAAGGGACTTTGCTGCCCTCCTGATGGTACTGACAGTGGTGAAGAGTCTGGGTCATGGAAAGGAGACTTGTGTGGCTTGAGAAGACTCAAGAGATTTCATTTTCCTTATCTACTTCTCTTTGTTGCTTTCTCATTGTTGGGCAAAAACACTGAGACCAAAGAAGACTTATAAAAGGAAGCATTTGATTTGACTTACGGTTTCTGAGGGTTAGAGTCCATGATGGTGGAGTGAAGCTGAGAGCTTACATCTTCACCATAAGACAGGCAGACAGAGACAGACAGGCAGACCGACAGACAGACAGACAGATCCTTGGAATGGTACAAAGATCTTTTGAAACCCGAAAGCCCATTCCCATTCACACATCTCCTCTGGCTAGGCCATACCTCCTAATCCTTCTCAAATAGTTCTGACAAAAGGATATTTAAATATATGAGCCCATGGAGGTCATTTCTCACCCAAGCCATCATGGTACCTACAGCACATGGCTGGGGAAAGGGCAGAGGAAGCAAATGATGGTCTTCCGTGTTGACTGGCTCATTCACCAACACTAACTCCTCAGACCGTTCAGAAGTTACACTTGGGAAGCAAGGCGATCCTCCTGGTGGTTTCAGCCATGCTCACTAGCTCACACTTGAACATGCTAGCTGCTTGGACCACCTCCTCAGACCATGGAAGGAGGTTGAGACTTACTGTGTGCATGTCCAGCATTCCCTCACACCACTGGAAGGTGGAAGTTGACAGCATCGCTCTTGTCTTCTAAGACAAGGTATAAAGGCACTCTGGTTCACTGAGGGGAGCTCCTTCCAAGAGACATTCATAAAGGCAGAAAGAATTTTCAAAAAATAGCTTGGCTCTTTTAAGAAAAATATTATTTTCTAACAGTAGATACATTACCACATGATAAAATCAACTTCTATTACAATGCTGAGATGATCATAAGGCAATTTAACATCGGTAAAGTTGAAGACCCTTTGAAAATGTATAGCGTTTGGCAAGCGGGGTTGACTCCAGGCTGCAAGAGACCAACCACATTTGCATGGTGGTATTCAGTCTATAGGCCAGATGTATATGCCAGATGAGGTCACTGCTGCTGTCTTAGACCCTATCATGCTTATTTCAGTCTAGCGAAGCTAAATGACATCTTTGGAGTAGAGACTCAGCCTGGGCTGAACCTGGAGTTAGCACAACTTGAAGGCCACTGAATGAATTCTAACAAGTGCCAAATTCCAAAAAAATGTAAAAAGCAATTCTGTCTGATGCACTGTGATGTACACGGGAAGCCAAGACTGTCTGCCTAACTCTTGTTTTTAGTGATCTATTGTCCCTCTGAGCATAGAAAGCATGGACCACATTTAATTCCTTGAATACATGCAGCATCATTAGATCCACTTAAAAAGTTCTAGGACAAATGAGAAAAAAATATACAGGTATCTAATGAGGCAGCTGTTTATGACAAATAGAGTTAGGCTACTCTTAGAAAGAGAATCTTTAAGATAACATGCTCATCTTGGGAAAAGAAAGTAAGGGGAAAACTAGGTTAATAAGGATCAGTAGCATCCGGGTCTAGCAAGGAACAGGCTGTGTTTTTCTTACAAGTGTTACTATCAGATTATCATTGCTAGAGGGTTTTTTTCCCCCCTGATGGAGTTGGAGGGTGTTCAATCTTTACATCACTTCCCTCTTCCTCATCTTCTTCCTTCTTCTTAAAATGTTCTCAGGAATGAAATATGAGATGAAACTTGGCTCCACTCCACACCAAGAGAAGTGAGGATAGTTTTTGTGTTTCACCTTAATCACATCAGATTAGGACAGGTGGCAGACCTGTAGGTAATGTAATTATGAAAAATGTCTGTGCTCAATACAGGCTGCCTCTCTAGATTCCCAGCCACGCGGGACACTTGAGCCCAACCTGTCTACTCTTAGCTGGTGACTGACAAAAGTCACCCACACACTCTGGATGTGATGGTGCTGGGAAATCAGAGGGACCCAGTGTCAGAAGAATAAGAATCTACTCATTCAGTCTAGCTAACTTAACACTTAATCTTCTATTTTAATCCCTACATGACAAGTTAGAAATGCAAATCCCAATGGCTGAACTATTATTGATAAAAAAAATCTTTTCATGCCTTTATGCTTTGCCACCTGAGATTAAAGGATATAATGCCAAATAATTCTGTAGTTTATTGGGAGCATCTTTCCTGTCCAGTAGGAAATGTACAGTGAGTATCCGTTGAAGTAGACTTGAAGTGAACTGAAGGTGTCACTGCAATTCTTTTCTGAACTTTGGGGAACCTACGTTCAGATTCATTTAGGATGTCTTTCTCCAGTAGACATCCCAAACCACCCAACAGCAATCACTACATCAAAAGGGCACCCGGTAGCAACAAGGTGAGTCTCCTTGCAGCGATTTTCTCAGCATGTCAAAATATACTATGATACCATGGAAAGGACTTTAGTACCAAGGAAGCAGAGCAAGCTCTGCTGCTAAGCTCACCTTACTGACCACAGCGTCACTGCATCCATTCTGACACCTTGGTGGATAGGAATCACAGTCTCTCTGTTTGTATGAAGCTGAAGCCCACTTTATCATTTAGAACGAACTCCAACGGAACATTTCAGAATCTTCACATCTCTTTCTTTCTTTTTTTCTTTCTTTCTTTCTTTCCTTCTTTCTTTCTTTCTTTTTTTTCGAGGCAGGGTTTCTCTGTGTACCCCTGGCTGTCCTAGAACTCACTCTGTAGACCAGGCTGGCCTTGAACTCAGAAATCCACCTGCCTCGGCCTCCCAAATGCTGGGATTAAAGGCGTGTGCCACCACTGCCCGGTTAATAATTCAGATTCCTGTTCCATTTCTCCCCAATACCATGTAGCTCTAGCTGGTCTTGAATTATGGTAATCCTCATTCTCAATCCTCTTCCTGGGATTACAGGGATGAACTGATACCTTGGGCACTTCCAATATTTGAAATGCAAAGGGAAAAAAATGAAAGAAGGAAGGAAGGAGGGAGGGAGGGAGGAAGAAGAGGAAGAAAGGAGGAAAGGGCCCGCAGCATGGCCCATCAGAGGACTTGACCCTGCAGGTTCCCTTCCATACTCCTTGAAGCTTCAGCTACAATGACCAACTGCAGCAGACCGATCCCCATGACCAGTCTGCTGTGCATACTGGCACAGTATACTTAAGGATCTCACCCTCATCTTTTAAAGGCTGTCACATGACATTGTAGATTGGGCCACTGGGCTAATTTTTGCCTCACTTACCATTATTCAAAGGTCTTATTTTTTCCAGTTGATCTGCATTTGAATTCTTATCTGGGTGGTATTTAGGCCAGAGCCTTGAAGCATGAGTTTTAAGTGCTAAATTATCTTTCTTACATGTGTGATAGAACACAAGTCCCATTGGATGCTCACAGGCAGCACAGAGAAAACATTCTACTCTGCATGACACACATCCTACATAGGTTTTGTTGATGTGTTAGATTCACAGATGTAGTGTTAGGCTCCTTGAACTTGAGAAAAGCGGCAGGATTGTGGCTTAGCTGTGCATCACAGTCTTCCGGGACTGTTGACTGAGTCCATTTCACTACTTTGTGCAAACAAGAGCCCTGTATGTGTGCGCGTGTGTGCGTGCATGTGTGTGTGTGTATGTGTGTGTGTGTGTGTGTGTGTCTTGATTGTTGCAGATATCCCTTCGCTATTTCATCTCCCTCTACATTAGGGCATAAGACTTCTGAGAATTATACCCAGAGAAAAAAAGGAATTTAATACTAATCATCATCATTTTTCTATTCATATGTTCTTCTTAATGTCGTAGGCTATTTCTGAATCAGGCCCCGGGATTAAAATTTTACGCTGAACTTTGAGTGAGAAACCCAAGGGCAAACTTGGGTGTCGTGTGCCTCTTGAAGACTTGGGAGCGGTTCTCACGGAGGACTGGTATGAACAGATTGTAAGGCCTCAGTGGAGACTACTGCTAGTCTTGTGCTCTGGGTACATCAGGTACCATGCTTAACCTTGTGTGAACATTAAAGTTACTTGGAGCATAATTATTATTTGAAGCAACCTGTAATTATCTCTTGAATCAGACACATAATGACACTCTAAAGTGACTTTACTGGCATTCTTATGATGTCTCTTGTACAGCTTTTTAAACTAGGTTTTAATGGAAACTTAGGGGCCAGCCTACTGCCTTGTCTTGCTGTTTCCGTGTAAGCCCTGGCTGTTAGACATCAGTCTTAAAGAAGCATCCCTCGGCTAGGCAGCTGAGAAGATGTACTTCTGCCTGTCTTCCACCTAAATCTCATAAGCATGGAGTTTATGGGGCTCGAAGTCTAGGCAGAATAAAGCCTTTAAGCGTTAGCCAATTTCGTGGTCTGTAAGTATCATTGATTTGTTAATCTGGAGTGTTTTTATAAACCAATTTGGATTAATGTCTTTTGATAGCAGAAGCTGTTTTAAGGCCCTTGGATAGTTCTAAGTGTAGTGACTAAGGCGGTGAAGACTAATCCATTGGCTCCTCCTTTTCATATCACAGCCTTTGCATCTCACTAAGTGTAGCCTGCAGGTATGTATGGCAGGCCAGCTGTGGGGCTCTTCTGCTTGAGCTGGTCATTATGGCTCAGGAAGCCAAAGGTCCAAAGAGTGTAGAAGGTGCTTTACAAGGACAAGCCCCTCAGCAGGCCATGTTCCAGGCACGTAACAGAAGCAAGCTGATCAGAAGGGCCGCTTTTTCTCTCGTCATCCACCTAGCACACAGCAAGGCTGTGCGACAGCAACAAGAAGCATCTTTTCAGAGATGCACGAAAGGGAAATGGGGTTCAAAGGGAACAGCAGTATGAAAAAGGAAACAGTTGTTTAGCCCCTAGGGGTTTTGTTTCTTTCTTTCCTTTTTTTTTTTTTTTTAAAGCAGAGTTTTCTTTAATAAAATAGTCTTCTAACTTGTGGGTATCCATATAACGTGATAATGTCAGCAGGCTCATAACAGCCGAAAACTGAGTCAGAATAGAGCTAAGGAAAAAATGTTTGAGTTGCTGAGCTAAGCAAAGATCTCTTAGAAAGACGGAAAATAAGACACATTGGACAGAGAAGACTTCATACTGTAAAACCCTCTTCTCTAGGAAAGATGCTCCAAGGAAGACAGGAGACAAACCTTGGACCATGGGGAAACATTGGGCAGCCAAGCATGTGATGAAGGGCCAATGCCAACAAGTGTCATTATCTTGAAGATACAATAATTAAAATATAATTAAATAATTTCTTCCCTTCTCCTTTCTCTCCCCAACTCCTCTCCAACTCTCTCCAACGCCTCTTTTTCTTAATTATTGTCACACACACACACACACACACACACACACACACACAGATGGGGGAATGCACAAATATATAAATTCAACCTGCGGAGTCTGTTTTCACTGCTTGTATATGCGTTAGGACTGACCGCATTGTACTGGGTAGCCAGTGGGTGGCTTATCCCGTGAGAGCCATTTCTCCTTCTCAGTTCCATACAGTCCTTCTCGTAAGGGTGGGGCCCTGTGGGTTTTTTCCTCCTTCCACGTGAGAATGTTTGTTGATATTATCATTGTTCAGTTAGTGTTTAGCATCCATTAAGGCCTTACAACCTGTACATGCCAGTTTCTGGTGACAGCTGCTCCCAAGTCTCCAAGAGGTCACTCAAGACTGCCCTTGGGATCTTTCACCCAAAGTTCAGCATAAGAATGTTAATCCCAGAGGCTGATTCAGAAATAGCTCTTAGGCATTAAGAGCAACATGTGAGCAGAAAAATAATCATTATTACTATTAAAATTCCTTTTCTTCTATGGGTATAAATGATGTGTCTCTGGTTATTCTCAGAAATCTTATGCCTTAACACAAAAGGAGTTGAAGTAATGGAGGGATATTTGCAATCATTAACATATAAAAATTACTGTTCTTGTTTGCATAAGGTGGTGAAATGGGAATAAAAATGAAAGTGAACTGATGGTGTGAACTGAGGGTGTGAGCTGGTGGTGTGAACAGAGGGTGTGAGCAGAGGGTGCAAACCAAGGGTGCTAGCTGATGGTGTGAGCTGATAGTGTGAACAATGGTGTACCCTGAGAGTATGAACTGGTGATGTGAACTGAGGGTATGAACTGATGGTGTAGGCTTGAGTCTCACAGATTAAAACTGATGCTATTATGCCCCACTGGGGGCCAAGGCGTTTCTGAGTTTCCTATCATCCAAATGAAGCATCCCAGAATGGCTACAAAATCAAACCACAGCAGCTCTTGAGAAACCTATACTTTTCTCCATACAAAACTAGCCTGGCAGAGTTGGCAAATAATAATGACATGGAAGACTGAGTTCAACATGAACTTGTAGATAAATTCAAGTTTGAGATGAATAATGAATATAAATATTCTCAGATATTTTCCTTTACCTGAAATTCAGATGCAAATGTGTGTCCTAGAGTATATCCTCAATGAGACTAGTGGAGAATTTATATATTTTGAATATAAAGTTGTAGATGGCACACAGTTGAGTGTGCTGAATCCTTGTGGAATGCCTAGAATGGGAAATAGGGTATTTCCCAGCAACTACAGCTCCTGCCGTCAACACTGAGAACACGTTCATTACACCATGAGCCAAATTCTTGGGGTCAGCAGGGGTAAAGCTACAGAGGGCAGAGGGGATGGATATACACTGTCCTGGTGTGGATAGTGTCTCCTGCATGTTAAAATAGTCACACAGCAGGCACCCTGATCTCCTTAGCTCCTCCAAAGCCTGCAGCCTACACTGCTGCAAGGGAGAAGCAGGTTTGTGTTAGATAAGTCTAATGTGTGGACAAACATTATTAAAAAAAATTCCAGGAAGTAAGGGTTGTCTGTATTTCAATTGTAGCTATTTAAAAGAAAAAAATTAAAGCATGCTAACTTGTGAGTGGACAATCAATAATCTCCATTGGTGTGGACTTCAGACAACAGACAAAAGAGCCCACTGTGTGTATGTAGATGCTAGGGAGTTTGATGCTGGGGATATTTCAGCCTATTTCTCAGACTCCTACATTCTTTACTTTCTTTTCTTTGTTTGCTTGTGCTTCCTGTTGAATTTCCTTAAACTGTGACATGACCGAAGAGGATTAATTCCTGAAGAGAGATTGTGATTTTTACCCATGCTGTTTTCTGTCTGGATGAACAAACATCCTAACCCCAGCTCTGCGGTGGGAACCCTGCAGCCACAGTTTTTGACCAAGTCATCAAAGTTGCCACCGCTAGCGATGAGATCCCCTGAAACCGAGGCTTTCACTTCCTGTACACTCTTGACACGAGTGCATAGCTGAGGTTTAGAACATGGGAAGAACAGACGAAAGCAAAACTAAGGATGTTTAATACAATAATTCAATTGTGATTGTCAAAAATATCACTTCTTTTATTGTAGCAGTGTTCATAGCAGCTCAGTTATAAAATCAACCTGGTATTTTAAAAAAGAAAGGAAGACACAAAGGAAAGGTAATTATCTATCTATCTATCTATCTATCTATCTATCTATCTATCTATTAATCATGTATGTATGTATGTATCATCTATCTATCATCTACCTATCTATCAAACATCTGTGTATCTATCTATGTATCTATATATCTATCTTATATCTATTCACATATTTACACACACAGAATTCTTTTCAGCTATGTAAAAAATGAATGTATGCTGTTGACAAGAAAATGGATGAAACTAGAGATAATCATAATGAATGAATCCGGCTGGCTTCAGAAAGACAGGTCTCCACACAGATGTAGCTCCTAGATTTAATCTAGATACAGAAGCTCATGTCAATGACATGACATGGAAGCAGAGATGAAGCTGCCTAATGGAACAAAGGGTATGAATGGGATGGAGAGGGGAGGAGGAAGGAAGGAGATACTGGGGAAATATGTCAAAGTACAGTAGGTGCTCATAAAAAGGTCATTATGAAACCTAGTACTTTACACAATGTCTATATGCAATGAAAATAAAAACAAACAGAAGAAAAATGTTGTTGTCATAAGACGAGGAGAGGAGGATGCAGGATGTAGCAACTGAATGAAACACACAAGCTGAAACTTTTCTTCCCTTGGGACAATTTTATAAACCCTGAGTAAGATCTGTCCATTAGATAAGAGGGTAGAACCGATGTTGACCTCCTAATGTCAATAATGGGGCTGTGGGTATGCAATTATTACCCACAATGAAAGATATTCGGAAAGTTCTAGAAGACTCATGTTGGCAGCTTACTCCACAGCAGTGCAGAGAATATCCTCAAGTACATGTGTAGGTACACACAAGACAAAGGGATCAGTATCTACACGGAAGAGTCTTTCAGGTTTTCTGAGATCTGAAACAATGTCAAAATAAAGTGTTAGTGGTTCTTTTGACAAAAAACGTAGGCCAAGTTCCTGAGAATGGCGGCTTTGCTGGGGAGTCTCCTAGGCCAGGAGAGAGGCCAATGGAAGGGGGCAGCCAGCCTGAGCATGTGCACTCTTCTGTCCCTATAGCAGGACTCGGCTGGCTCCCACAGATGCTGTGCTGGTGGCGGGGGGTGGGGGAGGAAGTCCCAGATTCTCTGCTATTCTCAGACAGTTTGGATTATATCCAAGCAACTCAGAATACTACGGAGCAACAGTTCAAACACCTAGAGATGAAGGCAGTTCCATTTTTATTTTTATTTTTTGATTGCTCTGGAATCTAATTGAATAGCATCATGGATGGACTCCAATGTCATGCTAACTCACCGATGTCCGTAATAACTCCGCTTTCTAGTACATGTTATTTTCTTCTGTCTGTAAAATGTTCTAATGGAGAACAAGGAAAGAAAGAAATTACATCTGACTCTTAGAGAACAAGGTTACTCCATTTGTTCTCCTATAGTGAATAAGTGATATTCTTTAATACTTTGAGGTCCTGGGTTGTGCTTGTGGTGTGGTGGTTTATTGTGCATGTGTAGAAAGTAATGCCTCTCAAAGATTGAGGCATAAAAAATACAAAAACAATACATTAATTTTTGCTAAAAGGCTAGTTGGTAAGGTTGATTATTTTTGACCTTATATTATAATTGGTCCTGCATATCTGTGGGGTTTCCATCCCTAGATTCATCTAATTATAGGTTGAAAACATGTGAAGAAGAGGAAAACCACATCTGAATGCACACCAGTGTTTTCCTTGTCGCCATTACAGAACAACACAGGATGCTGTCTATTTACACAGCATTTACCGTGTAAGAGGTATTATTAATCCTCAGATTGTTCTTCAGTGTGTGGGAGGATGGGTACAAATGATACATAACTACTGCACCGTTTCTGCAAGGGACCTGAGCATCTTCAGATTTTAATATCTTTGGGGGAGGACCTCTTATTTTATCCCAGGTAGACACCCAGGAGGCCACCTGTAATAGGAGGAAACGGATACAGAATGAACATGGGTATCATTTAATACTGGCTATTCATGCATTCATTTTTTAAAACAACTACAGATAGAACAATTACCAAATCACAGGAACTCTTTAGCTATGAGGACTAAAGGCAGCTAATGTAAAGACCCATCCCTCACAGAACTTATGTTTTATGAAATAACTGGATAACTTACAAAGAGGGAAGAAGCCCCTTGCAGATAATATTAAGAGCTAAGGAGAAAGATACAGCCAGGAACTCATAGGGGTTTGGGGGAGGTGGGGAGAGGCATGATATCAGCAAAGCCCTCGCCAAGGAGATCTGAGTAAAGGCACACTGAGAAGGCACAGGGAAGCCAGAGTCGGTGTCCACAGAAGGGGAGGGAGCTGGGGGTAAGGGGGGGGGCTTTCAAGTAGAGTAGGAGAAAAGTCTAGGATTCACCATGGGCCACCTATGGATCCTGGAAGGCAAATTAAGGGGTTAAAATGAATTCAAGAGTTGGGGGAAACTGGAAGGTATTGGATAGTATAGCAACTTGGTAGCCTTCATATTTTAAAAATTGACTTAGAAATAGTTCAGATTTTCAAGGCAATTGGATAGAGAATACGGAGAGTGCTGCAGAGCACGAATGCCCAGCAGAGTGGCAACCTAGGTCCAGCTAGGTGACAGGATGTAAGGGAACCTACTCTTGGACTTCACCTTGAATCTCTTAAAAGCCAAAGATGAACTTCCTAAGATGTGAAAAACAAGTGATTCCCCAGTCCAGTCCTCAGCCGTCCACCCACTGCTTCCCTCACATCCCACTTTCAGCTTTGTTTTGCAAGGAGAAGAGAAGTGAGAGAGACTCAGGAGGTCAGGGGCATGTTGAGAGGAGAACAGGAGAAAAAAATAAAGCCCAAGAAGTGAGATTTCCAGAGCTGTCAGACACCTAGTCCCCACCACTCTGTTCCTGTCCCTCTCCACAACCTCATTCTTGCCATTCTGCCAATAAATTCTTCTTCTACAACCATGATCTCCCTAAAAGACACTGCTTCCTTTTCTCTCAGACTTTATTAGACTTCAGTCAAATTGTCTGTTTCAGAATTTACTATTATCACCTTGGGCCTTGGGTTACCTGGGCACATATATAGGATTAATAATACTACCAATTAATTTGCTTCCAGTTCAGCCATCACCAGATGAGAACATAAGGATGGGGTTGCATGGAAGTTCTAGGACCCCACACCTACCTTCTGGAAGTCTGAGCAGATATACAAGGAAGTCATAAATGTTATAATTAGTGAAGAAAAACTGACAGCAAACAAAAAATTAAAGATAAAAAGTAGAATAGAAATTGTAAGCTCGAGAGGGGAAAACCAGTTAAAACCAGATGGCTGAGTTCAGGAGGAAAGTAACAGAAAAATGAATACAAGTTATTGATCCACATTAAGTCAGAAAGGGCTGAAGCTGCATGTACTTTAGGGGAAGCAGGGCTATGGGAGTGGACATCCTGTGTGCTATTGCAAGGACGCACAATGCCATGAGAACCTTATATTTACAATAGTTGTGTAGCACCATGTTGTAATTTTAACTATAGAGAGGCGACAAGATAATTATATATATTTTTCTATTCTGTGTCAGATGGAAAAGCACACATTCTTGTACCCATACATTATAGGAACATCAAAGAGTGTGTTCTGAGTGTAAAAACTTTAGAGAACTTCAGACAAGCCTCTTACACAAACAAGCTGAGATACAACACTGCAGAGACTGTGCACAGCTGTTCAAGACATGCAAACTTCACATACACAGAGACATACACACAGAGAGACACACACACAGAGACACACACACAGAGACAGACAGACACATAGACACACACACACACACACACACACACACACACACACACACACACACACACACACACACACCAGCTTCAGAGGAGACATAGTAGAATGGTAAAGATTTATATGCCTTGGCCTGGCTTCCTACTGTGTAGAAAACTCCCCTGCCCTGACTGTAGCCTTCTTTCTGTAGGCTATGTGGTTAGAGTAGGTTTCCTGGTACCATCAGCCCACTATGTGACAGGAGAGCCAGGTTGCTGCTCATCCTAAGAGTGGGGCCTGAAACACGGATCGTTCTATGTATGTTGTTGGCTCAAATTCAAGAAGCAAAGACATAGAAACCACCTGCTTTGTCTTCCTTGATAATATTCTTCCCAGTTAGTCTATTTCACAACAACTTGGATAACCTGGGGCAAGGCAGAAGGTGCTGTGGATAAGGAGGAAAACAGAAGAAGAAAGAACATTCTTGGGCAGCTTAGACTTAAGCCACACCAGCAGGTACATTTGAAAGGTTCTCAGCTAGTGTCATTGAGAGGTCAGCAGTGGGAGCAACTGAGATCCTGCATAGACAAGAGATCCTCAGACTTGGGGCTCAAGGAGGCAGACAAGGGATCCTCAGTCCATGAGCAATGGCCATTAGCATCAAACTGCCATCTATATAAACCATGTCATCCATGTCAGAGTCAGTGGCTGGCTTCTGCCCTCTGTCACATTTGTGGGAAGCAGGGCAGTGGCAGTTTTCAGCGTCTAGACAACAGCCACCAACAGAAAAGCCAGGGGAAGAGGGCTACAGAATGCTCAGCATTTATACCTGAGGGGCCAAGGTCCTCGTGGGCAGGAGAGCCGCACCTGTGCTGGGACTTGGCGGACTCCACAGAGAGCACTTGCTTGGAGTCAGCTTGCTCTTTAGGAGGCTGTTCGCCACCTTTCCCTTCAATTTCTTCAACTTGTCCCCTCCATTCCATCAAAGGGTCCTCTAGTACCCTCAAGGGACCCTGGGTACAAAACCTCTGCCAAATGCT
Organism: Mastomys coucha; assembly: GCF_008632895.1. Classification (NCBI taxonomy): domain Eukaryota; kingdom Metazoa; phylum Chordata; class Mammalia; order Rodentia; family Muridae; genus Mastomys; species Mastomys coucha. Next base: position 9,435,972 of record NW_022196911.1, read on the forward strand.
TTCCCCGGATGTCAACATGAATGGAGACTCATGGGCTTATGAAAACAACAGCAGAGGGCTAGAGAGATGGCTCAGCAGTTAAGAACACTGACTACTCTTCCAATGGTCCTGAGTTCAAACCCCAGCAACCACATGGTGGCTCACAACCATCTGTAATGGGATCTGATGCCCTCTTCTGGGGTGTCTGAAGACAGCAACAATGTACTTACATATAATAAATAAATAAATCTTTAAAAAAAGAAAAAAAGAAAAAAAAAAAAGAAAACAACAGCAGAGAAATCAGCTACAAGAACTTTATGGACACACCAAGCCTAGGAAAGGACATAATTACCTCACCTGAACCCCTTAAAGGTCTACACATCCATCACTAAGGTGCTAGTGGCCCCTGCCCTGAGACCTGTCACCAGATGTGTATGTTGCAAGGACTAACAGGCATGGCTGGTCCTGCTCAACTTCTAGCTACCATCTTCCTGTTCACCAGTCTGAACGTCCAAAACATTCTACTCACTCGAGCTCTGGATAGAGTACTACTGTCTTTCGCCTCAAGCTAGACTCAATTCCACATCTTCATTCTCAACTCTAGAAGCTTCCACACAGCAGCTATTTGTGTGTGTTTACTGTTGATCATGCCATGACTTACTCTCAGTTACACCATATCGATAAGACTGGTTCTTCAGGGAGTGCCTTGCCCAGAGAGATGCTGTCTTAGGGTTTCCTAAGAAACCTTAGGGTTCTTAAGGTTTCACTGCTGTGAAGAGACACCATAACCAAGTCAACTCTTATAAAGGACAGCATTTAACTGGGGTTGGCTTACAGGTTTCTGAGTTTTAATTCATTACCACCATGGCAGGAAGCACAGCAGCAGCCACGGCACTGGAGGAGCAGAGAATTCTACACGTTCAGCCAAAGGAAGCCAGGAGCAGACTGTCCTCAGGCAGAGAAGAAGAGGGTCTCGAAGCCCACCCCACAGTGACACACTTCCTCCAACAAGGCCACATCTCCTAAAAGTGTTACTTCCTGGGCCAAGCATATTCAAACGCTATCTTATACAGCTTTTGAATCTTTTTTGAGGACACTCCTGGGTGGACCCCCCAAAACATCACCATCTGTTCAGCATCAACCATACAGGACAAACTAATGAAGACACATTCTTTGAATAGAAAAGGAGCCACCCAGTGAATTCACCAGGGTGAATTGAAACTTGTGGGGAATGGGGCATATTAAAATCATACCAGGGAAACCAGGTCCAAGAACTCATTGGACACACAGGACCAAGGAATGGATACAGTCCTTTCACCTGAACCATGAACCCTATAAAGTGCTTGATACCCATCACAGTGTGGGCAAGAGCCCTACAGTGACCTATATGTCACCTGATACCTGACATATGTGTCAGAGATCATCAGGCAGGGAATTCTGTAATCTCCTAGGACTTCAGCTCAGCTTGGTCCATAGCCGTTGACATGGCCCATTTGAGTGCTGTTTATCTACCCACTTACTCAGCTGTCTGGACCTGGGTGAAATTGAGTCAGCAGTGGCTTCTTTGTGTCTGATTTTGGGTTCATTACCTCACCAACACAGCTTCTAATTATGTTCCACCGGCTCACTTCTGAAATTTCCTATAACTCTGCTATAGTTTGTGTAACTTGCATTTACTCTGTAAGGCACATACAAACACATATACACACCTATACACACACACACATGTACATACATACACATATACACATATATACACACATATACAGACATACATATACAGACATACACATGTACATATGTATATACATACACACATATACACATGTACATACATACATATACACATATACACACATATGCATACCCATACATACACACATGCACACATATATGCACATACACACACATATACACACTGTACTATACACATACCTATACACACACATACACATACATACACACATATATACACCCATACACACATACACACATCCATCCACACACACACACACACATGCACACACATACACAAACCTACACACATACAGACACAATACACACATATACACACACTCATACATACACACATACACACACACACATATATACACACACTGTACTCACCATATGAAAATTAATATTAGTAATTAAGATTGATATCAAAGAACCTAGATTTGCCTCACCCAGATTGGCAAATTAGGTGAGATTTCCTGACAAGCTGGAACCACTGAAACTGCTACACCCTGTGAATTCATTGTTATTCGATTAGTTCTGATGTTGTGGGAAGACAAAAACATATTTTCCCGGAAGCATATCCCAAAGAGCACAAAATTAGGCCCTGCACACATGTCGAGTTCCCAAATCCACTTCTCTGCCGGCCTCCTCCTGGACTTCTTATAAACAAGCACAAAATGTCCTTATCTTTGAGTCTCGGGGCTTCTGTTGCTGAAATTGAAGGCATTATTTTGGGGAGGAAACTGTGATCTGTAAATGTATTCAGAATCCATACTTTGGCACAGCGAGGGCTTGCTGCATAGCGCTTCCTGGCAACCTGCATTAGAGGATGATGGATGGGGAACATACCCGGGAATGAGAGCAAATCCTTCCTGAGGCATGGATCACTGATCCCCTGGGGCCTTCGCTTATGCTCTCGGCTAGTAACATTGACCCTCTTGCTCCCCTGAGGGGGGAGGGTTTGGTGCCTTTCAAGACAGAGGTCCTCTTTCTTCATCTTCTTCTCTTTGGAGAGGAGATAGGGAAGATGGAATGGTTACTCTACCTAAGCTCCAGGCTTTGTGATGCCAAAGTCCCCCTCTTGGGAGTAACTGCTGATATACATCTGTCCTCACCATGCTGCTCCTTGGGTACTGGAGCATGGGGCATGCGTTATAAGGCTCTATAAGGAAAGAAAGCCTCATACTCTGCAACTTTTGATATCTCTCTCCAATCATACATATAACAGACACACCCACACACACCCACACCCACACCCACACACCACCCACCACCACCACCACCACCATGTGATAATAGAATGTAGAATCCAGAGAATGTGCTTTCTTGGTACTGAAGGATAGAATGCTATAGCGTTCATCAGAACCACAAAGGACTCAGTAAATATAGCAACAGCAAACCACAAAAACAAGATTTAGGACCACTGTCTTATGAGTTACTTTCATATCTAAAGGGCCTAGCACATTGTCCAGTAAAATTCTCTATCCCAAATGAAAACTGGGGCTGTCTCAAATCAATATTTTCTTTCTCTGGCATGTAAGATAGAGCACATTGTGATCTGAGTGTTAGCAGATGATATGGCGAGCAGATCTAGAAGCCCGACTGCTGCTTCTGCACTTGGCACAACACAAGCACTTCTCAGTAGCCATTCTGGTGTTATTTTTCTGACTTGTCTTTCAAAACCAGTTGTTAGGCTTCTCAAGAACCTTAAGATTATTCTTGAATATGTTTTGGAGAAAACAAAGCCAAATGTTGATGCCTGGGCACTGAAAAGAGACAGTAGCTTGGGGCCCAAGCCTTTCCACTTTGGGGTACCCAATAGGGGTGAGACTCAGCAACATAGGCTCTCCCACACCTGCAGAAGATACGATGCTTGCTCCTTCAAGAACACACTGAAACCCTGCGCCACTACCATTTCATCCACTGTGCAGAAGGCATGGTGGGTATAATCTCTTCTATAACATATGGTGCATTTTCTTAGGAAAGTTCTGGACTGATGTCATGGTCATTTCCCAGGACCCGTTTGCAATTGCCTCGTTGTTGTTCTGTTCTCAGTCTCCCATCAAGTGTTTGATCACCTGAGTCACATACTGGTAGGATCATGGTAGGATTATTTGATAAGAGAGCATTTGGGTGAAGTCTCTGCCTACACACCAAAATAGGAATCCAGATTCTACAATATCACATTAATCTTTTGTGTTAGGAGATGACAAAGGAAATCAATCATCAATCAATTTAATTATCTTGAGACAGACTCTTGCTATGCAGCCCAGGCTCGCTTCAAACTCTCACTCTTTCTGTCTTTGTCTCTAGAGTGACTAAGACTACAGGTATGCACCACCATGATCATCAAGAAAGGTAGGATTTTAAAATACGGTTAACACTAGATGTTTATTTTTATTTGTGAATTTATTGCAGATTGTGCTTATGGTAATGGTTGCTGAATTCCCTATCAGAGGAAGGTAGTTAGAGAGTAGTTCTCAGACAATGCTAATGCACATCTCCAAAGAGACAACGTATTTTTGTAAATATCAAATAACCAAGTTTTCCTAGTTAAGCAAACGACATTTCTTCCCTTCCTGCATTCCTCTTTCCTCTCTCCCTTTCCTTCTTTAGGCTTCTCTTTACCACTCTCTTCTCACCATTTATTGTTAAACTATTAAGTCATAGTTTTTGCAGATCATGGCGGACATTAGGAAAGAATTCAGAACTATGGGTTTCTGAGCACCACTCAGAAGGCAGAGCTTAAATTAAACTTCTATTAAGAATAAATAGCAGTTACCATTGGGAACCATTCTTCCCTTCCCCCATTCATAATTTAGTTGAGTATTTCTTAATGAGAATTCGGTGGAAATTGACAACAGAAGCTTCCCGAGCTATGTGACACTTCTCTAAATCATAGTTAACTCAACTGTGACTCACAGTTAATAACACAATTTAAGAATTTATCATTTGGTATTGTATTCACTTCATGGGTTTTCTCTTTATAACTTAGACCGTTCTGAGTGTCTGAATGACATCCCAGAGGCTGCTCAGTGTCACGGAAATTCACTTCTTACAGTGTTGGGAACTGGAAATCTAAGGTCAAGGCCCTAGATTCCGTGTCAAGTAGGGTCCACTTTCTTTTTTTAATTTTTAAATTTTTTTTTATTTTTTAAGATTTTATTGCATTATGAGGAGGAAAGTTATATGATTTCAATTTATCTGAATTTAACATTTAAAAACATATTTTAAGTAAATAGAATTAAATCACATTCTTGTTTCCCTTTTGTACCCCAACTCCTCCCAGAGACCCCCTTCAATACCTATAATATCTTTTTTGTCATATTCTTTAAAATTTATGAAATATTATAACAATAAAAATGAGTATTATAAAAGTTGTTTGATATAAAACAACAATCAATTTAACAGTCTTATGTAGATGCTTGTCTGCAGCAATACTGAAAATACATGTTTTTCTTAATATAAATTTTAAATAACTCCAAACATATTAACTGTATATTTCAAAACAATACATCACTACTGTTATTTTCTTAAATGAACATAAATATATAAAGACTTTTTGTTTGTGTGTTTTGTATTTAGTAGAACTTAAAATCTTGTCTCTTACTGTGGTACAAGCCCAAAATAAGAACAATTTTTAGACATTGGATTTCATTGTAATAAGGCTGTACTTCAATGACCCTCACATCATCAAAGGATTTTACCTCCATCGTAGCTAAGCTGAGAGTTGACAGTTCTCCTGCACCAAGGAATGAATTGTAGGCACTATTTTTAGATACAGACTTCCTGCTATGGTCAAAGCTATTTGAACTGAGTGAGTGACTTTATTCTCAGCCCACAGAGAACAGGTTACATTCATTTAAGAGATGGTGTGTGTATTAAGATGGTCTATCCATGAAGTCATTCACCAACTGTTTCAATGAACAATGGTTCTGCTTGGAGGGTGGCAACAAACATTAGATGAGGGTAAGAATCTGGTTCATTGGCTGTGATAGTTTGGAAAAGCATTCATCTCAGAGAAAGAGTAACTTATAAAGTCCTCTTCTTCAAACTTGATACAAGAGTTACAAAGTCAAGCAAAACATTCAGTCTCACTCTTTGTTGTTCTTTACAAGCCCCCTCCCAATTTAATTGTCTACATTTCTTTTGGGTATATAAATATTTTTGAAATATGTAAGCTGTTCTGAAAACCATAGTATAGTGTAAAAACATGAAATAAACAATACTCCTAATAGAGAGGCTGAGATAGGAGAAGCAAGATTTCAAGACCATTACATTGTACACAGCAAGACACTGTCACGAACAAACAAGCTGAAGGTATTTACGGATTGTATAATATTAGGCCTATTTCTCCAATTACTAAATTAGAGAGACCATTGGATGACAACAAATTTCTAATTCCTCATATTTTTGGACTTCAATCAAATAGGATATGCTGGTAATATTAATTTTCATATTAAGATATTAAGAAAAAGTAATCGTTACTTTCTGTTGTTTTTGTTGTAAGAGGTGGAATTAGGTTTGTGTGGATTTGTTGAAAGATTACTTTCTTGCTTCTTCTAGGGTGTAGTTTCACTCCTTATGTTGATGTTTTCCATCTATTATCCTTTGTAGGGCTGGATTTGTGGAAAGATATTGTGTAAATTATGCTTTGTCATGGAATATCTTATTGTCTCAATCTATGGTAATTGAGAGTTTTGCTGGGTATAGTAGCCTGGGCTGGCATTTGTGTTCTTGTAGGGTCTGTATGACATCTGCCTAGGATCTTCTAGCTTTCATAGTCTCTGGTAAGAAGTTTGGTGTAATTCTGATAGTCCTGCCTTTATATGTTACTTGACCTTTTTCCCTTACTGCCTTTAAAATTCTTTCTTTGTTTAGTGCATTTGGTATTTTTATTACTATATGACGGGAGGAATTTCTTTTCTGGTCCAGTCTATTTGGAGTTCTGTAGGCTTCTTGTATATTCATGGGCATCTCTTTCTTTAGGTTAGGGAAATTTTCTTCTATAATTTTGTTGAAGATATTTACTGGCCCATTACCTTGGGAGTCTTCACTCTCTTCTATACCTATTATCCTTAAGTTTGGCCTTCTCATTGTGCCCTGGATTTCCTGGATGTTTTGAGTTAGGAGCTTTTTGCTTTTTGCATTTTCTTTGACTGTTGTGTCAATGTTTTCTAAGGTGTCTTCTGCCCCTGAGATTCTCTCTTCTATCTCTTGTATTCTGTTGATGATGCTTGCATCTATGGCTCTTGATTTCTTTCCTAGGTTTTCTATCTCCACGGTTGTCTCCCTTTGTAATTTCTTTATTGTTTCTATTTCCATTTTTAGATTCTGGATGGTTTTCCTCATTTCTTTCACCTGTTTGATTCTGTTTTCCTGTAGTTCTTTAAGGGATTTTTGTGTTTCCTCTTGAAGGGTTTCTAGCTGTTTACCTGTGTTCTCCTGCATCTTTGAGGGTGCTATTTATGTCTTTCTTTTTATTATTATTATTATTATTATTATATATTTTCTTTACTTACATGTAAATTTCTCCATTCCCAATTTCCCCTCCAAAAAATAAAGAAACAAACAAAAACAACAAAAACAAACCCCTGTTGCCTCCCCCCTCCCCATGCCTGCTACCTCACCCTCTCCCACTTATTGGCCCTGGTAATCCCCTACACTGGGGCACAGAACCTTCACAGGGCAGAGGTGCTCTCCTCCTATTGATGATCAAATTGCAATCCTCTACTATACACATGCTGCCAGAACAATCAGACCCC
>NW_022196911.1:9444712-9520515 GCF_008632895.1 Mastomys coucha
TTAAAGTCCTGTATCATCATCATGAGAAGTGATTTTATGTCTGAATCTTGCTTTTCTGGTGTGATGGTATGTCCAGTACTTGCTATGGTGGGAGAATTGGGTTCTGATGATGCCAAGTAACCTTGGTTTGTGTTGCTTATATTCTTACGCTTGCCCCACATCATCTGGTTATCTCTAGTGCTACCTGTCCCTGCTAAACCTGACTGGAGCCTGTCCTTTCTGTGATCCTGGTTGTGTCAGAAGTCCTCACAGTCAAGCTGCCTCTGTGATCCTGTGATTCTGGGATCCTGTGATCCTGGGCTTGTTAGAGCACCTGGGAGTGGAGCTTCCTCTGGGTGTTTTGGGACTGGTTATAGAGTTTGCACCCAAGGTCTGCTCAGGGCACCGCCTGGCCAAGACAGACCAGAAGCAACCCGAGCCACAGGGTTGGCAGAGTTCCTGTGTGCCTAGTCCAGCTGGTCCCAGTTACTCCTGGTGTTGGGACAGATATTGTGTCCTCATCACCTCTGATCCTGGGCATTTTAGACTGCCTGGGAGTGGAGCTTCCTCTGGGTGTTGTGGGACTGGCTGCGGAGCTTGCACCCAAGGTCTGCTCAGGGCACTGGCCGGCCCAGACAGCTGGGGTCCACTTCTTAAGGGTGAGATTCTTATTGCAGCATCCTGACATGGTCTATGGGGCACAGGAGTACACTGGAACTGATCTGGCCATGGGCTTTTCTCACAACCTTCCCACGTATCCAGGCCTCAGCTCCCAGTACTACTTTTTTAGCATTTAGGATTCCAACACATGAATTTTGAGGTACACAAATATTCAGACCATAGTGATTTAGTTTAGGGGGGAAAATGTAAATGCAAATAAAATTTACCATGCATTTTAAAGTTATTATTGTTTAAAACAGAAATATATTTAGTAAAAGTAAAGCCTTTGATATTTCCAATAGAGTGCTCAGAATGTCATATTTAAATACTAAAGGAAGCTAATCCAAGTAAATCTATTAGACAGACATACAATATTTGGATATAAATACAGGGACTATCTCTGTGCCCACTTATCAATACATCTATCCATTGTTTCATCCATCCATTTATCCATCCACTCATCATCTAGCTTCCCTTTACTTATCATCTTATGTCTACCAGTTGCCTATCATCTATCAGTCACATATCATTGTGATCATTAATTTTGACTGCCAAATTGATGGGGTTTAGAATCACCATGGGACTAGCACTCTGGGCATGTATGGGATCTGGAGCAGGTTAGCTGAGGTAGTAGAAGGCACTCTGAATGAAAGCAGTACTATTCCATGGGCTGGAATTCCAGACCAAATAAAAAGAACAGGAGCTGAGCACAGACATTTGTTGCTCTCTGCTTCCTGACTACGGTGCCACATGACTAGTCACCGCCTGCTGCCATGCTTTCTCTGTCACGCTGGACTGTCAACTCTTAGAACTGTGAACCAAAATAAACACTCGCTTCTGCCACAGAAATAAGACAAGCAACTGAGGACCATTTGTTGTCTAACCATCTATTACTCTGTTATCACACCAGCAACTTTCCTGACACAATTAGAATTCTTTGTATTCCTGAGTATGATAACACTGGTCTTTTACAAGTGATCAAGTCAGAGAACAAATCTCTCCTGTGAGTAATTTGCTGGAAAGAATCAGGATTCAAGTGAAACTCAATTCAAGCCTGTCTTGTAGTGTTGGCAGTTTGGAGGTGACTAATTGACAATGTAAGTGTTCCTTCATTTGTTTTTAATGACTCTTCGGTTCTGTCAGACATGTTTTATTTCTTTAGAAAATGTTAACTTTGAGTTGTCCCTTGTGGCACTTTTTAGTGTGAGAGAGAAATGTCAAGGTTAAAATTGCTGCAAGAGTTTTCTCTCTGACTTTCTGGACTGTAAATAATCAGTTGTCTCCAGCATCGTTATTGCTCGAAAGAGTCCTTACCCCACATGAACAAATTTCATGTGACTTTCAACTCACTAACACTCAGACTTACACTTTGGACTATTTAATAAGGAACAGCTAATAGGTTGTATTAATGCTGTTCAACCAACGAATACTTCTGATGAGAAAACTAAGGGCTCTGGGGCATATAAATAAGATACTGTCTTTGCTCTAAAAGGTTAATCTCATAGCTGATACGTGCAAACAAACAAATATAGTAAAAGGGAGAATGCTTGATACTCATAGAATTTTGCCTGTAAAGGCCTTCAGGAGCCAGGCCCCTTTATCACACAACTTCTTTGGACAGACACAGATAACATTCAGGGTAAAATAGGAAGACCGAGTCCTCTCTGCCTGGAAATGAGGAAATGGAATCTAGGTAGGACTAACGTAGTTCGTCAGGATTCTTGTAGGACTTTGACACTGTCTGTTAAAATGATTCTAGATTGGGCTGGCCTCTGAAACATTTTATTTATTTATTTATTTATTGTCAGAAAACTGAAGCCACACTGGTGCTCGCTGGCCAAAAGCAGCTGATTCAAAACCAGGTGGAACTGAAGGTCAATCTGCCACAGGCAGCCCAGGGGTGATGGTTATATCAGGAACGTTTCAGTGGGTCAGTCCAAATAGGGCGAGTGCTCAAACTTTAAGCAAATAACTGACTCTTACCTGCTTTTGAATCCTCTCACAGCTGCTCTCCTTCACTCTATCCCCAGCAGGGCCCTAATGGCTTATGGTTTGAGACTGCCTGGCTCACAAATTGCTGTTTTACGCACATAAACTCTTTAAAAGTTTAATGTGCCTTAGTTTCTATTTTCCTCTTTCCCTGGATGTCCTGAAAATTGGTTTGGCCTCAGTTGACCTTTCTCAGCTGACTTTTCTCTTACACTGTTTGTTCTCATCAGTATACACTCTTCCCATCCCTCCATCATCCCTCAGTGAGACCCAGAGAATGGCAGTGTGAATACACAGAGCTATGATGGCCTTTGGAGGAAACCGCTCCTCTCTGGCTATTAGCTCCAGGAGTGCCTGAAGGAGCAAACCAGGACTGCCCAGGGCTTGAAAAAATGACTGAGAGAGTGAGCTCTCAACTGAGAGGAGCACTCAGAGGAGGCAGGATGGGAGCAGCAGCAGAAACGTGACTGTCACCTCCATCTCTACATCAGTGCCTTTACACAGGAGCCTGGGGGGAGCTCCTTTCTCTTCCATCAGCTGAGGACACAGTGAACCAGCATCACTGAGGGAGAGGCCCTTACCAGACTAAATGTGCTCAGGCCTTGCTCATGGACTTTCCAGCATCCAAAACTGAGAAAAATAAGCTGTTGTTTTTAAGTTACTAAGATGGTGGTGTTTTGTTACCGTAGTCCAAACTGACTTAAGATGGAGGACTTCAAATGTCTACAATGAGCTACATTAATATTAAGGAGATACATTATTTTTTTCCTTAAATCACTGATACTTAACAAGAAGCCATATGGCCATATGGTTCAAACAGAATATATATATATATATATATATACATGTGTATATATGTGTGTGTTTTAAACAGTATATATACATATATATATATGTGTGTGTATGTATATATATATGTACACATGTCTCTCATATATATATATATGTGTGTCTATATGTGTGTGTTTCAAAAAGTATATATATATATATATACACACATGTATATAGGTGAGTGTATGTATGTGTGTGTAGATATATATGTATAAATATACATACACATATGTCTCTCTCTATGTATATATATATATTTTAAAAATTTTCTAAGCACTCTCAATCATACACATTGTATTAGAGATACAACTCTGGGCCTTCCACTTTGAGGTTCTTTTTTTTAAAAATTTTTTTAATTAATTGATTTTTTACACTCCATATTCCATTCCCCACCCCCCAATCCACCCTCTGACTGCTCCGCATCCCACACATCCTCCCCACCCCACCCCTGTCTCCACGTGGACGCCCTCACCACCCCACCCCACCTGACCTCTAAACTCCCTGGGGCCTCCCGGCTCTTGAGGGTTAGGTGCATCGCCGACTTGAGGTTTTTACGACCAAGGCTTATGAAGTTATGTCCATGAGCATGGTGACATCCTACAGTTATGTGAAGTGATTCCCCCCAAGCAAGAACGATGGGACCAAATAGCATCTCAGAAATTTACTTATGACTGGGCTAAGACACTGTGGGCAGACAGCACGGAGGACAAATGGAAATTTTGTTTGTTTGATTGTTTTCTTTTATAGATACAGAATCTCTATCTGTAGTGCAGCCTGGCCTAGAACTTACCTCGGAGCCTGCACTAACATTCAATTTGTCATCTTCCTGCCTCTACTTCCAAAATGCAGGGCTTACAAGTGTAATCACCACATCCAGCATCGTGGGCTTGTTTCCCAGGAGGGAAACTGAGGCAGGCTACTCACTAGCACCTCCGTTCAGTCATCTTCCACCAAGGTTAGGTGCGCCTGAGTGCTGGGTGGTAGTTAGTGATCCCCTGTAAACACAACAGAAGGGGATTCACCTGAGACTGAAAAATCTTAGACCACAGTTTCTTCTCTCTGATGAGGCAGCTTAAATATGGGTAAACATCAGCTCTACTTGCATATGCCACCTTGTTTTGTGTTCTAGAGTAATGCACTCTTTCTGAATCTTGCTATGATGCATCTTGTAGGGATAAGAATTTCATAGTAGATGAGCAACTTTAATGTACTCTTTTCTAGATATTTAACCATTTGTTTTCTCTGTGAAAAAAATACATACACACATACTTCTATCTGTATATATACATATATATGCTGATATATATATATACACACATTATATATGAGATTTGTGCTCATATATAATACTTATCTCCCTGTATTTAAACACTTAGTGGCAAATGGCCAGTCTATCCTCTACTAGCGGTGGTCACACCAGGCAGGTATTTCAAGGCAATAGGGAATGGTGAATCCATTCATTACACCTTCCCTGAGAAGATTGCCTAGCAAAAATTATAGGCCTTTTCCTCAGTGCAGTGGTAGAAGGGAAGGATCCCCTGGGATCAAGCTGAGAAGATAAGGTGTGCGCTTGGGCACTTAGGCAGGAGCACACATACTCAGAAGCCAAGAGACCGCGGAGGACCCACCGGCTTGAGAGCCCTGTGGTGGGGCAGGAGGTAGGAAAGATGGGTATTAGAGAATAGATAGCTTGTTTTAATGAAATATTCCTTATTCACAATAAAGAGTTTCAACCTCATCCCAATGGCCACGGGGAATCCGAGAAAACTCCTTTGAAGGAGAATGACGTCAATTCCCACTTTAGAGTCTCAGGAGTGGAATGGGCGTGAAGAACAGCCTGCTGGGGGAGGTGAGTTTGGAAGCTGCTCAGCTGCCTGGCTATAGTGCAGATTGAGTGTGAACTGAAGATGCTGTTAGAGGAACAAGGGTCAGGCAACAGCCAGGGGCTAAGTGTCAGGGAGCCTGGACAGGACGATTGCTTCAGGCCACTAAGGCAACTGCAACTCCATTGCTCTATGTGGCCAGATGCTTCTAAATCTCCTGTATCACTGACCTCCATTGAAGCAGGCCAGGAAGGGAGTATGTCCACGCTGACAAAGTGTTTAAGGGAGGAAGCTGGGAGACGTCTGCCAAATCAGAACCCAGGGAGAAGGCTAGAAACTGACCATGCAGAGCAGAGACACAAACCAACTGCGGTTGGGACAGGAAACAAACCAGGCCATGCTTCAGAACCTCAAGGTAACTTAGGCACTGAGACCTCAGGAACCTGGAAGTTCAGAGGGCAGCTGGGGTCTGCGTGTGTGAGTGATTACCCTATCCTAATGCTGAGCTGAGTCTAGCAGCTTAGGGAGGGAGCGAAACTGAGTCAAACCACCTTGCTTCCCACTGCCTGGGGACAGAGACTTATTGTTCAAAGTAGCCCCTACAATAGGGACCTGCCTCAGGCCATCCCCAGCACCCCCAACCCCCAACCCCCACTTAGGTAAGATTGGGAACTGAATGATTGCAGGCCATCTGGGAACGCCCCTCTCCCCCATCCCATTCTCTGTAGCCAGTACAGGTGGCTTCAGATCCTGTCCAACCCTCATGGCCCAGTAGGGAATTCTCAGAGACTCGAAGACCTTTCTTGTCCCCCAGAAGTTTTTGACACTAGGGTTGTAACTTTCCCGATCTGCCTCTTCAGCTGGACCACCCTATAGTGAAATCCTACAGAGCCAACACACCTCTCTGTCTCTTCTGCACAAACAGCTTCCAGGAAGTTATCTTTGTAATGAATGAAGAATGAAAGAAGATATGGAATGAGGGGGAAAATACTCTTCAAAACGTGAGGCAAGAGAGCAGAAGAAAGAGAAGAGGGACAGAGAGCAACTTATACAAGATTGAAACCTAGAGGCAAAAAGAGCAAGCCTTAAAACCTGAGAGCAGATCCACAGCCTGTGTGGGGCGCTTTAAAAAAAATGATCTGTGGAGCAGAGGGACCAGGCTTAAGCAGTAGAAGGGTGTTAGAGGGTTTTAAGAGTTCAGTGAGACCGAAAAACAAAGAAAGCCTGGTGATGAAGGAGGAGAGAAAGGGTAAGAGTTGGAAATTGAGAAGGAAAGAGAGGGGTGGAGGTGGGAAGGGGAAGGGAGAGATGTCTCCCTGAGGCAGAAATTTCAGGAGAAATGCAAAGAACCTCTCCAAAGCAAAGGCTCTGTGTTTCTACATTCAAGTAACTTCTGCAACTTCTCTGTCCACAGATTGAATGATGATGAGGCAGGCCCACACCAAGGAGCCAGAGATGGGCCAATCAATTACTAGAGAGGGCCGGAGTCCACACAAAGGCCAGGAATGGAAGGGCGGGGGCGCAAGATGACTTCAGTTCTCCCGGAGACTGGCAAGGTTCTGAGGCGATTTCACCTGATGCCAAGGTTCAAGATAAACTGAATGAGCGAGCTCAGCGCAGAAACCAGAAGACAGACAGCCCCGGGGGGTGGGGTGGGGGACATTGCACAGCAGAGAGCAAAGAGAATCCCAGAAGACTGTAACAAGGAACTTCACAGCTGGTCCCTGCCTCAAAAGTAAGGTGGAGGTAGAGCAGATGCCCCTCCTCCACAGTCATGTGTCAGTAGTAAGTACCTCATTATGCAGTGTTCAATGAAAACTTTAAAAGTTGAAAATTAAAAATGGAGAAGAAAAACATGCAAACAACAACACAAACCCACCGTAAGGCCAAGCACAGGTTAGGAAGGTGCCTAGTGACATCAACCTTTAGTCCCCTCCCCCATGCACAGTAGCTACAGCACATATGCATATACATATAACACACACTCACACATACACACACACACACACACACACACACACACACGGAGAGAAGGAGGGAGGGAGGAGAGGAGGAAAGGAGAGAGATGTCAAAGTGGCACACAGAAGATCCCATAGGCACAGGAAATGAGAGGGTACTGGAGAGCCATCTCCAATAGGAAAATGAAGGGAGACCTTGAGTCAGAATTTTTTTTTCTCTCAATCATATTAAAAGACTGTGGTTCTATTAGAAAGTTTTGGGCGAAGTTAACCATTTCATAGGAAACGCAGCAAAACAAACACCACCACCAAAATTCCATTTGATCATTAAATCTCTTGTACAAGAGAGTCGTAGAAGAGAGGTAATAACAATACGCTGCTCTGAACGATGTGTTCATGTCTGAGGATGACAGAGCACATGGACACGAGATAAAAAGCCTTCTCCAGTCATCCTTCAAGTGACAACTTAGACAGCAATTAAAACTAACAACAGACAGGAGGGGTGGGGAAACTGTATAATTGAGTTGGTGCTTTTTGCTAACCCTAAGATTCATCTTGACTTTTTAATTGTTCACACGATGATGTGTCTTGCCAAGCTTGTCAACTGAGTGTCATTTCTGCTGCAGGTGTAAGTGTCTGTAAACGATCCATCTAAACTTAAGCTCAGTGGGAAGCCCAAGAGAGCAGTGACTCCGTTTTGAAAGTTTTCTGGCTTTTGATAGTAGACTAGTGCTCTTTGGAAACCCAGGTCAGAGCCTGAGGTCAGAGGTCCGGACGCAGCTAGGCCAGCTGCCTGGCTGTGAGGGCTAAGCTAGGGAAGCTGCCTGGTATGAGGGCTAAGTTCCTTTGCTTTTCCCCTTTAGTGCACAAAGCAGCCATGGATATGAAGCATCTCAGCACCCCTGAGCACCTTTGAAAAGTTTAACAAGCACGGAAGTGTTTTAGAGTGTTTAACAGCCTCTCTTGGCCAATTGATCGCGCTTTCGATTTGGTCAGGGTGGCAAAGAGAGTGAGTCTTGTGTTTAATCACTTCTTTGGTAAATAGTGAGAGAAGCTGCAAAAAGTGATTTCACTGGAATAAGGGACTAAAGCAGTTTGGGGCCATTGAACACTGCAATCTATATAATGAGCAAGCAGTTTTTCTGATAAAATATTAATGCTGACATTAAATGAAGAGACGTGTACTCAGGAGAATGTGGGGGGTAGATGGAGGGAATTGGGAGGGGGTAAAACTGAGCCAGACATGGAGGAGTATGGGAGCTCAAGTCTTTCCTTTTTGTCGGATTTTGTTTGTTTGTTTGTTTGAGACAAGGGCTCACATGTTCTCAGTTGCCTCAAACTCACTATATAATTAGTTGAGAATGACTTTGAACTTCTTATCTCTGATTCTCCTTAACCTCCGGAGTTCTGAGATTTTAGGCACTCAGCCTACTGGGCCACATTGCAGGCCTACTACTCCACTCAGCTCTGGTGATGATGCCCACGGGTTGTGTGTAAGAGATCGGTGTCAACTCAGGACCCCCAAGACCAAGTTCTCAGCACCAAGGGGATTTATTTGACAGAGAGCAGGGAATAAGAGACAAGGACAGGAGATAGGGGATGAGGGAGGAGGGGAAGGGAACATTCGAACCAGAGAAAGGAGGTAACAGGGCAGAGGTGTTTGTCTAGGAAGGACAAAGGACTGTCACTGCATAGAGTAGGAAACAGACCTGGCACACAGGAGAATGGCGGTTAATAAAGGCACAAGGGGAAATCCTGTGTTTGGACGCAGTGTTCAATTTTAATGGGCATGTTAATTAGATTAGCCAAAAGGGGCATTTGATGGCTTGGACTTCAACACTTTGAAAGCTGGACCTTGAAAGTGTCAGGAGGAAGAAATGGCCAAATAAGGGACTAGACCTTGGTGGTTAGCTTTAGGAATGGAATGTGACCTAATGGCTTTTAGCAAGTCAGGGGGAACTGGTGGGAAGGGCAAATTCTTCCAGAGCCATGCTTGCCCTGCTCAGCTTGGCTGGGGTCCCTTCATCTTGTACACTAGGCAAGCACTTACCATTTAGTGGTTTTATAGATGGAACACAGGCCTATGGGTGGACATGTAGGTCACAGGTTTAGTTCTTGTCTAATGTGCATGAGATCCTAGGCTTCACTACAAAATCACCAAAAGATAGGCGAATGAATGGGTGAATGAATGAATGAATGAATGGATGGATGAATGAATGGATGAATGAATGAAATCACTGATGTATAAACATGGGGTCATTCCACAGCAGTTTTAAGACAACTCTGTATTTTATCTGGGTGAAATAATGGAGTGGAGAGGTCCTACAGGAGGACTTTGAAGGGTATCCAGAATGCCATGAAATACTCATGCCATATCTGACTGAGCCACTCTAACAGTTAACACAGGAAAATGAGAGACAGTATCAAAGGAAGTGTCTTGGAGGGGCCAACCTGCGGTCCTCCCTCCAACTCCCACGCTCACTTTTTCAGCCAAGGGGCCTCACATGACATAGCAGAGGTCTGTGACTTGCATGTAGTGCACAGCATAGCTGACTCTGTCCCTTTGAAACTTTGACCCAACCTGAGAATAGCGGAAATGAAAATGCGCATCATAAAGAGTATCCTTGTCCCGTGTGACTTGCACATCCCCTCTCTGTGACTGTCTTTTTGCTGCATTGTGGGTTCTTCTTTCTTCTACCCTTTCAACACCTTAGTACTATGTATGAGAGAAAAAGGATAGAGAGGAAAGGAAAGGGGGGATAGATATTATTGTTAGGCTACTTCCTGCTGATGAGGGGTGTCGAGTTCCTTGGAGCAAGTTTGGTCTTCACCATCAGGATATCTAATTTCTTCTTTTTGCATGACTACTTAATAAACCACAACCAACAGCTGACAACATTGACCACCAACCAATTAACCAACAACCCAGCCCCTCTTGGAGCCCTAGCATTTATATACCCTCTGAACAGTCCCAAGGCTTCCAAATGTCACGTGATCACAGAAGCAGAAGCTATGTGCTACAGCATGAGGCAAATCATAGCCAGCTGCTGCGGACAGTCTGAAGCAGCCCCATACCCCAACACCTGGGATTAAAGCAAAAGCACATTATTATAACATTTCTGTGCTTTTTTTTTTTCATTTCTGTGCTTTTTAAAGAACCCAAAATTCCAAAATTGTCACTATACCTCATCACTGTCTTTTTGTATTAAAAACATTTTTGATCATTCACTGACAAATCAGGAAAATTCTAATGAGAATAAGACTTTTGGGCTGATGAGATGGCTCAGTGGGGAAGAGCACCGACTGCTCTTCAGAAGGTCATGAGTTCAAATCCCAGCAACAATCTGATACCCTTTTCTGGTGCATCTGAAGACAACTACAGTGTACTTACATATAATAAATAAATAATAAATCTTAAAAAAAAGAATTCTCCATCTTATTTAAAAAAAAAAAAGACTTTTGGTGCCATAATAACAATCTACACATGTCCCTACTTTTCTATATGACAATTAAGAATTTAGAACATAACACTTTAAATCATCATTCTGTATTAGCCCATGAGAACTATTAGATGGTATTGTCCCTAGACTTTCAAGGAACAGTGGAACTGAGGCTTCCCTATTGCAAACAGTATTTCACTCTTCTTTCTTCTGAGCTTTTTTCTTAGCCAACATTTACAATCAGTACCAGAGAGGTGCTTGGACAAATTCATTGCTCTTATGATGGCTGAGGCCCACACACATATCTTCAGTGATGGTATGATTGGGTTAAGGTTCCAGGAAATCATTATGAGGAAAGGTAATGGTCACAATAAAAGATGTGATTCTGGGCCAGGAGGGATAGTTCAGTAGGTAAATAAAGTGCTTGCTGACCCGAGTTTGATCTTTGTTGCTCATGTGGAAGCTAACATGGTGGTATACTCTTGTTACCTTATGAAGGTTTGTGGGATTCCCTAGCCACAGGTCAGGTGGCTAGGTTAGCAAGCTACAGGTTCAATGAGAAACCCAGTTCCAAAAAAAAAAGGTGGGACCTGAGGGAGACACAGCATCAACCTCCGTCAGCCACATGGACACACATATGTGCATATAATACCTGAACATACATGTTTAAAAGATGTGACTCTTAAACCTGCTCATAAGCGTGGTGCAATGCTAGGAAATGATTATGAGAAAGTTAAATTCTTAAGGCTTTCCTAGATTAACTGCGACATGGGCCTAGAGCTAGAGACTGGTGTGTCCAACAGGGGCTCAGATCCCCTCTCCTTCCAGTGAGGCACAGGATTGCTTGGAGACAATGGTAACTCATTTGCGTTTATGGTGGATTTGCAAAGTTCTGCATTACTTGGGTTTCAGCAGATGTGTCTAGGCTCAGGTTCACTGCGACTTGCTCTGTGTTCCTTTGCCTCAGTGAAGTACCTGGGTCTGCTGCCTTTATCATCTCCCTCGCTTGCTAATTGCCTAGGTATGGCTCCCTTTTCCAAAGTCTGCTTCGAAAGAAGAAACTACTTTGCCAGTCCTTTCCCCTTCCTAGGACTCACACAACTGGAGTGAGAAGAATACAGGGGAAGGACTGTGTTTGGCTTGCACAGAGACCTTTCGATGCAACTGATCGGCTCTACTGAGTCCGATTTTCTTTCCATTGCTTCGTCATTTTGGGCTCGGGAAAGGGAGATTTTTTTCTTTCCTCTTTGGTGTCCTCGTGCTCACAGACACACTAAAGAAATCACACTAACGGCTCATTCTCAGTTTTATGCCCGAACCGACCTGTACATTGTACGCCAACATGAAGCTAATTGTGCAGAAAATTTAAATTCTACAGCCCTGCCCCGTAAAAATGCAGAATGCTTCAGTGTGCTAAGCTGTCCAGTCAGGGCTGCCCTGCTGGCTCCAACAGATGCGATCATCTCTCCACACTCAAGCCTTTTTCTTTCAGGACATTACTCTTATTATGCAAATTTGAGAATCTAATTTTAATCCGAGGGGCCATGTCTGGAAGATTAAGCATGCCTTGCTCTCACTAAGTGTACTCAAGGAAACTAAGGATGTTGTCTTCACTGGAGGAGGATTCCAGCTGCCTGCGAGAACCTGCCACTCAGCCCTTTCTACATACAGCTGAAGATGCCTCAGCAGTGGCCAGGGCTGTGGGCTTATGGCTTGGCAGCCCTGCATCTGTGTAGTGACCTAAGTTACAAGGTGGTGGCAGTGTGCAGCAGAGGGTGGCACCTGTTCTCTGCTTCTTAGAGAAAAGTCAGAACCCCTGTAAGGGTAGCTACAAATGCCCAGATCTGAGACATCCATTTGTGAACGGGGACACTTGATGGCCATGTTCCAGGATGATGACTGCTGTCCTGAGCACTTTATGCTAGGCCTGTAAAGCAAGACTTCATTCTTTCCTTGGATCTCCAGATGTGTGGTAGGTTGAAAACTTCACACGTTGTCTACACAACCAACAACTGAATAGCAACAGCCGACAACTTCAGCATTCTTGTCACCTACCATCGTAAGTGCTTCAGGTGAATCATTCTATGTAAACTTCACAGTGGCCCTATGAAGTGTTATTATTACTGTTTCCTAAATGAAGAAACAGAGCCGAAGTTCAAAGTCCTTGTAGCAGAGAAGTCCCTGATCGGCACTGTCCAACTCTAGATGTGCCCTCAGTGGTAGCAGTTCAAGATCCAAGTGGCTTTTTCAGGTGTGACCAGACTGCATTCTGAGTGTAAGACACTTGCTGGATTTTAAAGATACAGTGTGAAAACAGTATAAGTATTTTGATAATTTTTGTATCGGTTATATGTTGGCATTGTGGCATTTTGGACATGCTTCAATATATACAGTACATTGTTAACATTAATTCTATCTTTAGCATGGTTATGAGGACGTATAAAATTATGGCACTGGCTTGTGTTACTTCTATGGCCCTGCTGGCTTTAGATCTTTAACTCGCACCTTGTCACCCACTGCTACTCAGTGACTCCCACATCTCTACTGTCAGGATAACAAACAAGTGTGGGAAACTCTGAAAACGCCTTTTGTGAACTGCAGTGGTTCCTTTCACTGACCTGTCCTATCCTATGGGCAAGCATGTACTCCACAGGACCTCGGTCAGGAAGTTCACCTGGCTTATCACTATGTAGGCAGGTGGAGAGGAGATGGAGAGACGGCTACTGTTTACTACAGGCATTTCCTGCAGGGTTCAACTCTCAATTCGAAGGCTGTCATTTCAGGTAAGTAGTGGACTTGGATGTCCCCAAGGCTGCCTCTGACTTCCCTCTGTCCATCCCACACCCATTGGGGCCTGAGAACAGGGGTCAGGGTGGAGGATGACAGTAAGCAAAGAAAAGAGAAAAACCAAGAGTTTTTCTGTCACCTTTGAAACACATTTCCAACAGAACCTGTTCTGTTGAAAGTGCTGGGTTCTCAGAATGTGGAGTAGGGCTTTGTCCTGGCAAACTTAAAGTCTAAGGCACAACTAAGTCAGACCTGACAGTGACACATCTGCCTGTCTCACCTCCTTTTTGACAGGGCATCCAAATGGCCAATGCCTCTGTTTTTTTCAGCTTCTTGTTTCTTTGTTTTGTTTTGTTTTGTTTTGTTTTGTTTTAAGGCTGTCCATTCCATCTGCTATGGTAATTTGAAGTAGCCATCATGAGCCTGCCTTGTTTCTAAAAATCGCAATACAAAAATATGTAAGACAGGAAAATGATAGGATGCACAAAGCCCTGAGTAAGGCTTGAGGGCCGATGAGGAAGCCTCCTCGGGGCAACTGCTAGTGCCTCTGTGACAGACGTCTGCAGGGTCATTGGAAGCTGCTACCTCCACTCTCCCTGTTAGCCTTCTTGTTCTTCTGCCTTCACAATTCCTTGTAAGGGAGATGAGTAGCTAGATCTAAGCATATAATACATGTGTGTGTAAGATAGAGGTAAAGGGTGCCTCTGTAACATCCCCATTAGACACAGTGTGAGACTACATGTGGAGCATTGGTTTTGAGCTATTTAGAATATATTTCATATATCCTGAGCACTATTTTAGAATATGGAATGCTAGCCTGACCTTGCCTCAAACTGACAATCCTCCTGCCTCAGCCTCATAAATGTTGAGAATATAGGTGCACCCCAACACACTTGTTTCAAAAAAAAGAACTATTTTGAAAAACACATCTAAATCATACAATTTCTATTTTTTTTTAAATTTCAACAAAACTCTTATGTAAGCTGAAAGCTACCATCCGTTATCTTTGAGCATGTGTATATTCTGTAAATTGCTGGGCTCTTTTGTTCTAATAATTTAAACCAACACTGTTTTTATAGATTAACCTTAAAGGAGGAGATGGGTAAGAAAGAAGGAATGGATAGAGAATGGCAGGAAGTATCTCTGAGAAGAATTGTTCCTGGCTGGTCTGTGCCATGTGGTACCCAGAGCACATGTGCTTTTGTTTGGAGGAAAGACAAACACTGTAGTTTATGTTGAAATGATTGAATTCATGGTTGTCCTGATGTCTGTTCAAGGGTCACCTAGTATTTGCTAATCAACACAATGCTTTGAATTTCCATGTGTCTTTGAATTTACAGAAGGGAGTCTTACTGTGAAAAGCCTTCTCGTGAAAAGTCTCATTATGGTCTTGAATCCGGCAGAAATTACACTCTTCCCTCTTGACATCTCGCAATAAATAAAACTGCTAATATTTTGACTTTAGACAAATTTCTCTTTTGCTTTCTGTAGCTCACAGTTATAAAAAGAGACAGTGCCACATTAGTTACAGCTATTTAGTTCAGGACACCAGCAGAAACACATCATATCCATTAGTGGCGCCAACAGCTACATCCTATTCTAATAAAAAAGGCTAAATACGATTTATAAAATGAGTCTTAAAACTTCCTTGAAAACAGAAGAGGGTTGAGATGTTCTTTTTTTTTGTAACTAAAGCAACAATTCCTGCTGTACTTAAGCCAAGTTGTTTGTTTTCAAAATACTGTAGCATAATGCATTAACATCCAAAGACTTTCACATTGCCAAGTGAACAGAAATGGGAGAGATGCTCTCTCTCAGCTCTGATGCTTGGTCCATTAAGCCTGGGTTCCTGCCTCTGGCGGTGTTTCTCGCATCAGAAGAAGGAAATGATGATAAAGAAAGTCACAGAGAAATTATAATAAATCTACCACTTTTAGGATCAATTGTGTGACGCTGACCTTGGGAGAAAGTATTCATTTCTATCTCTCATAGGAGCCATGTGCTTTTGACTCTGGCACCCTGGGAAATACATCTTCACCCCTTAGGAAACTCTAGATTGCAGATGGATGCGCACATTTTGCTTGCTAGCATTGTTTTGATTAAAGAAGCTCTTTGGTTTGATAATTTGTTTAAAAGGATTTTCTAAAGGAATGGAATGTTCCTTGAAACCTTTTTGAGATTTGCCTTTCATCTGGGAAGTTCTATAGAAGAAAGCTGGGAAGATGTGATGAGTTGAGATTCCTACAGGAGTCTCTGTTGATGATGAACACGATTATCTGGCAAGTAGGGGTGGGGAAATAGTTCCATCAGTAAAAGTCTTGCTTTGCAAGCAGAAGGACTAGAGCTCAATCCTCAGGACCCATGTTAAAAGACATGTGGTGCAGCTGCGAGTATTTGTCATCTCTTGTGACAGGCCTGGGGGTTAGGAAGATCCCTAGGGCTCGATGGCCAGACAGCCTAGCCTACTTGGCAAGCTCTATGCCAATGAAGACCCTGTCTCAAAACCAACCATCCAATAACAACCAGATGGCCAATGCCTTAGGAACCACACCCAAGCTTCTATTTGTTCATCCATACACATGAGTGCACTCATGAACATGCACATATGTTGCTTGGAAAAGAAGAAAACAGATGAGTAAGAGTTAAAGAAATGTAGGAATACTGTAGGGAGGTAGTTCTGATGCTTTGATTTGGAGGGTGTTTACTGATGCTGAAGGTCCTCACCCCCAGTTGTTTTTTTATCTATCAATAAAGATGTCAGTGGCCAATGGCTGGGCAAAAAAAGAGGCAGGACTTCTGGGTTCCCACAGGCTAGGAGAGAGGAAAAGAACTGAGATACTTCGGGGAAAGAGATGGAATAGACTTGGAGC
The DNA here is from genome assembly GCF_008632895.1 of Mastomys coucha. NCBI lineage: Eukaryota > Metazoa > Chordata > Mammalia > Rodentia > Muridae > Mastomys > Mastomys coucha. The sequence continues at coordinate 9,461,050 of NW_022196911.1, forward strand.
TACAGCAGAAATCTTCCAAAATGTAGGCAGAAAGGGAAAGTGGCCAGGAAGTGTCTTTAGCAAGACCAATGAGCTTCACAGAAGATAACTGGGCAACTAAGTTGAGTGCAGATTTAGAGGTATTGAGCTAGGAGTGAAGGTAAGGACATACTAGCCACAGAAGGCTTAGAAGAGCCCAGGCACAGAGCCAATAAGCCAGTTTAAAAATGAGCTAATGAGTGTGTGCCTTTTAAATGCAGATCTGAGATAGCTCCTGGGTGAGTGCATCTAGAGCACAAAGTGATGTAGAGAAAACTACACACTACAGAATACCACTTGCTCTGCATCTGCCTCTCTTGGGAACATGATTCCATGTCACACTTCCTATGGGGAACTCTTGCTCTGCTCAAGTTCCCTGACCCTTTCAAACACATGCCTTCTCAAATATTTCTTCTGCATGTGACTAGTCCCTGATGAGTGAGTTTTGAGGGCCAATGTGCCTTCCAGCAGAGCCACTAACAGAGAGTAGCACCCAAACATTCTCTCTTACCCTGTGATCACCACTGAAACAGCAGCTGGAGGGTCAGTCAGTTCTCAGGGGTACTTTTTTTTTTAAAGGCCACAACCGTCTGGCTCACGAACTTATTCACTGGCCTGGTTTCTTTATAATTGTCAACTTATTTCACTCATTACCTTATGAAGAAACTGGGAAGAGTGATATTACTTGGACAACAAATGTCTAGCTTTACCTTTTTATAAGTCCATTAAAAGTATTTTTTTTTTTTTTTTTTTTTTTTTTTTTTTTTTTTGTCAGTGGTCCTGGCCAGCCCTGACCAGGACTTAGCCTTCAAGTCTCCAGATCTCTCTCCTCCCTCCTCAGGGCTCTTAAATTTAAATTTCCATGTGATCTCCAAGGAAGATACTGCAAACTATTGTGAGGAAGCCTAGTTAACTCCAACTGAGTGGACCTCAGACCCAGGGGCACCTAATGGTTACCTAGTGACCCACATTTGTGAGTTTTGCTAATGAAGACAAAGCTTTGCTGACAAACTGGTTTAAAGATACCACTGCCCTAGCTCACTGTTTTGTGAAATGTTTTTTTTTTTTTCTAGCTTAAGGACTTCAAAGGGTTCCAGGCACTCTCACCATAGAACTGTATCAAAGAGCTGTTGTTGTTACATTGTGCAGGGCCACTCCAGCATAATAATAAAAGCCTTTACTATTGCCAGTCTGATTGACTGGGGTCTGAGAAGGCCTGTGTTCTGTGTACTTGAGTGATAATCACTTTTCCCTGGGAAGCTTGGAGTATAATGGGGGGAAGCAGAACGCTAGGGTGAATAGCGAGAATGGATGCCCAATCAAGCCTGCCCATCTGCTGTCCTCTGCACACCCAACAGTAACTTCCTCTTTCAGAACTGGGGTCAGTCTCCTTGTGAAGCTGCAGAGGATTAGATGGGATGTTTTAAAGCAGCTGGCACCTGTGACACACTCAATCCATTCTCAGTAGTGAAAATTAATCGATCTGAACATCACAATTAATATTGTCGTCACTGGGTAATCAATTTTAGAACTCAAATAAACGAAGCCAAAGCAAATCCACTTAGCTGTAGTGAGTGAGTTTCCCAAAGCAGAGAGTATCTTACATCTTCGTGGGCTTCCAATAACTATTGTGTTTTCAAGTGTCCTTGAAAGCGGTTTTATATCAGGCATGGTGGCCTACCCTTATAACCCCAGCACATGGGAGGTTAGAGTATGAAGAGTTTCCGAGCCAGCCTGGGCTTGGCTGCAGAGTGAGGACACATCTCAAAAAAAAAAAAAAAAAAAAAAAAAAAAAAAAAAAAAAAAAAAAAAAGACAAAACAAACAAACAAACAAAAACTAAAACCACCACCACCAAAACAAAAATGACAGTTTGAAAATGAAAATGAAAAGCAGAAGATTGAAAAAAAAAAGCAGAACATTGCCATTTACTAGAGAAAAATGCACACAGATGGAGATCTTGGCGCCATCTTTCCATCATTACAGACTAAGAGTTCCCTGGCTATCACCTGGCATCCAGCACTTTCTCCTGTCAGCACTATTGCTGAAGACATTTGTGCCCACAGAGGGGAGCCCTGTGCTCTACAATCCACAATGGAAGGAGGGATGTTCAGGAAAGAGCTATGGCTTCCTGCTAGCCAATGTATCCTCCAACATAGCAGCAGTCACTTGCTTTCAGGAGAGCCAAGAGACACAGCGAGTTTGCATGTCTGAACACAGATTGTTTTCTTTCTAAATGCTGGTCCCTGGTGGAATGAGACATGGACGACAAACCAAGCCTTCAGGGAGTGTCTGGATGCTATCAGATAGCCCTGCCTCCTTGAATGGGGTCTGGGACTAGTCAGCTGTGGAGTTCCAGAGTCCCACCTAAGGCCACAGGAAGAGGGATGAGGCAGTGGTGGAGATTGTGCTGTGGTGTTATTCAGAGGTGGAGGCAAAGTGTAGACAAGATGGGAGCAGCAAACACAGCGCCTCTAAGGACTAAGCCCGGCTGGTGCTTACTCAACACCCGCCACGTTGTTGGCTCCTCTGAGTAGAATGTGTTCCAGGGATTGTTTCCTGGTGTTTCCTTTATGAGCATCTGCCATCTGCAAAGTGCAGGGGTGCTAGGTGCAGCCCACAGGGCTCTTAGGAGCTCATTGTCAGACTGGTGAGAAGAGACAAGACAGGGACATGCAGTATTTCCTGGAAAGGCCAGGCGACAGGTGCAGCAAATCCGTGGCCCAAATACTTCAGGCATTCAAATATAACGAACGCATTAGGAAGTAAAATTTAGAACCATAATTTCTCACTGCATCACACACACACACACACACACACACACACACACACACACACACACACATAAATCTGTGCTTAGCATAACGATGATGGCAAGCACAAGTTTGCCCGAGAGTCTCCATTCAATGAGGGTATGGACTTCACACTTTTTTCCCTGTTAAAATCTGTTTGCTATTTTTATTTTTGTTTTTGGTTGTAATGCCGAGGATCAAACCCAAAGCTTCATGCATACTAGGCAGGAGATCTACCGCTGAGCTGCAGCCCCAGCTTGTGGAGCACTTTTAGAAACGTTCTGTTACATGTAGCCAAGAGGACTATCTTCTTGCTCTTCCTTGTCTGCTTGGCTTGGTATTTGCGGGTTTCTCTGATTGGGCACGGGTGTGTACACATACATACAGACTCATTCCTCTTGGCTTTCATCCACTAAAAATGTGTGAGAGCTAAATGAGGAATAAAGGCCACTGCCTATGAACAGTATCTGCTGTCAGAGGGATCCAGACATACATCTTACCTAATTTATCCCATCTAGTAGTGTAGGAAGTATCTGGGAAGGAAAAACTAATATTAAAAAGAGTGTGCAGTTAACCATCTCTTATTAGAATCTTACTCCCCCCAAGCAGTACATTAAAATGGCCTGTTCAAACTGATAGCTTCAACATTCAAAGGGCATTAAAATAAACCAAACAGAGCCCCGCATACCCATGTCAGAACTGGCTTCTGCTGCCAATTAAGAGGCATCCTGTGGAACTGGTGCCTCCCGGCTCAACATGGTGTGAAGGTCTGATTTATTTTTTCCTGTAAGTTTTCATTTCAGTTTTAATGATGGTCATAATGTCACATGTTTTTGTTCATTAGCATAGATGAGGCCTAAGGTTACAAAAGCTGTGCAAAGAGCCCCCCTTAATTGTGCGGGCAGCTCTCTCGGGATTTGTTAGAGATCCATAACTGGCACTCTAGCCAGACAGGACTCTGAACATCGGCGGGTCCTAGGCACTCTCAAAGTCCCTGCCCGACAAGCATCCTCTCTAATAGATATCTCCAATATGTACAACACGCATCTTCCTTAGCTTGCTGACTGCCAGCTCACATGCAAAGGCCACCACTATCAGGTTTTTCTGGGAGCAAGATACACGTCTTTGAAAGCCAGGATTATCATCTACCCGACTCCCTTTGTTTCTTATTTTCTTTCTTTCTTCCTTTTTTATTTATTTATTTTTTGAGTCTCTGTGAGTATATGTGCACATTTGGATGGGTGTGTCAAGTGTGTGCATGGATGGATGTGTGTGCACATGTGCATGCCATGCATGTGCACACTCACACACTCGTATGCATGATCAAGGATGTGTGTGCATGTGGAGGTACAGAGGACCACCTTGGCTGTCCTTTCTCAGCTGCAGTACACCTTGTTTTTTGAGATAGGGCCATACAATGTCCTGGAGTTTACCATGGAGGCTCCGCTGGCTCCTCCAGTGCTGGACTGACAGGAACACGCCACCATAGCAGGATTCTTCTCATGTGCTTTCTGGGCATGGCACTCAAGTTGCCAAGCTTGCAGAGTGACTCCTTTCCTGACTGAGCAAACATCCCACAACTTGCATTTTTTCTTTCTTACAAGGTGAGTGTCTGTAGAACTGAGCTCACTCTTTCTGAGACCAATAAAGCCTTTCCCACCTTGGAGCCATCTTCAGCGAGAGGGGATACATGACTGGATCTCAGGAGACCCAGATGGTGCACTCTGGCTGTCCAGAGAGGCAGCAGCCTCTGTCCTCTACCCGCCTGTCACTATTCAAGCAACGCCATACAAGGTCAGTTCTCATGCCTGCGGGTAATGTAGTCTACCAGTAGTGGATGTCTGTCACTTCCAAGTGTGAGAGTGAGAGGTCCCTGGTAGAGCCCAGGACTGTAGTTGACGTTGACTGATGCTGAAAAAGAGCCAAGATATGTGAAAGCAAGGGGCCTATCCATTGTTCCCTTCCTTGGGGATCCATGAAGTTCCTGTCAAGCAAGCCAAAAGAAAGATGTGACTTAGGGGAAAATCAGGAGTCCCGTACAGTTATGTGCCATATCTATGTCTCCTTACAGGACCTCCCATGCTGACATGGAAGTAAACAGGTGTACATAGTAGGGACTAGATTTGATACCTAGTTTCTTTTTATGGGTCAAGAGCCCTTTGGATGTAGCTCTCCTAAATTTTAGTTTCCTTGTCTGTTCATCACAAAGGAGACCTCCACAACCGGATCTAGATAGGTGTGCTCGCTCAGGCCCCACAGAGAACCAGACAGTGATTGATGCCCGTGCCCAGGCCTGCCTCTGACTACACTCTGCAGAGCCAGTGTGCTGTCCTAGCCTCCTGCATCCACACACCTCTGTAGCTTCCACACCAGCACTGTTGGTTTTCCTAGGATGGAGAGAGAACATAACGTAGGGTTTGTGAGAGAATGCCGACAGATATTACACACACTGCTCTAGCTTCTATTCGATTGTTCTTGTTCTTTCTGTTGGTTTATTTCTCCTCCTTGTCCTGGGTGCTGTGATGTTTGCCTGCTCACCTCTACTGTGCATGGAGAACTAACTAGAGCAGTGGTTCTTAACCTGCCTAATGCTGTGACCCTTTAGTGCAGTTCCTGGTGTTGTGGAGACCTCCCCTATAAAATTGTTTTTGTTGCCAATTCATAACTTACTTTTGCTACTATTGGGAAGCATAATGTAAATATATGATATGTAGGATATCTGATATAGGGCCCCTTTGAAAGGCTGAGAATCACTGATCTAGAGCAACTCAATAGGACCCGAACCACAGGCTAAAGACGGTGGACACTTCCCCATATTGATCCCCACAAGAACAGCAGCAATGTTGTTCTGTTTTATCAGCTAATGTGTGCTGGGTGCCAGCCACATTCTATACTGCCTATGACCAGCCTGGCAACCAGGTAGATTGGGGCAGGCAAGCATGGGTGTCATTAGCAGTTGTGAGGGTGAGAAATTGCTTGCTATTTGTAAATGCTCTCTTCCTTTAACTCTTTGTGATTCTAAGGCTAAAAGCCACTGGCTTCTGGTAATTAAATCCAGCTATTAGCAGCAGGGGATTAAGAAAAAAGTACTTAGTTACTTGGCTCTGATTTAGGCACCACTTGCTAGCCAGGCAAGAGGCTTGGAGTTCATTAACTCTTTGTGAACCAGAGAGAAAGAAAAGGAAAGAAAGACAACATTTACATAGACAACACACACACACACACACACACACACACACACACCAGATGAAGAAGTGATGGTCACACCAAAACTTTATTATTGCTTTCAGCATTTTATAGCTTTTAGACAAGAAGTTCTCTATGTAAGAAAGAATAACCTCATAGATAAAATGTTCCATAAGGGGGAGGGGTTACAGAAGGATGTCTATCGTAAATCTAAAGCAGTGTTTCATTCTCTAAGCTCATTATAAGTTCAAAGCAGCGGTTTCACATGGCCTAGCTTTACCATTGTGCACACCTATGGCTTCATCCTTGGACCTGACCTAGGATGAATATTTTTCCTTGATCACAAATTTATCCCAAGCCTATTTCTATTTTTTAGTGTAATTTATGAAAGCTTATTGTATTCCTTATTATGCAGGCATTACTTATTCTTTTATGAATGGTGGGCACATTCTATTCTTGATTCTAACTTTATTTTATCTTTGTGGCAGAACAACTAAAACCATCTCCTTAAACTTTCTTTCTAAAATTATTTGAGTAAAATCAGGAATGCTGTAGAGTAATTAATTCATCTAAACAGCATTAATTCATGAAGCTTCATCTTCATGTTGAGCTGCAGGAAATTTGCCCAATAGTGTGGGTTGATGCCAAGAAATCATTAGTCTATGTAATAGTGACAGGAAAGGCCTGTCAACAGCAAGAAGCAATCCTGGGATGAAGTCTCTAAGGATCCTGCATTCTCCAGAAAACTCACTCGCTTGCCATAGTCTTTCCTAGATGGTTTCTGACACTATACGGTAGCCTATGAGTTTTTGCACATTATCACTCAGTCCTGAAGGCCCGAATTCCAGAGACTGGTAGATATAGATATCAATTTAGGAATGTTTGTTTCTTAGTATTTTTTTTTTTTGATCCTAAATACAGGAAGCAAATGTATATGTGAGTATTTTAAATTTGTTTTAAAAACTAAATTTTAGGGTTCTTTGTTCCTCTTTTTAAAAGACTGTTTTCTTTCTTTCCGTGTTATTTTATGTATTTGGGTGTTTTATCTGTGTATATGTCTGTGGACTATGTGCACAGAGAGCTTGATGGGCCAGAGGTGGGCACTGAGTCACCTGGAACTCAAGTTACAGACCACTGAGAGCCTGAGAGCCAGCATGTGGGTGCCGGGAATTGAACCCTTGTCTTCTGGAAGAGCAGCCTGTGTTCTTTAACTGCCAAGCCACCTCTTTAGCCCCATGTTTTGTTTATCAAGTAGCTCAGACTGACCTTGAACTTTCAACATTGATGGGACCTTGAATTTGCAATCCCCTTGCTTCCACCTCCCAAATTCTAGGATTTCATGTCTGTGCAACCACCTACTGTTTCATGTGTTGCAAGGCTCACTGATCCCAGGGCCTTGTGCATGCTAAGTAAACATTTTCCAGTGTTACACGTCTAGCCATTGACAACATTTTTGGTTTGAATAATTCTGGAATTATTAAAAAGAAGAAAAATTATAGAACTCCCAATGCCAGTTTTCTAGCAACCATTAGCAATGACATCTTATATAATGCATGTTAGAAGTAAGAAATTAACATTGTTAGAATTTTATTAACTAAATTATATACTTGATTTTAGTTTCACCATTTTTTTTTACTATACACCTTGTTTTGGAGAAAAACAAGTATTTTTGAATAATGTGTATCTCTTTGAGTTCATGAAACTAACTCAGGAAATAAATGGTCTGGAACAGAGAGCGTCTCTATTAACCATAGCTGACTGACCTAACATAAAAAGAAGTTAGATAAAGGGCCCAAAGTCACACAGACAATAATAAAGCCAAAATTCAAGCAGAGGAAAACAAGGGCCCAAGCATCCAGGCTCTTAACTGTACTTTAGAATGGGGGAGGAATGAATATACTTTCTCTCCAAGGGTACAGAAAATATTTTAGGTTTTGTGTCATACAGGGTCCCTATTGCACGACCTCAACTCCGGCGCCTCTCACGAGTTGTATGCCCTTCACAACTTTGTAAACTGAATTCCTGGGGATATGACTGTATTTGAAATCAGGGAATTTAAGGTCGTAATTGGGGAGGAAAGGGTCACAGGTGGATCTTAATCCATTATAACTGTCCTCATGAGAGGAGGGAGTTGTGACAAAGGCATCAACAGAGAGAAAAGTGCAGGGACAGCATGAGCCAGTTACCATCACAAGCAGGGGATGCAGGTCTCCGGAGAAGCTTTATATGCCCTCAACCTCATCTTGAATGCTTACCCTCCAGGATTACAAGAGAATAAATTCCTGTTGCTGCAGTCACATGGGTATGAGGCTCAGTTATGGCAGCCTTAGCGAACCGGCGTAGAGGCCCAGGCATGTAATCCCAGGGTGAAGCCTGCTCAGGCATGGTTGGGTTCCATTTGCTTGTTTGTTTTCTCATGCTTCTCAGGTAATTCTAATAACCAGCAAGGGTTACTCGGGCAGTGCCCCACCATACACTCCTCATGTGTGCCTGTGCTCTGTGGTTGGGTGTGATTGTGTGGTTGAGTGTGGTGTGGTTCTGAGGTTGGGTGTGGATCTATGGTTGGGTGTGGCTCTGCGGTTGGGTGTGGTTCCCTGTATTTTGTAGCATCCTTTGCACGCACCAACTTTCTCAGTGTAAGGCACTTTGTAGGATGCTAGAGTTGAGGAACAGTTCTTTTCTGAGGCTCCTTTGGGCTTCTCCATACAAAGTCTTCCAGGTGGGGGCTCCACCTAACCACACTCTCCCTGAGAGTCTGGTCTCACTTCTTTCTCTAGCTGAGCTTTCTTCAATAAGCTTTCTATTCTATTCTATTGTAGAAATAAATGAGCAACACAGAAACTCAAAAGGCCTGGCTCTGTGAGGTGATCCAGCAATGGCTTTACCTGGTAAAGATAGAACAAGAAATGTCAAAACATAGTCTATTACCTGATGTCAAATACTGGGGAATTGGGGTAAAATCTAGCCTCATTTCATTGACCTTACTGTTTATCCAGTATAGGCACAGCATGGATCCACTTTTGCCTTTTGGTCACCTTGAAAGAAGGAAAGTCAAAACAAACTCAGTTGTCTGGGAAATGTGTCTATTTCTAAATATTTAATAAGCCACTTAAACTGCTTTGCAAGTCATTAAGTCTCTCTGCATAAAACCCCAGGTTCATCAGTTACATTTCTACTCTCTAGGCTTCTCTGTCCAGACAGCATTGTTTATCTGGTAGAATGAAAGTTAGATGTGGAATATTTATTTCAGAGGATGCAAAGACATTGGGAATGTCAGTAAACAAGTATGCACACATGTGTTTGTTCTTGTCATGCTCATGTATATGTGTGTCTGTGCTTATGCACACTCTGAGGAGCTGAATTAGTTGGTTTTCTTACAGACAAGTTCCTTTGCTGAATGTTACAAGTCTTTCCTCATGGCTGTAGTTTATCCCATGGTATTGATTATCTTCCCTTACTGCAGAGTGGCATATCTTCAAATACAACATTCTGAGGAGTCCACTTCAACTCATACCATATTCTCTTTAATGATATGGCATCCTCAAAATGTCTTTAATGATATGGCATCCTCAAAATGAAAATCAGGTGCATTAGACTAACAACATGACAGGGTAGGGAATTTATGGAAATCTATCAAACAACTGAGCATTACTGACTTTAAAAGTGACACTGCGAGAAGTTGGGGGAGAATACTACCTAGCCTGCCTTCAGCACACTGTGGGGTGAAATCCCAGGTCTTGCTGACAGAGCCTGAGAGAGGTCAGGTCTGGGAACGGCCCTCTACTTTGGAGCTGACATTTGTGTTTTTCAAACACGTAACTTAGCTCTGGTGCTTTGATCATGCCTGTGTGAGCCAGTTCTCTGAGAGAGTCACTGAACTCTTCCAACTTAGGACAGAGAGGCAGGTGGAGGGGCAGATGCTCATTCGGCACTAGGATGGAAAACCCTCTGTCCACAGTATCTCTTGTTACATGAGTTAAAATGGCTGTGTGTGCAGGTGCTAAAAACCTGTGTGTATGGACTCCAGAAGGTTTTAGTCACCTGGAGAACTTGAAAAGTTCCCTTTGCCTGTCAAACTCCAGCAGCCTTTAGGGACTCATGCGACTATTACCTGTTGTTACTCATGGGAACAGGTCATGCTCCTAAATGGGAGTGGGAATGGTAGACAGTGTAACAAGGTGGTTATGTTAGAGGCCACAGGAATGTTACCATTGTCTGCTTTTGTCCTGGAGATCTGTATGCACAATATAAATAAGTCCCAGATGTAGTAAAATGTCCAAGCAGTAGGATTTTACAACTATATTGCTACTATCCCTGAGGGCCAGGACGTGGGCTTCTCTGACTGAGTGGAACTTGACATAGAGGACAGCATCATGGGTCATCTACTTAGAGTGGTGTGGCCTGAGCACTTTACCTGAAACATTTTTTGCAGTCCTTACAATTGCTCTGGCTTATAACAAATGTAGGCAATCTGCTGCAGGATGCAACAGAAGGATTTGAGCACAGGGCATGTTTACAGCCTAGCCAATAAGAAATGCTATCCTTCCTCCCCCCTCTGTTTAGAGGACATCAGAGCAGGAGCCGCTGTCCCCATCCACTATGTGAACCCCAGGGTGATCTACCTCCTCTTGGCAGCAAGTGTCATTACCCACTGAGTTGTCCCTTTCACCCAGAAGCATTCTTAATATGTGCTCTGCTCAATTCATCTCCAGAGAAGACCTGAAGACTCAGGGAGTGATAGGGTCATTGAGATTTCAGGCTGCCCTTCTTGGGTGTGGATTTCCAGGAGAGGAGAGCTGTATGATTTCCCTAGAGGGTGTTCTCTGAGCCTAATACATTTAGATATTTTTCACTACAGGTTCTTTACCATGCGTCTAGGTAGTAATAGAGTAAGGAAGATTCAAAAGTATCAAATTACTTGATAAATGTCCGCATACACTTTTTCTTTGAAAAAATGCCTTTAGGCATTGAACAAAATAAGCTAAAGAGAGAGGATGCCCTTCTGCTGGGTAGCTGGCCTTGCCCTACGAGCTTCTCCATGTCTTATCTCTGAGCATGACTATGGTGTATGTCTTTCAGCCCCACTAGAAGCCCCAAACATCTGAAGCCTGGACAGCAGCTGAGAGTTAGTCATGAGAAGTCTGATGTTTCCCTCTTGGGTCCTTAGAGAGAAAGCCATAGTAGCACAGGAGCTGGAGGAGCCTTGGGGACCACTTAATCCGATCCTTCCATGGGGAACCCCATAGCCAGTGGTCACCGAGAATTTACCAAATTCAAATGCAGTGAGTGACAGAGAAAGTGAGGCTTTGACTCCTATTTCCAAGTCCTTTCCCTTGTGCTTGGTAAATAAGATAATTAAAAAAAAAAAAACCTGAAAAATAAACCATCGAGCAGAAAATCTCAAAGGTAAAGAGGAATCATTTTGGACGACAGTAGAATCACTTCTTTGCATCACTGACTATAATCAAAGAGAAGAGAAGGAAGGTTCGTGTTCTGGTGAGCATTGTGGGAACAGCTGGTTTTATCAAATGAGGCTATTTACATGTGCTGACAGATGGTCCACAGTGGAAATGCTTTGCCAGTCTGATTACAAGTCCTCATCACCCCAGACACCTCCACCAGGTGCCCTCCCTGGCTCCTGCACACCTGAGAGGCACCACACGGGTGTGCAGGCATTGCCAATTTTTCATGCAATGCTGAGTGAAATCTGATGTGTTTGATTTTAAAGAGTTTCAGGGCTTAGGCAAAGATGTTTCTGCCTTTTATATGTCTCCAGTTATCCTCCACAGAGGAGTCTCCCTCCTCCACACTGTGAAAGAAGGCCAAGGGGGAGCCTGGAAGTCCTACACAGAGGAAGGAGAAAGGGTAAAAGCCAAGCTAAGTTTGCTGTGATTACTAGCCATGGATAATAAAACATTTTTAGTAATATGTGTTCCTGGACATCACTGAAAGAGTTCTATTTAAAATTAAAATAATATGTTGTTGCCCTTTGACATCTCATCAAATCTGTATATCTGCAAGACCCCTGTGTATATGAGCTTGGATCTGGTCACAAAGGGTAAGTGTGCAGACAGATGCCTGAAGATGTCCACCTTCATCCTTCACCCTCCCTCCCTGCAGGGTTTTGATGCTCTCCTGTCATCTTCCTGTATCCTTTTGCCTGTAGAACTCCCATATAATGTGAGTCTTCTGGCAATAGGTCTTCCTGGGCACAAGGACAGGATGTTGAGGGAGGACTGTGTGAAGATGAGGCCATCTGTCTCCTGAGTTTTGCTGCCCATGTGATTCCATCTGTCTTCAGTTACCAAAAGTGATCCAAGAGAGAGGAGCCTCCCCTACCAAACTCTAAGCATAACGCACATCCCAGGCATCTGTGCTGATGACTTCCAGGGTTGGAAGAAGGGCCTGGGTAGAAGAATAATGGATATGAGAGACAGACAAGGCTCTCTTCAGCGCCCCTAATTGGGGGCTGTCTAGCTTGGAAACATGGGGCCATTCCTCTTGTGACTATCTTCATTTTCCTTCAAGATGCTGCTCCTAGAGGTTTAGTAGCTTCTGTGTGGGGGAAGATGTAGCTGAAAGAAACAGCTTCAAACCCTTTCCTCAGCTATCATAAATGCCTGAGGCGAAAATGTATCATCTCTGTCAGGTATGCTTGTGTGAAAGACTTAGGAGGCCAGAGTCAAGACTAATAAAGAACCGGGGATAAGGGACCCACCTCTACACATGTTTGCAAGCTCCCACCCACTGTGAGGAGATGGGAAGGGTGATGGTGGGACTCCAGGCCCAGCACATGAAGGCATGGATGGTCTGAGCATCGTGCCTATTTGTGTTAATGTGAGATGAAGTACTGCAGAAAAGTAATGTGTTACCAAAAGTGCTGGGCTAGCCCATAAACTGCCTCCTTGGGATTTATCAGCCAATGCAACGTCATAAAGCATGTCTGAGGGGCTGCTGGGGTATGACCTCATGAAAGGGTTGTGATGAAGAGAAGGTCAGCCTGTGTTGGTGGAAGGAATGAGGAGCTTTAAAAACCACTAAATGAGACTGGAATCAGAGTGAGCTTCCTGAAGGTCTTAGTTTTGTTGTGATTTAAGTTATTCATCCACTTGCCAAATGCTTCCGAGGAGCCCTTCTCTGCTGGGAACACAGTCCTAGGCACCCATTAAATGTCATTTAGGGACTTTACTGTACTGGTCCATGATGGAGGAAGTGATGTAACTGGAGCACTTTTTTTTTTTTTTAACTGCAAATAAAGGTCAAATGGCTGAGGTGCATGCCCTCTGTTTAAAATGTCAGGGACGAAAATGAGCATGAACAGGAACTTTCCATTCCTGTGGCAACAACAGGGAAGGTCAGAGAAGCTGCGCAAATATGTAGATCATTTCATGTCCACAGGCAGCCAATTTCTAGCCCAGGGAAAGAAAACAGTTTACAAGGAGGGAAGCTCACTGCCCTGTTCTGGGCTGTAACACATACCGCCTGCAGTGATAGAAGACCCCAGAGCTCTGCCTTCTCCCCAGTTCCAGAGTGGTGGCAGGTTCTAGGCATTGCTTGGAAATACCCTTTGGGTTCCAGGGGCATAGTTGCCATCCCCTTTATCTGAGGAATAGGATCTATTTCTCTTTTTCTTAATTAAAAACAAGACCCAAGGGCTTGTGGGAAGACAAGACCTGAGAGTCAGCCCCATCGGCTTAGCCCGCTGCTTCTTACCTTCTCTTGTTTGAGACTTAACCGCTGTTGACTCTCAGGAAAAATTTGGGTATGACCCCAGACGGGTGCTGTTCTAATTTAGCAAAATAATCCCCAGAAGGGCTAGATGTGGGGCTCTTAACCACCACTTACCATCAAAACAGCCAGAGATGGAGGTAGCTTTATGAGGGTATAAACTTTTCTCTTTCATAGCTTTTCCTTTCCTTTCCCTTTACTCAGTCCTTATATACTTTCCGACCACAGGCAAGCAATACTCTACAGCATGGTTGTCTCCACAGAGCTTCACCTTCATATTAAGCCTATATACAAGCTAAGATTTAGCAGCACCTCCATTGAGATATCCTGCCATCCCTGTCTTACATGTGTGAGGGCTACCCAGAACTCTTGGTTCTTTGCCAAAGGCCCCGTGCCAAGCGGCACCGGAGCTCTGAGATCCACAGATGGCAAGGTCAGGATTCCTTGGAGACTAGAGTCTCCGCTGAAGTGAAAGGCCCTTGATTTGGTGAATCCAGGGTTGAGAAAATAACTCCTGAAGATGGGAGGAAAATAGACAAATTTCCTACTCTGGTGTTGACATTTTTCATTCTCTCTCTCCCCACTGTGTGTATGTGTGCGCGAGCATGCGTGTGTGCGAGACACAGGGACAACAACATCAGACTCTTCCTCCCCCACTCTTTCCAGAGGAAGGGTTGCCAGGTAGCAGAAACACTCTGACCTTATTTCCCAATCCCTTAGGAGAGCTGGAGGAGTATTTATTGATAAGCTTTGATATGGTCAGCTCTGTCTTCTCTTGCCTATTCTGTGTGCTGTCTGTGAAATACATTAAATATTGATGTCTCCCAGACCCTCCACAGAGAATGGACATGTAGTCTCAGCTTTATAGGAACCTCCAGCCAAGTTCAGTGTTGGCCATTCCCTTGCTGAGCATCATCACTGTATCCTCATGGGCAGCTTCCTTGACACTAAGAGAGTCTGTTCAGTATGCAGGCAGCGGGAGGGGAGGGGGCTGTGCACTGAGCTTCCTCCCACATCAATACCCAGCTCAGGATGGAGCTACACAAGGCACACTGGCACACCGCCTACCTGGCATCCACCAAATTATGCTCTGCAGGTGACAGACCAAAGCTACTCTGGGTGACTCGCAAAGTTTCTGTAGTCAAATTCTTTCCCAGGTGGAATACAGCCATTTCATCTGAAATTGTTGTGAAGTCCCCAGGGGGCTTTGTCCTGTAGTGAGCCAGAGTTCTTTCATGTTGACTAGGGCAACAAACGATTTGTGCTTGGGCCCTCCAATGCTTAATGTATTTTATTCTTCTTTTGCACTTTCCATTTATTTCCTACGGCTTAATCCCTTTCCCATTAAAGTCATGCAGAAAGTCAGACTCTCCCCATTCATATGAAAATAGATTTTATTCTCTTTCTCCTCCATTTTGCAGATTATCATTTTGGTCCTAAAATCAGCAGGATTTGTTTCCCAGGATGAAAACAGCCATTCTATTTTCCAAAAACTTGCTTTTCATTAGCTTCTAAGGCACACCGATAAACTGAAAATCCCCAAACTTTATGAGGCATTTTAATTTTCCGTGGCATTGACAGCACAGGCTCAGGGTAGCCGGGGAGCATGCGCAGGCATCTGTACAGACACTTCAAGCGTGGCTCTGCTGCCCATACAGATGTGTTGATTAGTGCCAATTAGTCTAAACTGGTACAAAGCAGGAGACAAAGAGAGAGGGAGGATAATGATGCTCCTTCCATCACAGGCTGGTTCTTCAGCTGCATACTCAAAAGGACATGTACCATTTGCTCTCCTGTGCTCTAGAGAAGATCCCATTTTGAGACCATCTCTGAGAGGACAGATCAACCTCTGCCTTTTCCTTCAGTGTATCCTCTGGGAAAAGAGAGCCAAGAATAAAGGGAAATTATTCAGGTTTGCATCAGAGAAACCGGCCATCAGTCTCTTCCCGCAAACTACCCTCAGAAATAGCTTGTGGAATCACACATACAGCTTGTACAAATTATCAGTTGACTAGGGAAGGCAAGCAATTCTTGTCTTGGGGGCTAAAAAACCCAAAAGAATCCAGGGTGCTACACTGAATAAATTAACGTTATAGGTAGGGCAATCTAGGATGATCCCTCGGGTATCTTTTCCAGGAGAAGGCCAACTTAGCCTATACAGGATATGTCCTGCCTTAAGATCAGTTTGGATTTCACCCAATGCTATGCATTACTTTCAGAGTTCCTTCATGACCCAAAGCCGTGCATGAGAGAAAAGGAACCTATCATGCGTGGTGCCAAGAACTCCTGTGCCAGATGCCTTCTGATGGGTCAGGCCCACCGTCCCTTCTCCACAGACAGCATGGGAGGCATAGTCACCTTCCAGTAATGTGCACGTTTCTGCTGGCGTAAAGATTTTGCAGACTTTCTTGGGTATACAGAACCAATCATCTAAGCAAAATGTTCAAGTTATAACCTTCTGGCTGGTGTAAAATAATAAGTCTCCCTTGCCCACTGCTCTGGGTTAGAAGATCTCATAAAATAGAATAGAAAGTGAGGTTTAATCTTACTGAAAGTTAAAAAAAATAAATCTTTGCAAGCTGATTTGAAAGTCTACAAGGAAGTAATCAGGTTGTCTGCCCCTTTTGTCTTTGTAGCTCTATCTATCAATGAATTAATTCTGCCCATAAATGGAGTAATATAAAATGTAAAGTCACCAAATTGAAAAGAAAATAGATTTGGAGTTTTTGTGATCAAGTGTACCTTAAACTTGAATTAATACAAATATAAATTATACCTAGCTACTTGGGTGTCTTCCTTAGTGTGCTTCCTGGCTAGGTGACAGAAAAAATGATTGCAGTGCTTGTGTAATACAAATTTGATTTCCCCAGGACTGTGGTGATGTTTGATGGGATAGAAAGCACGATTGCTGATTTGGATGAGAACAACAGCATCACCTTTCTATGAGTAACCAGGGGAACCAGAGGAGCCTTATTTAATTTCGCAGCCATTCCTGTTTTTCAAAAGGACAAATCTTAAGGATGAGGTGTGGAAAGTAGAGCTCTAAGACATTAGCAGAAGGTGGGGTCAGTGAGGAGAGAGCCCAGAAAAGAGTCAGACTAGATCCTGATACAAAGGGCAGAACCCTGGCAGAGGACCTACTGATCATGATGCAAATTTGTTAGATTAACCAGGCAAGACCGGCACCTGAACACATGACACACGACAACACATGAAGATGATTTATGCTTTACTTTGATAGAGAAAGAAACCCAGAGCCTTTTCTTTTTATCTTTAAGAGTTTTGAAAGTTCAGGTTATCATACTGGAGGGTGTTGAAAATCAGATTTTCTACAGTTTCCTGTTATTTGTTGAATTTTAGAATGTTCTCATATGTCCCAGGCTGGCTTCAAATTCTTTTACAGTCAATAATAAACTCAAATTTCTGATTGTCCTGCTTCTATCTCTTAAGTGCGAGGATGATAGGTATGTTCTAACAGACTCAATTTTATGAAGTACTGAAGATTTGAACCTGGGGCCTTTTAAATGCTAGGCAAGTAGTCTACCAAAGTAATCTACAATGCACCCCCACCCTAGTTTTTATTTTTTTTAAAGGAAAACTAGCAAAGCCATTAAAAGGCAGGATTGCCCTTTAAAATTCTTTAGAATTTAATTTTTTCCATTTTAATAATTATTCTGCATATAAATAACCCCCAAATAATTTTCTAATAAACATGCCTTATTAAATCTTTGCAAATCACTCAACTTAGTTCTCTAGAGAAACAATTCTCTTTGCATTGGTGGTTCACAAATTTACTTAATTTTTAATGAAATTAAGAAATTTAGTATTTAGCACAATTATCAGAGCAGGCCTGGAAAAAAACCACAACTGACTTGTTTAAAACATTCAAACTGGAGAGGGCAGAAATGCTGGACAAATCACGGCCTTTAGGACTCCGTGTTTGGGTGCATTCAGAGACTGTTGGATGCTAGTCAACCTTCAAGTTTGCACTGCTGGGAGAACGTTCTATGCTCTCAAACTGAGATGACTCTACAGTACTTACTATTGAATAAGAAAAGGACTCTCAGGGATAGAGATGACCCCATGGTAAGGAACATACACTGCTCTTCCAGAGACTAGAGTTTGTTTCCCAGCATATACCCTTCTTGCAATCACTTGTTACTCCAACTCCAGGAGTTTTGAAGCTTTTTTTTCTTGCTTCTTCAGGCACACACAGGCACACAGACAGATAGACACACACACACACACACACACACACACACACACACACACACACAGGAACATAAACAATGAGAGAAAGATAGAGAAGACACACACAGACCACACACACACACACACACACACACACACACAGAGGGATAGATAGATAGATAGATAGATAGATAGATAGATAGATAGATAGATATGCACATACAGGTGCACATACACAATCTTTTTTTCTTTTTTTTAAAGAGAAAATACTACTAGTAGAACTTAGTTCAAAAAAAAATTCGTGTTAATTCAGAGCAAGTGAACATACAATGAAAAGTATATTTTGCAATTTACTTCATTTCAGACCTAGGCAGATATCACACAATTATCTAATGTTTTGTCATAAGCACAGAGAGGTATCTTGGAATCAGTTAATTTGGAATCCTTATAGGTTTGGAAAAGCCAGGTTATCTGATCTATGCTTATCTGCTTGGTGGGTAAAAGGAGACTAATCTGAATGACATGCAGGGCATTTGGCCATAAATTGGCACTTGTCTCTGGGTTTTATAGCTGTGACAAGACATCATGACCACAGCAATTCTTACCAGAGTTTTAGTTCATTATCATCATGGCAGGAAGCATGGCAGCATCCAGGCAGACATGGTGCTGGAGAGACAGCTGAGAGTTCTACATCTTGTTCCACAGGCAGCAGGGAGAGAATGGACTTGAGCTTTGGAACCCCAAAGCCCCATCCCCACACTTCCTCCAACAAGGCCACACCTCCTAATAGCATCACTCCCTAAGGGCTGAGCATTCAAACACATGAGCCTATGGGGGCCATTCCTATTCAAACCACCACAGCAGTCTGTAGACTCTGTCTAGGACAGATATCATAGCACATGCCTATAATTCCAACTCTTCACTTGGGAGGCTGAAGCCGAAAAAGTGTGGGTTTGTGGCCAGCCTGATGACACAGTGAAACCCTGTCTCAAAATCAACAACAACAAAGCTGTATGTAGGTCAGACTCAGATGTGCACAAAGGAATTGTCCCTAATACTGTCTGTGAAATAGCTGCATATTGAGCATGATTGTTTTAAAGTTTATGAATGGGAGAAAAATATATGTGGACTATGACTGGCCCATAGAGGAAGGAGGTAGATGGATGGCTTTTGACAGTCCAGCATCTTTTGGGTTAACTACATCTTTCCCTGTCTTGTCTGATTCAAACGTGGTTGCCTATCTCTTAAGTTCTGGGTGAGCATCCGACTTAGGTATCTCAGCACTTCTTTGTGGCTATTTGTCTGGTTAAGGCAGTGGGATACAAACTGGGACCTCACTATGGCCACTTCCAGAGCCTATCTAGAAGAGTAAATATGGGGAGATGGGAGAGAGGGCAGGTGTTATGGTTTGGATAGGAATGGCACTCATAGACTTATGTGTCTGAATACTTGGTAGGAAGTGGCACTACTAGAAGGTATAGCCTAGTTGGAGTAGGTGTGGTCTTACTTGAGTGGGTGTGGCCTTCTTGGAGGAAGTGTGTGACTGTGAGCTTGGGCTTTGAGGTCTCTTGTGTTCGAGCTACAGTGTTAGGATTAGGGCTAGGTTGAGAAATATGCTAAGCAATATTCTTAGAAGGAAATTGCCATGAGTTAGGTTACCCATAGGTTCCATTCATTTGGGAAACTATGACCAGAAACTTACCTGACAGTGCTCTGTTTAGATAAGCTTAACAAAGTTGGTATAAATTAGTGGTCTCTTTTTAAACACTGGGGTACTTAATAACATGACTGAATTTCTCAACCCACTGTAGTCAGTAGGAAAATAACTTCAAAACACTCAACATGAAAGACTGTAAGTCTTGTGTAGTATATAATCCTGAAAAGTGGGGCCTTGCTTCATCTTATTATATGCCCATTCAACAACCTTATTTTTTCCCTCAGTTTGCCCTATGACAGATGTGAGTGTCATGGCTATGCTCACATGGAGTTGCTGCCTAATTAAAAATTTCCTTAATTCATCAATGAAATCACAGTGATGTGTCTATCATTTTGCATTACTTGGGCACAGGGTTTAAGGTCAGAAAATTAACACTGTACACCCTTGAAAGGCATCACACATATGCAACCATGCCAAGATGGCCATTAAGGATGGCTTTGGGAATGGAAGTGAGCTGCAAAGGGGCATTACATCCACCATATTGGAAGTGGTTGGAAATCAGTTGAGTGGTAGATAAGGTGTTTGTACTGTGTGTATATGTGTGTGTGTGTGTGTGTGTGTGTGTGTGTGTGTGTGTGTGTGTGCGCGCGTTGTGTTTTGTAGCCTCCTGAGCTGCTGCTGATACATTTATAAGTGTCCCTCTTTGGTTAAATACTATCAGAACTTGGGTTGGACGACATGTCCTCAAACAAGATGGGTGTCTTTCATCAGGGATCTGTTGACTGCTTCAGTTTGGGTCCTCTGAAATTGGCTTCAGTATTCCTATTGCTGCTCTGGACACTGGGGCTCCTTTCTGAAGTTCAGACTGAATTTGTTTTGCCTTTGTAGGAAATTAAGGACATTTATCGATTTACCATTTCTTTCTGACAAGACAGTAATCATATTTGCTCTACACTATGTTAAGATCAGAGATATCAAATGGAAATACTGGACACTGAATGCTGGTGTGCATTCCCTAAGCGTAAGAGGGAGATTTAATGTGGTGTAGTGGAGTTTAGATTGATGGATGGGATGTTGAGTGGTGTCCTAGACCCTGTGAACTCTGTATGCAACCGGAGTCATTCATCTAGTAACTTTAGAACACAAAAGTTTTGTTTGGAGGTGTGTGTGTGTGTGTGTGTGTGTGTGTGTGTGTGTACATATGTGTCTAGAGATCCAAGTTTTCTTTTGTGTGGAGACCAAAGGTCACACTTGAGTAGTACTTTTCTAGATATATCCATCTTGGTTTTTTTGAGACAGCATCCCCTGTTGGTAAGAAGCTCATCAAATAGCCTTGTCTTCTCTGTGCTGTTCAGTTTACAAGCAAACACCACCACACCTAGAGTTTTTCCTTTTCCCCTTTCTATGGGTTCTGTGGATTACATTGGACCTCCATGCTATGGAGTGATCATTTCATGGACCGGGTTGCTTCTTAATCCCTATCTGGAGCCTACCATTTGCAGATGTGTATTATGAACAGCATGTAGAACCTACAGAAACAGAGAAGGGTAAGAGCACCACAATTGTGCAGAGGTCAGTTAGGAACATCTTCTGGGCAGAGGTGGGTCTTGGCCCCTCCCCCATCTAACAATGGTGTGGAAGGTCAGGGTCAAAGTCTCAGCTCAGCCATCTATTTAAAGACAGAGGAAAGAGAGAAGAGATGACCAAAAGAGCCAGAGTCACCATTCAGCCATTAAAGCCAGTGTGGACCACCACTGTTTAAGAGTACAACGGGATGGGCCCATGTTTAGAGACTAATCTTTCATTAGTATGACTTCAGTCACCAAAAATAGGGAAACCACTCAGATTTTGGGTGTGCTGATACAAGCATCCTCAAAACACTATTTAGAGTTGCATATCAGCCATGTAAATGAGGATGCTTGTTAATGCTCTAAATCTTCCATCCCAAGATATAATTCTGCTTTATTTATTTTCTTCAGTTCCAAGCACATCATGTCATAGAAATACTTTTGGTGTTAGGAAAAAAATTATGTTTTAATTTTAATCATTTCGGATCATTTCTCTTTTCTAGGGAGCAAGAGTTAGCATGCAAAGAGCATAATTAAGCCGAGCAATAACGACCTTGATATTTTCACGCTTCTAAGACATTTAATATGTTACGTGACATGCTGGAATAAAATCAGTTCAAGGAGCGTTCTGTTTCTGTCTTTTTGTTTACTTGGAATTTGTTTACTCATGTGATACTGGGGATGGGTAAAATTGCTGAACTCAAAAATCCTCTGGGCCTCCATCAGTCAGAGTTTATTTGTGTGGAGACAAAATAAGCTTGCTTTTCTAGTAAAAGGCTCACATCTTCAAGATGCCCACAGGATCACGTTTCAAGGTCATGGCCAAAAATATTATTGTTTTGCCTTATTACTACTGTTTAACTCACACAGATCACTGTAGGGCAGAATACATTTTTACAATTTAGAAGTGCAGGAAAAAGCTTTGATAAGCTTCAGAGTAAGCTCTGCTCCATGAGACAGTATTTGCCAAGGATGCCTCACTCCTGTCTATTATTTCAGTATATGAATGATCAATAATTCTGGGGCAAGGGTCTGTGTCCATCAGAGTTTAATGAAGCACCAGGATAGTACCAACACTTGGCTTCTGCTCACCAGCACTACAATAGCCTATAGACTGTCTTGCAATTGCTCATAGGTCCAGCCCTGTAAGTTTTAATTACAACTGTTGGTTAGCATATATAACCATGCAGTGTTAGTCTGTATTCATTAGGTAGGGAATCCACAGAAAATTCCCTCCCTTGCCTAGTTCCTGTTTTAACTAGTATATAGTTCATCGCCTGGACACAGAGGATTCTCATCTGCCTTCTAAAATCCTTCCCTGGAACCTGGTATTTGCATTTAAAGTGGAGGCTCTGCAGTTGATCAAGAGTCTAATTCTTTGTATTAAGCTTAAGCATTCACGTCTAGTCTAGAACACATTTCAGAGTGTGTTGTAATATCCTGGTGCCACAGCCACAACTCCAAAGTAATAAAAAAAAAATAAAAGTCATCCAGAGGAGGCAGAGCTTTTGGAGTACATTGCCCCCAGGAACCACACCAGAAATGACATTTCTGCACCATTCCTTACCCAGACCTTAGGTGTGCATATGAATTTCCTCAGAGATTTTTCAGTGGTAGGTGAACATGCAAGTAGCTTACTATGCTATGTTTGAGCATCAGCTCTAATTCAGCATCATCACAAAGCTGTGCTTGACTTGTCAAGTGTGCTGAAGCCAGGTCTAATTCAAGAGAATGTTAAAATTTGAGGAAAAGGTCGAAAGGAACTGAGATATTTCTCAGGGCTGGTTGATTCATTCCAGGGGTCTGTGTGTCTGAACTCAAGGACTCAGTCTCCTTATCCATGGTGAGCATTCACGCGGTGCTTGGTGTGGGGACTAAGTGCCTGTGCGACCTGAGAATTGGGATGCTCAATCCATGGCTGCTATAATACTACAGCTAAGCAACACTCAAGTAAAACCAATGTTTCTTTGATTTAAAGAAAGCATTGAATGACTGATGACAAGCCATGTCATGTTTCTCTGTAACTTGAGTGTATACAAAGTAAATGTGTGTTTGACTTTACCCAACATCTGATAAGAATTTGGACATTGGTCTGTGAACTCTCTATAAAAAGCCATGCTCAGAATGGCGTAGAAACACAATGTGTCTAGACCTTTCTAGATGGGAATTAGAGGCTTGTGTATTTTCCCACTAAAGTAATATTTGAAGGCTTTTTCCCCCAAGAGAGGATGAATTATGTAAGTTGCCAGACCCAAACATGTAAGTGGCTCTAGTTGCCAAAGGTATGTATTTTTCTGTTTTTCATTCTCATATTCATCCCATAGAGTCATATTGGTGTTCTACCACTGAGTTGTAGGGTCAGTGTCTTTTCTCCTTAAATCCAGAGTGAACTCCATTAGTGCCTCAACCAACAAGATACAGGAGTGACACTGTGTGGCTTCTAAGCCATAAACCAGGTGTGTATTTTGTTTAACCTTGCTCTCTTCTATCCTGAAACTCACCCTCCATAGTGGGAGGGAGCCCAAGACACAGAGAGCTGTTCATCTCAAACCTTCGCTGAGGTGACAGGGACAGTAGACATAGGTCAAGATGAAGATTGCTATGCAGACTATACAGAGGGCAGAGGTGTAGAGGCCAGTTACCCTTTACATCCTTAGCATCCTGGAGTAGAAGGAAGTTTTTGTCTGTGTTTCTAGGATGCTTTTCACTAATCCCTTCTTAGGGTATCATTCATAGGGAGAAGGGGGCGGTAGAAGGAAGTTTTTGTCTGTGTTTCTAGGATGCTTTTCACTAATCACTTTTTAGGGTATCATTCATAAGGAGAAGGGGACAGTGAGGAAGGCAGGGAGGAAGACAGAGAATATGAATGTTAAATGGCTTAGGCACCAGACCCACGTGATATAGTGCTTTGTTATACAGAATTATCCTTCTAGACATTTATAATTTGAGATATTTGCTTATTTAGTGCTTGGGTGATCCCAAATAGTATTTCTAGGTGATTTACACAGTTTTTCTTTGTCCACTTCCCGGAACTACAACCAATTCATGCATAGACAAACTCTAGAAGACATCTTCAAGAGCACAGAAAGAGAAACATGGATAGGTTGAAAAGAAATAAAAAGAGGAGGGGGAGATGGAGGGAGGAAGGGAAGGCAGGAGGCAGAGCCCTGATGGCCCAACTCTTGAATTTTGTAATGGGCACTTGAGCTCTCCAGTGTGTCTCTCATTGGGTAGACCCAGAAGTTTGTGAAGTCCCTGGCTCTTGGTGGTTGTACAGTCATTGCTCCACTGCAGAACCTGGTCTGGAATGCAGAGTTTGCTGCAAGATTGTTTATTAAGCACTTGGTGAAGGAGCTTGTGCCTTCCACACCATCTCTCACACCTTCTAGAAAATTCTTTCCATCAATGGCTACCTGACAGTTCCAAAGGTGTGTAGTATTTTGTGTTTGTCTAATATCCTGAGTTTATTAGATGATACTATATCACACTCAATCTTCCTTAATGCCCATCATAATCAACCCTTATTCTAATTTTCACGTGTACCAGTGCTTTATCCAATAGACAACACATAAGGCAAGCAACGGATTAAGGTTACATTATTACAGGGAAATCTACTGCTCCTCTTTCAGAAGAGAGATTTAAGTTTAATTAAGACACCTATATCTAAGATTTTATCAATGAAAGTAGATACTTGATGACTGTGTTGGAACATACTAATTAGGTTCCAATTAGCCAGGTCTAAACAAGCAAATCAAATGTGGTTTTAGCTTACTGGATTTCTCTTTTTGCTTCCTGACTGAGTCTCTCTGCTCTTCCTGGTCCCGGTGAATACCACTCTCAATGTGCTTTGAACTCGGAAAAGGTTCTGTGATGTCTGGGGTTACTGCTGTCAGTCAGAATCCTGACAGAGTAAAACTCTGTAAGTGGGATCCCACCAGGCAGATGATCTACGAATGCCTGTTTTCTCTCCAGGGCCTGTAGGCATGGGAGAATCTGCAGCCTGGCCCTGAGTGAGCCGTCATAGAAGATGACCATACTACGGAATGGCTTCTCCAGTAACTGACACAGAACTCGGCACTCCCTACATACATACATGCCTTTTAAAGGTCGCTTGTTGAAAGAGCTTTCTGATGCCTTTATGTATAGCATCTATGACTGCTTCTATAGGCACCACACATTTATGAGGGGCCCTGAACTGAGCCCCACAAGTAGAAACTGAAGGTAATCTGTTCCCTAAAACGTAATCTATGAAGTGTGGTGTTGGGTTGCCTGTGCTGAGCTTGTCACATCCATTAACTTGCTTTGACTCTCTTGGATGCTTTGGACGCAGGGTCTTTGCGATGCTGGCTACCTTTTCCTACCACTTTACAAATCATTTCTATCCATTTTGTTATCTTACCTAGAGTCAACTTGCTCTCCTGCTCCCATCTAGTCTGAATGAGCTCTGAGGATTCCTGAGGCAGAGCTCTAATTTATGCAGACATCCACCCCAAGGCATCTCACTCATAGCTAGAAAGAAGTACGGGATGGGGCTGGATTCACCAGGAAATGCAGTTTTTTTGTCATGCACATGTGTGTGCAAGTGCGTGTGTGTATGCGTGTGGTGTGTGTGTGTGTGTGTGTGTGTGTGTGTGTGAGAGAGAGAGAGAGAGAGAGAGAGAGAGAGAGAGAGAGAAATGACAGACAGGACTAGGACTAATGTATCAATGTCAGATGAAAATCCAGGTGGAACTATGGCTACAAAATTTGGCTGTGGAGCCATCAAGGCTACTCTATATGTAAACATGTTTGCTGCATAGGCCTGATGCATTGAGTTGGATCCAAGTAACTCATGATAGAAGGAGAAATCCAACTCCCTAAACTCATCTTCTGACCTCCCTTAACAAGTATGTACCCACACTCACACACATACCCTGTTAATAATGATATGATATGATGGTGGTGGTGGTGGTGGTGGTGGTGGTGATGATGATGATGATTATCAGTGTCAGAAATACCTGGCTGATATAATTTAATGCCTTTGTGATGTAGTAATTGAATTATAAGTCATGGATCAAGATCCACTAGATGAGAAGCATTGTCTTTATATGAAAGTCTTCACCATGTCCAGCTGCAGGGTTGTACTGGTTTTAAAGATCTTTTGTTCATTATCATGTGGTAGTGAGGTTTCTCAGACATGTCAGTGTCCAGGATAAGGATTGACTGATATTTACAAGCTATTTGTTAGTGGAATTCTAAAATAACACATAAATATTAATACTGGAGGAAATATTAATACCTAATGCATGCAGATACCAAGCAGTAAAAGCATTAAGTACGGTCCTGATGGAGAATACGCTGTGAAATTCCGTTTAATTATTTATGCGACTGTAAATTGCCTTCTGCATGCCAGGACACAACAGAAGCAGCCATTAAAAGTTAAGGGGAAACAGGAAATGCTCGAAAAGACATCCCCAAAGAGGCGCAGGTGACCTAAAGTTACAAAAATTGAATTTAGTTTCAGTCTCAGCTCAACATGATCAACACCTACCTGACGGTACATATGTAAATGGCACCAGACTAAGGAATTAAATCAGCCCTGCATGGAGTAGGTACTTGGCTCATAGTGCTTGATTGGGAACCACCTGACTCATGAGCAACACTTCTGGTTCTTTAGAAGGGTGTACCTTGAAGATGCACAGGATGGAGCTATGCAGTTCTGGCTAGGTGATTCCCAAACAGAAGCTCAAGGTCAGGTGCATCCAGGTTCAGCCCCGCATCCCATACAGTCCCTCTGTGACCTTGCCAGCCACAGAGGACCATGGAGCTGGCTCTCCATCCCAGAATAGAGAGGAGCATGGTTCATGCACCGGAGGCTGTTCCACTTAGGGACTTCTGCCTGATGGATCAATTGTTTGTATCTTTAAACGTCTTCTTTAGTAGGCACAACTGCACATTAAGGGTAAAGTTGGGAATCATGGAGGCAATACTTGACTAGGTATTCTCTACTATAACTGGAAAGGCCCCTGAGAGGAGCATTTAACATAAGATAGCTAGCCAGGTTACAGAGAAACTTCACAGGGATACTCTGGGGCCATACTCCCAAGAACAGAATCTTGAATGTACCTCTATGAGTCGACTGGCTCAATGTTACGTAGATAAATGATATATGTATATAAATGATGGGAAAATTATATTGAAGTCACTAAAAATGTGGCTGAATTTTACATCCCTGAAGTGGTCGTGTTAAGCTTAAATACAATATTTTTCATTTGGCCTTGGGCAGCTCTTATCTGCAGATGTGCAAATTGATGCTGTAGCTATTGTGGAAAATATTAAATCACGTATTCCTGAAGCCCAGCAGAGATTATAGCTTCAGAGAAAAGAAGAGCCAAAGTGTACTACCCAGAGGAGGAGATGTTGACCCTGGGAAGTCCCGAGCCATGAGAACAGGAGTGGTCCTCTAGTGCCTGCAGGGAGGAGGGATAAAGCAGCCAGCACAGGGCAAGGGCTGTGTTCCAGGTGCTGTTCATGATGCACTTCCGATCTGACAATAAAAGGCAGTGTGAGAAATTACCTTAACTGCTGAGGTTTTGGAAATTCTGGCACTTTAAGACTTGCTCCTATTGTTTCTGAAGCAGACTTAGACATATCAGGCTCACTTAGAGGGTGGGCACCCCACCTGTGCTGGCTGTGTGGTGCAGACAAGAGGCACAGCAAGTCCAATGATAGCCACCTTTGAGAAGAGAAAGCCTCGGCCAGCCATTTACCCCCTATTGTGATTCTCAAGATTTGGGGTAGCCTCTTTTCTCTTGGGAGGTGCAGCTGTCTAGGAGTCTGGATAACAGGGGTATGTGATCTTCCGCGTGCTTCTCAGCTCTGTATACGAAGATCTGTGATGCTAGGAACTAGCTCATGAAGACAGGGTTCCATTACAGCTGCAGTACAGCCAGCATGGTGGGTGGCCCAGTCACAAGACATTCCAGTCACCACAAACAGACCTTTACCAACTAGCCTCCTGCCAGCACCAGCACAGGTGTGCAAACAGACCCTGATGATACAAAAAGAGCGGCTCCTCTACAGGAAGTGCACAGTGTGTGGAGCTGGGAGCCTCCAGGCTCTGAGAGGGCAAAGGTTTGCATTGTGGCCAGCATGTAAGACAGTGACAACTGCTGGTTCAACTTGGTCCTAGCAAAAGACTTAAGTTCCAAGCCAGGAGTGGCTAATAGAATATTCCCGCCCCTGGGCTTGGCTGTGTTCACTTGTCTTGAGGGTGAGAGCAGCCAGTAGCTTGTCAGAGCAGTCGTGAGTGAGTTTGTGAGCACTGGCATTGACTTCCTCCTCCCCATCCCCGGACAAAGGCACAGGTCTTTTGATTTCCATGCACAGCATAAGTGAGACACCTGCCGATGCTTCCAAATTAAACTGTGGTTGTTACAGTTTTCTAGGTGAGGGTGGGCTGCTGGCTGTGTCAGCTGAGCTAAGTGTGAGGCTTGCTTTTTTCCTCCTTTGGATATTTTAAACTTCGGGATATTAAATTGTGGGAGATGTTTTGAAAGAAAGAAGACATGTTCTTCAAAGAATTCTGTCAATGACAAAATTCTCTGCGTTGGGGATGAACAATGGAGAATCGAACAATATCCCTGCCTGAATCCTGGATGGCTTCTGGGTCTGCCCACCTGACTGCTCTTCCCCTCAGCTTCTCCCATCCCCACATCAGAGCCCAATCGCATGTATCCCTGGAGAGATGCCTTGAGTGTCCACATGCTTCCATTTTCCACCTCTTGCAGGGCATGGTAACCGGGGCTCTGCGACTAGACACTACAGGCAGACACTACAGGAATGGGGCCCCCTCAATAGCACCCCAGGTTGTTCCAGGTGAGCTTCATGGATGAGGCCGCAGAGCACTTTCCTGAAACCTGAGCTATCCTCGGGCACCTGTCCATGCCCCTAAATCTAAGACAGTTCTCTGGCCTTCCGTTATTTCTCACACTCGCTTGGTTTTATCCCTACACCTCTCTGTTATCCCTCCATCTCTTCAGACACCATCAGTGACTCTATGTCTTTATTGCTAGACTATATCTATCACTCGAGGCCAGAGACTGAAGGTCAAGAGGCCTTTTCTGAACTTTGGAAAGTAGCTCCCATCTCTCGTCTGTCACTGAGTCCCAGTAAGTGTTCCCTAACGTATCTTCCCCCAAATGCTAAGCAGGATCTACAGTTCTCTTTATTGTATAAACTCCCTCCCTTGTCTCAGGTGATATGAGATTCTAAGATTATCTGATAATATTCCTTTAGGATCATGTAAGAGAAGTAAATGCCCATGCAAATTAATCGAAGCCACTGCCTTTTAACTTTCCAGCATCGGGTGTCCTAGGATAGTCCTCGGTGCTGCTAAGTCCTCAGGAAACACTGTCACAGGCTTGCCGTCCCAGGGGTCCACTTGACATTTCCACTTGGATACCTCAGACACTTCAAATTCAGTCCAAAATTGAGTTCACGAGGGCTCTCTGCTATTTTTACTCTGCAGAGCTGTAAGTCAAGGACACTGCTGTCTATCTCGTCCCCAAGCCCAGACACCTGAGAAGGCCTGTGCCTCTGATCCATTAGCCTTACAGCTTATCAGACATCCGCAATTTGTGCATGTGGCACATGGCTCCAGGTCCCCCTGATAGAACATGATAATTTCTGGCATAGCCTTTCCCCTGGCTGGCCTTCTGTTAGGCCCTCCTCTACACAGTGGCACACTTATTATTAAGATGAGTATTCGGTGTTGGTGATTGAGCCCAGTGCCTTGCACATACTAGCCAAGTCTTCTGTGATCTAGCTGTATCCCTAACCCTCTTTAATTTTTTTTTACTTTGAGGTAAGGTCTCATTAAGTTTCACAGGCTGGTCTTGAACTTTCTATCCTCCTGCCTCAGATTCTTGAGTGGGGGGAATTTAAGGCCCAATTTAGTGCTTAGTTTTTAAAAGGCAAATATGGCTAGGACTTTTCTTTGATTTTTCTTAAGTCCCCAAGTGACTTGACATTATGTTTAAGAATGTATTCAGCTCCCTGGAGGAGCAGAGGAAACCCCACCAGAGTGGTTCTCTTGGCCGTCTGCATCATGCCCATGCCTGGCCGTTCCTCCCCAGGGTTTGGTGCTTTTGATTTTTATCGTTGGATTTTTGTTTTGCTGTTTGTCGATAGATGGATCATTGAAGAGACAGCTCCATAGTACCATCTGACATAATACATAGTGTTCTGCCAAGCTCCTCACTCGGTGCTGGGACTGTGACTAGTTTCTCAGATAGGGATGAGATGGGGCAGTGGTTATAACAGGCGCTCGGAAGCACCTCACTTTTGGAAAGGTATCGCCCACTTTCTGACCTTTTTGCAGACCTTTTTGCATGACCTTTATCATTTTTGTTTGTTTTTGTTTTGTTTCTACTTTTTAAGACTTACTCACATTTACTCTATGCGTATTTGCCTGCACGTGTGTGTGTGAGCATAGCAAGATGTTAGAAGAAGGTGTCAGATCACTGTGTGGGTGCTGGGAACTGAACCTGGGTCCTTTGCAACGTAGTCTAGTGGTCCTTACTGCTGAGCCGTCTGTCCAGCTCAAAGTCTCCCACTTCTATTTGCTCTGAATGATAAATACCATTCAAATACAGAGAGAAACTTTGCCATGTGTAAACATTATCTCACAATGCAATGCACTGATTCCTTTAATCAGAGTAACTGCATTATTCATGAGCTATGCTTTATAGCAGAATGTGCTGATCAATTATGACACAAGATCATGCCACCTTTCAATAAAGAGAGAAGTGTTCCCCTCTGCTGGCCTTCCTGCCATGATTGCCACCTCAGTCCAGCAATACAGATAGCAAAGCTGGTCATCGACAACTGGGACTTAGCACCAGAGTACTGAATTTTCTCCAGACTTGCTTCTCTCTCTGCCATCCATCCCTGCTTCACTGAATGGATGTCCCAGTCTTTGAATTTATACCCAGTTCCATGGGTCATCTGGGGTCTTCTCTTCCTTCTTACACGTATGCCCTGGTTTCTCTGGCTCCATCCCAACCATCTTGGTAGAAGCTTATATCACATCATTCATTGATCCATATTCCTTTGAGAGGACTCAGTGCTATCAATCTTCCCCTTGTCCACAGAATGGCTGCTGTCAGCACAGCATCCCTTAGGCCAGGCATACCTCTGACTGCAACCCTTCATCATCCCCTCATTCTATTAAATATAAATGTTCAAGCCTGTACAGAGTCCAGGTAGGGCTCTTGGATCTTAGGCTTATCATTTCCCTCTATCCATGCTTCACTCTGCTTGCTTCTACCTCTGAGAGTTTGCATGTGCAGTTCATTCTTCCGAGATCTTCCCTCCCAAGACAGCTCTGTGGCTAACACTCTAGGTCTTTAGACACACAAATATTGAGTACCATAAAGATAGGCTCTCACTGCTTCCATAATGCAAGAATGTCCTGTCCCTTCGCTAGAGACCTTGGCATCGGAATCTTGCTCTTTCCCCATACCATTCTACTTCCTGCTTCTCTACTTCTTCATCATTCATTGTCACAATTGAAGCACAAGTTCCCAGATACCAGAGTAATCACTCTGTTCACAACTGCACTGTGCATTATTTACAACAGTACTTTCAATAATGTCTGACCCAAATATCCAAAATTTTCTTTAAAAAAATTGTTTTTTATGAAAAAAACCACATATAAGGAAACTGTTAATATTTCCAAAATTTTTTTAGTGAGCTAAAGAAGAGGAGGAAGAGGAAGAGGAGGAGGAGGAGGGGTGGGGAGGAGGAGGAGGAGGAGGAGGAGGAGGAGGAGGAGGAGGAGGAAGAGATTCTGGATTCAAGGAGCAACAGGTCCAAGGAGAATGTGTTGCTTTTTGATGAGCTTAATGTCTCAGCACCCCTCCTGTTGATGGTATTGCAAATGGCAGCTGGAGTGCACTCTGTCTATGAGCTGTTATCTTAATGTGCATCCATCCATTAACCTAATGTATCTCACTAGTGTCCTCGGTGACTGTAACAAGGGTTGTATTTTGTGGTTTTGAAGGAGCCTTGCTAGCTATTATGGTTATTTTCTTATGTTCCTGGAAAGAAGAGGGATTAGCTGGACAATTTATGATGAATGGGGGGGCATCTTTACTTTTGGCATCATAACATTACATTTGTACTTCATATAGTAGAAAGGAACCCACACACCCACTGGAGGTAGCCTGGCACAGATACACTAATGGAGAGAGAATATCTGTGTATTGTTTGGATGCATCACCTGTCAATTAAAAAACCCATGGCCTATGGCTTAGGCAGGAAATAGAAGGTGGGACATCTGGGAGGAGAATGAATTCTGGAATAGAGCCAGGTATGGGAAGATTGGCCAGAGAGGAAAATGTGAAGAGACTGAGCACAAACAACCAGCCATGTGGCCAAATGTAGGTTAGCATAAATGAAGTATTTTACTTATGATCTAGTCAGAGTAGAACCTAGCTATATAGCCAAGGTATGTGGAAATTTATTTTGAGTCTGACCATGGGACTGGGAGGTAGAACCAGACCTAACTTCTACAGGCTTGCTTGTTCTGAGATAGTCTTTTACTTAGATATGATCCAAATGGCAACTAGGAAGGGACACAAGACTCAGGGGCCACTACACACAGAGTGTAATGAAGGGAAAAAGGATGGGTAAGGTTTGAAGCCCCAATGGCGTGTGTTTCAGACGCAGGGCTGTGCTCCTGACCGGAGGGGCAAGATTAAACTTTGCAATGACCGACTTGCCTTTGTTTCCACCCTGTTCAAAATCTGCTGCTGGAGGTGCTACACAAGACAGGTCTCTGGGATGCTAACTGGCTGTCAGCTCTCTGAACAAGGCACAGTCTACATTCAATCCCTGTCTCTCCTCATTGGCACTGGAAGTGAACAGGCAGCAGGAACTCTGCTGTTCTGGTTAGAGAAACCCTAGGTAGGCAAGCTGCCATGATTCTAGGGCACCTTGGCGAAGTGTTTAAGCACGTATGCCTTTGTTCCCTGCTCTGTGCATGTTGGGGCTTACCATTCTTGTCTGATATCTCAGGCTTCAGAACACTCTACCCCTTAAAGAGGTAATACATGGGGAGTGCCCATCCCATGTATTACACACCTACCCCACAGTGTCTGGTCCGAGCTCTGACAACGCCTGTAGTGAAGCATGTGAGATGAACTAAGGATCCAAATCACCTTACGCCAGGGTTTGCCTCCTAGAGTTCAGGTCAAACGAGTTTTGTCTCCAAAGGAGGCAGAAATGTTAGATTTCCCCTTGCTGCTCAGTTAACGCATCAAAAACATAAATTTCTCATGAAAATGAAAATTTCATTTTATTTATGATCTCAAATAACATTCCATTATGTTTTCTCTAAGCTAAATTGACCTCTTCAAACAGTTAAACTGCCTTCCTAAGCCTCTTTCTTTACTTCCATTGCTCCTGTGAGAGCTCAGATCTTGATGGCTAGTTTCAGAGTAGGAGGCTCAGTGAGGATGGAGAAAGGCAGCCTTTGTAGAAGAGCCAAGTAATTGCAAGCAGACAGGTGAAGGCAAGGCCCACTCTGAGCTGGAGGCCTCCAACAGACACCAGCCATGTTCACAGGGACAGAGGCCAGCCATGTTTACAGGGAAAGGAGCCAGTCATGTCCATAGAGGCAGAAGCTAGCCATGTCCACAGGGACTTTCATTTAGAAGCCAGTAGAAGTGCCGAGCGGCCTGAGTCCCTCCATTCTAAGTATGTGAAACA
Organism: Mastomys coucha; assembly: GCF_008632895.1. Taxonomy (NCBI): domain Eukaryota; kingdom Metazoa; phylum Chordata; class Mammalia; order Rodentia; family Muridae; genus Mastomys; species Mastomys coucha. The sequence goes on from NW_022196911.1 coordinate 9,494,942, forward strand.
ACTTTGACTATTTAGCCTCGGGGACCTAGATGCAGAGTATGCCAACGGATGCACACTTTTCTGAGAGGCACCAAAACCAAAATGAAGATCAATAGCTCCCTCTCGAAGTTCAGATTTCTCAAGAAGAGTCAATCAGAGCCAGAGGCAGATGGCCTCGCCATCAGGGATGAGAGCTGTGGAACTGGCTTTTATGTCAAGGATGCTTGATTTGTTGGAATTGTCAACAGAGTTGTGAAGGGTAGATTCTTGTAGTGGGCAGGCAATTGCCTGGATATCTGCTCAAGTAGTAGCTAACCAAGTAATTGTCACGGTTTTTAGAGTTCTAAATAGGATAGCATCTTGGAGCTAGTGTCTGTAGAAGGCATTGTGCCTCCAAAGCTAGAGGGCAACAATGCCCAGAGTGGGTCATCATCAGGTTGTGACTAGCCACCAAGGAAAGCAAAGGTTCATGACAACACATGCATGTCAATGCCCAGAGCAATCAGCTCCTTTATAGATTATGGGATAGATTTATTTTAATTTTTTGAGAAAAGATAAGTCCCAATCCAAATTTAAAAAATAAGTAAATTAACAAAATTAACTAATGTAGGAACTGTGAAATATAGTTAAGCTTATCTTATGAAAAACAAGAAATTACTTCAAAATCCATAGATTCAAAGGGTATTTAGTTAAATTATAATAGAAAAAAGAGAGAAGACTATTCTATAATTTTTTAAGAGGTGAGGACATTTGAATGGATTGTTTAATACTTTGATATCAAGTTCATGCTTCCATGCCTGGAACTTAGTTACCCTTTCTGCTGACTGGGCCTTGAGTGGGTGATAGAGATGACTCAGGCTAATTTTTAAGGAAGAACTGATTGTGCCCACCAGCCAAATTCATAGCATGGAGACCTTAAAGGAGAGCACTTTCTGTTGACTTTATATTTTCATTACTGTTTCCTAAGTGGACATGTCCACATTGGTGACAGGAAGGAATATGGGTTATCTATCACCACCCTGGAGACAGTGTTCTTTGAGGTTTTTTCACTCTAAGGTTAACAATCTGGTTGTCTCGGTTGCAAATGCAAACTTCTCCTGGATTCAGTTTCCAATTGTTCAACCCAACCTTGCTCATTCTGCTTCCAAAAGTTCTTTCCAAGTCATTATCCACTAATGTAGTGTAGGATTACCACTAATCCTACACGAACTTCAATCCCTACAGGGCAGGCTGCAATTTTGACCTTTGGTTGTGTTCAAACTCCACCATGACACTGAGAGCAAAATGCACCACAGGTATCTCTGTAGGACAAATCTATGAACATCTGTCACATGCAACATAGGCACAAAGACCATGCTCCACCCTTTCAGTGGCCACACACACAGTTGCCACAGGTGGGGCAATTGTGAGGCTCGCTAGTCTTATCTCATTGGCTGGGTGTCTGCTTCTGTATCATCTGCTCATGAACAGACATAAAACAGTTTCCCATCAATGGGGCAGTGGCCTTGGGGCATCATTTCCAGAAAATGGGAATCCATCCTACCTGGGTGGATTTCCACATTTTCACAAGTAGACAGTCCCATGTGAACTTCTGTATCCCTGCTTCTTTGGCTCTAAAGTAGGGAATGGATGACACTATGCTTGGATTGAGCAACCTGTTCTCATCCAGTGCTCGTAATGCCCTCTGGAAGAATGCGCATGCCGATGGCTTATTAATGTTAAGAGGCCGAGAAGACCCACAGATCATCATGGAAGGTAGAACTCCTCACAACATTGCCACATTTGAAATGCCTGACTTTCTCAGTGAGTTTTGATATGTTTTTCCCTTCTAAATTTTACTAAAGAAATGTGGAAGAGAAAAACACCTCTGTGCCTTCCTGTTACTAATGTTCTACTGGATGCTTTACCGGATATGGTCTGTGATTTCTGCCTTGAAGCAAGCAGTGAGAGCATTCTCAATACATCCACTCCCCCACAGAGAGTTTTCATGCAGCACAGGCTTTGATGGAAAATGTTCGACTGCAGGGTCCTCACTACCTCTCTACTGTCACCCTAAAAGTGTACGGAGCCACATCTACGGCACTGGACCTTGTCCATGATAGAACAACTTCCATGAAAGAGTAGATTGCACAAATATCATCCAGGCCCTATCCTGCATTCCATGGGTCCAAGAAGGCAGTGAGAAAGTCCCTTTGGTCAGTGTCTGTTTCATAGATCCTGAAATGTCTGTCTCCTGGTCCAAATAAACACGGATGGTTTGTCTTACAGAGGCAGCAGTTGTACTAAGATACCAGTCCTCACAGAGGGTCTTTGAAGCCTGTGTAGGCCTCCTGCTTTATTCTTCCAAGTTCAATTCAATGTGTCAATGCCATGAAAACGACAACCAAAAGTAGCAATACAAAATGGTGCCACCATTTTTATCATAATTACTAACTCCATACTATACTGGGACTGTGTACTTCATACAGTCCCTCTACTGTTCCTAGCACGGGCCAGAAGCCCCTTCCTTCCCTCTGTTAGCCAGCCTCCTGCTTTCTTGCTGGCCTACCACTGACAGGTAGCCTCATGTTGGCCTCTGGGATGTCATTCCTTCTCTTTGTTAGGGCTTATCCTGCCTTGTGTCTGTTAGCATTCTCAAGCTCTGTTTGGCTAGCTTCATCTCTCTTTTGAATTCTCCCTCCTGCAGGTCACCTGTGATGCTTTCTCCACTCTGTATGCCAAGTTCTTTTTCCTGTGGACACTGTAGAAACTCCTTGTTAATACTATGGTTAGCAGGGCATCCACTGGTTTCTTAATTACAGACAACTATAAGCCCCTTCAACAGGTTTCATTAGTCCTCATATCCCTCTTCTTTTCTTGGTTCCTGGTTTACACTAGACAGACAACAACCGTGTGTTGGCTTACTAACTGATTGAAGGGCCTGGCTGCAGTGATGCACACCTTTAATCCCAGCACTTGGGAGCCAGAGGCAAGTCAATCTCTGAGTTTGAGGCCAGCCTAGTCTCCAGAGTTCCAGGACAGCCGGCCTACACAGAGAAACCCCCATCTTGAAAAGCTTTTAAAAAAGTTGAAGGAAAAAAAAATCCTGTAATAGAGTATAACATTAAAAGTTCATTAAATCATTGAGAAGTAGTGAGAGGTGATCTCAAGAGTTTATTCATGTAGCGTTTCCGACAACCTACACTGTGAAGTAGTACTGTTAGCCTTTCCTAACTGATGTAGTGAGGACCTGTAAGGATTAGTGTCATGCTGAAGGAGCTCTCAAAAGCGGGATGTGTGTCTTGTTAATTTATTCACTCCTAATTCATGAGCCTAAAGTGCTTCGAGCATTTCATAGCTGCTGTGGTTTGAAGGACAATGGCCTCCACAGGCTCCTAGATTTGAATGCTAGATCCTCAGCTGGAGGGAGGATTAGGAGGTCTCGCCTTGTTGGACAAGGTGTGTAAATTAGGGAGGGGATTAAGGTTTCAGAAGCCCACACCATTCTCAGCCTTTCTCCCCCCCCCCATCTCCTCTGCTTCATGGTTGTGTCTCAACAGTAAGCTTGCAGCTGCCTGCCTGCTGCTATGCTCCCTGCCATGGAGGTCAGGAACTCACCCTCCGGAATCATAAGCCCCAATAAACTCGCTCTTCTCTAGGTGGCCTTGGTCATGGTGTTTATCACAACAGTAGAAAAATAACTAAGACAATAGCCCTTTTGGGTGGAAGTTAACTTTGGTTTTTACAATGAGGCTTACTACAATGAATGTTTTGAGCCCACCTTTCTATCATGACGGTTAGCCTGGAAATAATTCCTTTGCTTGTAAAGAAATCAGATTTGTTACAGAGAAACAGTGAGACACACACACACACACACACACACACACACACGCCACACACACACACACACACACAGAGAGAAAGAGAGAGAGAGAGAGAGAGAGAGAGAGAGAGAGAGAGAGAGAGAGAGAGAGAGAGAGAGAGAGAGAGAGAGAGAGAGAAAGAGAGATCAATATAGCTGGTGTTTTGAAATTCATTGTCTTAAGCCAGAATTCCATAAAATTTTGTATACCTCTCATTTTGAGGTGGGAACAACAGGAAAAAAGACCCGCCAACAACCATATTTTCAAATGTATAGGTTTGCCCGATTATTAAAAGTAAACAGCAACATGAAAAACAGACTGTAAGGATGTGAGGCGGACTGACCCATGGATGGCACAGGAGGGCAGCAGCTTCAGCGTCCATGATCATGACTAAAAGAGGAGTGGCCAGCCTGACCCAGGTGGAGCTTAAGGAGCTGAGCAACAGTGATTCTTCAGGCCTATGGCTTTGAACCAATGAGTGCAGGAGGAAAGACTTGTTGATAAGGAGGGGCCAGTTATGATGAGCAGGAGGAGGGGCCAGCTATGGGCAGGAGGAGGGGCCTGTTGTGATGGGCAGGAGGAGGGGCCTGTTGTGATGGGTAGGAGGAGGGGTCTGTTGATGATGAGGAGGCTGCCTGATGATGAGGAGGGGCCTGCTACGATGAGAGCCGCCGTTTCTTCTTCTACAACCCCGTTTGTAATAAGGAAAACACGCATCATTCTTAAAAACACGTGGCACATGGAGAAGAGTCGTGATACCCATTAATGGACTGGCTAATGAGCATTCCTCTGGCACATCACCTAGGGCTCATTGGGCTTAACTGTGGAGAAGACTTTTAGTAAGTGTGTTGTGGGAACTGACGTGGGACGGGCATCAGTGGGCTGGCTCACCCGCTCCAACCCTCTTCCAATGGTGCCTGTGACTAAAATATTCTCAGCACGCTACTCTTGGAATGTTCGAGTGCCCCCCCCCCCAAATCCATGTGTTCCCAAGATGATGGTGTTAGTGGGGACACATCTCTGGGAAGGAGTTAGGTCGTAAGCAGAGCTCTCACCTCTGGGGTTGGTGCCCTCCTAACAGAGACCCCAAGCAATTTCTCTGATGAGTCTACAGTGTGAGCTTAAGGGGAAACGGTACTTTGTATAAGCCAGACATCTGTCCTCACCTGCACCAGCACTTCTATCTTGGACCTCCCAGCCTCTCAAACTGTGAGAAGTGAATGTCTGAGGCTTATGAGCGTGTGGTACGCTGTTACGGAAGCTTGAATGAGCTGGAATGGATTGCTTCTATGACCACTCTCTCTGTTCCCCATGTAACTATATGTTTGTCTTTCCATACACTCTACACCCTAGAGCCCCAGACAGAAAGAACCCTTTTGGTAGCCAGGTCAATGTTAAGAATTTGAGTTTCTCATTCTTCCCTTTCTCCTTTTCCTTCTCCCCCTCCCTTCCTTCTCCTCTACTCTTTCCTGCCCCTCCTCTGTCCGTCTGTGTATTGGAAGCTATCTGTGGAACTCTCTGGCCCTGCTCTGCAAGACGGTTCAAGTGAAGAGAAAAGGACATGAGCAGGAAGGGGGAAAGTGTGGCCATCACTTGAGCAGAGTGCAGGGGAGCTTCTGGTGGTGACAGCTTTGGGAGAGCATTCTCCTTCCAGGCAGGGTTACAGCTCTTGTGTGTCAGAAGACAGAGTAATTCTCACACACCTTTATTCTTTCTGCATAGGACCTTATATACAGTTTTGGGATGGGTTGGGTCTGACAGCAGGTCTGTCTATTGCCTTATTCTGAGATGCCTCATCTACATGAAGAGGGGCTTTGGGGGTGCTGCCCCTATGTGACTGATGGCCACAATTCTCTCTATGGGGGGCTGTGGCTATGTGACAGGGGCCTGGTGCTCGGAGCAGGCGAAACTCCTACCTTTCTTTCAGGGTCCCTGGGGCTTCTAGCATTAGCTCGACCTTCCCAGGCTTCCTCTCACAGTCCACCGCCCCACACTTCCTACCTGCTGCTATCTCATATAGTCTGGGCTGGCCTTAGACTCATCATATAGCTGAGAATAATCTTGAACTTCTCCATCCTCTTGCCTCCAAATCCCAAGTGAGAGACAGAGGGGAGGGGGGACAGTGAGTCTATAGCCCTAGCCAGCCTGGGATGCAATGCAGTGTGTAGTGTAGTCTTCCCTGTACTTGAGGTAACCTCCTGCCTCTGCTTTCTTCTGCATGTTGGGGGTGAGTACCTCCATGCTTAGCTTTGCTTTCAAGAAAGTAGCTGTCCTTTATGTTCATCATGAAGCTTTCAATTTCCAATTGTTACAGAAGCACAATTTTAGAAGGATTGTTATTCTGTAGTCCTTGTGTGCATTTGCTCTCCTGTCCCCTCCCCTCCCACATAGGTATTTACCTCTCTTTAAGAATGGTTCTGCTTCTTGAGAGTCAGAAGGAAGGTCAGATATTGGCTGTAAACACTCTCTAAGGCTAGACTGTGCACTGATTCATGGGCTTTACAGCAGCTTGTTAGTACAATTTCCTCTCTCTCTCTGTCTCTCCCTTCCTTCCTCCCTTCCTCCCCCTCACTCCCTTCTTCCTTCCTTCCTTTTCCTTTTGTGGTTCTGGGGCTGCAGTGCATACCAGGCAAGTTCTTTTTCACAGGGCTGTATTCTAGCCCTGGATCTAACACACACACACACACACACACACACACACACACACACACACACACGCATACCTTATTTTTTGTTTAACTTAGTTTATTTTTCTGACTATCGCTTTCCCACATAGTTCAGTCTGACTCCTGAAAAATTCTGATATAATTCTGCAAGTGAAGACTGTGCGAGGGCATTCCCAGGTATAGTTACAGATGGAATCCTTTCATGGGCCCTGGGGTCTTGCCTCTTGCTCCCAGAGACCTGGTAAGCCACAACGATCCATCAGATTTCCCATTAATCTGCACAAATGGACAGCAGGTACATCCTTTGCAAACGTTAGTAGTGGTAAGACCAACAATGGCCTTGTAAGTAGTAAATGTCTCCCAGTAACATAATTTAGAGGATCAGAGGCTGCCGTTCATTCATTCCCCATGCTGGGAGATAAGAAAGGCTCACGCCCCACCACTTCCCACCCATATTATCATCTTCAAGAACACATATCTGGGTCCTGCCCCTTCCTGTGTGAGTTCCTGACCACACTGTGAGTCAGAGCATTCAACATTTTAATGCCTCACATATCAATAGACCGTGTGCAATTCTGTATGGGTTTGATCTTTTCCATATTCCACAGCATGACTGGTTGGCTACTGTAGCTCCTTTTCTGTTTACAATTCTAGTAATCTGACCAACCAACACAAACGCAAGGATGGCAAAAGAGCAGATGCAGGCCATCCAAGCCTATGCCAGGGGATTATAATTCCATTATCTCAGCACGGCTTCCTTCCCAGAGCTCTCAGACTTAAATTGAAAAGAGTTGAAAGAGGCAAGATGTAATACTGACAGAAATAAACAATGCTGCAGTCTTCTTAAGTTAATGTTATTACCCAGTCCCTCAGCGGTCTTGGTTTGCTTACGCTCACCTTCAATGTTTTTATTGTAAGAGCACTGGTTTTTTTTGGCATTGGGCAGACTTCACACACACTTTACTATGAAGCACTGTCATGCCACAGCAAAACTGATGGTTTTATAGATAGTGATGAAGCCCCAGGAAGCCCAGAGAGAGTCACTGCTGTCCCAAGTGACACAAATGTGGCAGTGGTAGACTGCATTGGGTTGGGTCACCACTGGGACTCCTGAAGACAAATGGAGCAGGTGAGCAGGTGAGCAGGTGATAGCCCGCCTGTTCCACTTCTGTCAGCTGATAACTCTCAAACTGAGGTACCATAGTGTTTGTTTCTACCAAGAGGAGCTGTGGATGGCCTCAAAACCCAAAGCATAAGTTGTATGTAATTCTGATGGTAAAAACAAATAAACAAAACACCCCTTATCACAATCTGTCACATGTCCACTTACATTGGATCATAACCAGCTCTTCCCACCCATATAACTGTCTAAAAGAAGTCATAATAACTGTAAATAACATAGTTACTTCTTTGTAATTAGTTTTTAACAATTTTGTCATTTTATGCTATGGGACATTAATACCAATATTAAAAGTTATACCACTTCACCAGTATAGATGTAAAAATAATAAATGAAAGCTTTGTTCATTGGGAGTGTGCATAAAGTATGTAGAAAGGAGTCAAAGTGGTTGCAAGAAAGGCAGTGGCCCTTTCTTTTATGACGGTGATGGAGACAGAGGCAGCAGAAGTCTCAAACGCCTGTGCTTAACATATGAAGCACAAGAAACCCACTAAGGATACAGGAGGAGGCCAGGGGTTGCTTCCATTTTGAGGTTCAGGGAGGGAGCTGGTCTATAGGGTTACATTTTGGAATTGTCCACATATAAGGTTGTTATTGAACTTGGGGTTACATTCTGTACCCTAAGGTCAAACATAGTTCCCAAGAAGCCTACTAAAATAGTCAAATTAATAGTTAAGAAACAAGAAAAGAGGATGTAGTCAATACTGGGAGGAGAGAGAAAAAGATTCAGTGACTGCCCTGGAAGTCCATCTTTTGGGCCCTGACTCTAGATTGAAATGTAAACAGAGGCCAAGGATATAGAGAAGTAAGTGGTTCCTGTCAAGGAATGGTTATGCCCACCACTGACCCACCCCCATCAGGCCTTCATTCTCTTCCCTCAACGAGGTATGACAAGCTGTTAAGCCTCATAAGTTAAAAGACTTGTTCTAAGGTCAAGGCCACCTTCTTTGTTCTTTCTGTAGGCACCACATGGGATCTATGTCAACTGGGATGACAGAGGTCTCCGGGGTGGAGAAGGCAGCACTTGGCAGTTACTGATTGGCTCTGGGAGGCAGAAGCCTGTGGTGACTGTGACTCTGGCCCTAGGAAGGAAGACAAACAGATTCTGAAACTCTGGTAGAAGCTTAGGTTGGCATCCTTCTCTTGGCAGTGTTGTGGTCCCCTGAAGAATGGAAGCCCTGCTTCATTTGTCTCTTAGTCCCTGGAAATGGATAAAATGCTTCATATGTGGTAGATGCTCAATGAATGTTTTTTTTTCTCTTAAAATAAGATCCAAGTCTCCATTACTTGGGTACAAAGAACCATGACCTATAATCTCAGGGGAAATGTATAGTAGATGCCATCCCCCAGCTGAGATAGTTGAAGGTTACCTACCAGCTGAGGTCGAAAGAAGTCATAGCTTAGTGCCCAGTGCTAGATCCCAGTGCTGTCTCCATGGAAACACAGAAAAGAGCTCCCTGTATCCTTGAGCAGAAACAATGGATGCATACTTTGGGACAATAAGGATCCAGCATTTACAGAAAGGCTAATAACCTATGTTATGAAACATGTGATTTTATAACTCCTCCGATTAAAAAGCAAGGCCAATCGCAATCCTGTCACTTACTCCTGAAGATGTCTGAGTCTGAGTTCAGGGGCAACAGTGCTGAGCAGCAAGAATTAATCTCCTTCACCCACCGTCCCTCCCGTCAGCCCATTATGTGCTCTCTCATGTCTTACTGTACCATTTGGTTGGTTTCTCCTCATTATGTTTTCCAGGTCTCACCTTCTAACCTGCTGCTCTACCAACCTTCCCCTCCCCCCATGACCTCTATTCTGGATTCCTCACAAGAATGCCCTCAAGGAATTACAAAGGGCTTTTTAGAAATAAAACAAAATATTTCACAGTTCCTAGGACGCCTCTTTGTGAAGAGTGTGTTTTACACTTATTAAAAACACCTAGGATAGCAGCCATAAAAGTCAATTTGAAAAGGCATTTGGAGATGTAAATAGTGTCAGCCACCGACACGTGACGGTATGTCAAGGCCAAACAACTCTAAAATGAGAATTCTGCTTAAGTCTTAAATTATCCTCCTTCCCTGAGTTTCCTGAGTTATGAGACCCCTGAGAAGCAGCCTGCATCCTAAGTTGGCAGCACGGAGTGCTGGCTGCAATTGCAAAGCAATTCATGTCCAGCCCTGGACGATGAGGTTGTCTAAGCTGTAGAATCTGGTCACACTGTGTTTGCCATTGGAAATCCCTGCCCAGCACTATATATTTGCACACAGCAGAAGGATTGTATATCAGGAGCCCTCCAATAAGGGACTTAAAAATTAATTGATTTTTTTTTATAATTTAATATTTGAGTACTGTATTTACAGTTTCCACTCTTATCCCCCACCCCCACAACTTCTCCTGTGTCCCACCCAAAAGCCTCTCAAATTCATGACCTCTTCTTTAATTAGTTTCACACACACATACATGCACACACACAGACAAGAGACATATACAGACACACATACATACATAGATACACACAGACACAGACTCACACACAGATACACACACAGACCCACACATACACACACACACACATATACACACACAGACATACACACATAAACACACAGTCCTACACACACATAGACACACATACACATAAATACACATATACACACATAGACATGCACACACACTTACATATAGACTACTGAGTTCATTTAGTGTTGTTCATATGTTGATTTAATTAGGGTTTGCATTGCTGTGAAGAGACACCATGACCACAGCAACTCTTATAAAGGAAACCATTTAATTGGGGCTAGTGTAGAGTTCTGAGTTCAATCTACTATCATCATGATGGGGAGCATGGCAGCATGCAAGCAGATGTGATATGGAGAAGGAGCTGAGAGTTCTACATCTGGATCCACAGGCAGTAGAGGGAGATTCTGACACATTGGCTAGACTTGAGCTTATTGCTTATGGCCCAAGCATTCACACACATGAATCTGTGGGGGGCATTTCTATTCAAACCACCACATATATGTATATTTAGTGTATATTTAGACCTGGCCGAGATTGTGTTTCCAATTATTAGCTCATTCCTAGAGAAGACCTAGTCTCTGTCTCTCAGTGGCTATTAACTTGTGGTAGCTCTTCCTTAATCCACATTCAGCCAGGGACTTCTTAATTTTTAAAGTCAAGGACAGATTGTATAACTGAGAATTTGATAGATCAAATCTGTGTAACTGGGAATTTGATTGAAGGGGAAGGGAAAGCCCCTCACCGTTCCTAGACCAGCCATTTCCAGACCTTGTAAAGAACCACACCTTCTGCTGGACCATCTGCAAGGCTGATTGACCAGAGCTCCAGTAATGGTGGGGAGGTTGGAATGGTGAGGGCCAGAGCCTGACCACAAGTTACCTTTGGCTGTCTTTAGCACCATAAATAGCTTTGCACACCTCTGTCTCTGACTCAGCATCACACAGCATCACACAGCATCTCGGGTACCTTTTGCTCAACACTTTTCCCACACTGGTTCCTCACCAACACCTCTCCGAGGCTTTGAGGTGCCCACCACCCCAATTCCCCTTCTCTATCAGTTCTACTTTCTTCTTTTTTAAGATCAAAAGAGACATCATCTCCTCTTATCACGCCCCCCCCACCCCCGGTTTCCTGAGCAACTCACCTAGGATTGTTCTAATGTGTTTACATCGCTTTTACCCAAGAGAAAATACCTTAATGAAAGGAATCTGGGGCATTTTATGACTTGCAAAATTACAGGAATTGATGCAAAACAGAGCACAGGAGCCAAAGCCAATGTATATTCATTAAGGGATATTTGCAGTTACAACGAGCTGAGTGGGTTTGTGTTCTCTGGTTGAACATGATAAAGGACTGTAGATTACCTCAGCATCATTTCAGACAAAGCCACTTAAGACACTAATTACACCACCAAGGAACTTGGCTCTCTCATCCCCAGAGTCTGACAAAGCCGACTTTTTCCAAGGAACGTTCCTCGATGTTTGTGTCCTGCCCCACCCCCTCTTGCCTCACAGAGTTTAGTCAACCATGCCCCACAGAAAGTAGATTTCTGTAAGTCCTCAAAGTCCCTGAAAATAGTCTACTGTGGGGCTGCACAGCGAGTTCCAGGCCAGACTGGGCTACATAAGACCCTGCCTGAAATGAAATGAAATGAAATGAAATGAAATGAAATAGAAAATGAGTATGGCTAGCATCTCCTTCACTTTAATCATGGATGTGGTGATGGTTACTAGTGGTGGCCAGTTTAACAGGATCTAGGATCACCTGGGAGACAAACCTCTGGGAATAACTATGTGGAAGTGTCTATGTTGGGTTAACTGAGGTTTGCAAGACATACGCCAGATGTGGGTGGCACTTACATGGACTGGGTGGTGATCCCAGAAGGAATAAAAGACAGGACATGAGCTGAGTGTCAGAATCCATCTCTGGAGGCAATGGGGCCAGCTGCCTCAGGCTCTTGCCCCATGTCTTCCCCACTGGGACGCTCTGTATCTTAGAACTGCGAACCAGAATGCCTTTCATTCTATCCTTTAAGTAAAGTTTGTCAGTCGTTTTGTCACAGCAGCAGGAAAAGTAACAACTACAGACGTAAGGTATTGGAATTTGAAGAGAAGCTGCATTTAATAGAATCTCAGTTATCAAGAAAGAGTATTATCATCTTCTGTCCCAATTATTCCCAATAGCAAGGCACTCTCGGCTGCAGGAAAGTGTGATGACCATTCAAAGGCACGTTAAGGAAACAAGGAGAATGTGTCAAGAAGCCTTTCACTACACACCACTCTCAAAGGGGATGAAAGATAACTTATTCTGGAGCCAAATATGAGAGAGCAATGGCCTGAGAACACGGATTTAGGTTACCTCAGATTCCATGTGGCATGGCTGTGGTTTCATGAAGTTTTTACAGAAAGAGAACAAATGAGGTTGGTCACAGAAAAATGAACTTTTCAAAGACAACGGTGGGAAACTCAGGGAAGCAGTCTCAGCAGATACATCTCTGCCACAGGCCTCAGATGCTGTCTGGTCACATTCTTAGCCTTCTGTTTGGTGGAAGCTAGTGGTCTGTGAAGTTAATAAATTCCAGCAAGTTTTGCCAGCTAGTTACAAAAGTTATCATGTCGGCACTGTGTCACCCCACCTGGACCACTGCTTTCAGGTTTCTGTTCTCTTTTTCTGTAGAATGGCAGCAGGAAGCCAACGTTGCTGTGACATTTTAGAGACCCGGTGTAAGTGGGAGGAGAGTGTACCAGATTGAGGTCACTTCTAATGATCTCAAAAGAGCTGAAATCCATCCATGTCTCAGTGGCTCCAGCCCAGGACACTCAGTGGGGAAGGCAGAGAGTTATTTGGATTCTTGGTTTTCATTCCTGGTTGGGTACCTAACTGCACCACACCAACCAATGAAAACCTCCATTAGCTGTGTCTAGTGAGTTCTACTGACAGGAGTCGCGGTTTATGGAGAAGCTCCTACTCCAAACGTACTTTCAACTCCAGACCGGGTTTCAACTCAAGTAGAAACACAGTTTCAACTCTAGACAGTTTCAACACTAGTCACCGTTTTAATTTCAGACACAAAGTTTCTTCCTGTTCCAAGTCCCTCTACATCTTTATTCTTGAGATGCTAAATTATATTGGGGTAGCAAAAGTGAAAAAAAAATCTGCATTTTTATTGGAAATAGTTTTATTTTTAAAATCTTTTAAAACTGGGACTTGAGAAAACCCTTTCTCAATGTAAGCTCAAAAGACAATTTATCCACCATTTTGTGACTTGGTGAAAATGACCTACCACTTCCTGATCCTAGCACTGTGGCTGCGGTCCCAGGCTGTGAAGACAAATCCAGGTTCTAATTCTAACTTAGCCACTACCTGCTGTGACAGGATTTGGAAAGTACTTCCATCTTCTTTCTCAGACTCAGGCCTTTCTTCCATGAAGTGGGTACAACCATAGTGAGTTAATAACACCATTTCAATATAAAGTGAGATCATCAGTGGGGAGTACTTAGCAACATAGAATTCAGAGCTCACCAAAGAAATCAGGACTAGAAACATGTCTTTGGTTATAAACCTGGACCAACATCAATTATCTAAGGTGAGAAAACCTTTAAGTTTTATTCTATTATGGCAAAAAATACATTACCAAGCTTCTAATAAATCACATAGGATGGCTACTCAGTACTTCTTGATAACTTCAGATTGAACTTTCTTATAGTATGGATTAGTGGGCCTTGAAGGAAAGTAGGACTCACATGAACATATATGTGAACATGTACATATATGCACATACATTGCACAGGCATCTACATATAATATAAATTCTATATGCCCAAAGGCATGGCCCTGAATGGCAGTGCCAGCCATTGTACAGTGCACAGAGCCTGATGTCATCCTTTGCTGACGCCCAGCTTGGAAAGACAAAGCAGGAAGAGCCTTTGGCAGCTCTGGCAGCTGATGGCTTGTGTCTGGCATTGGCGACTGCAAACAGTGTCTACAGCCTCCAAGCCAGCAGGACAGATTCCAATCAGTGAATGTTTTACTGCATCAGAGCAAACACATGGCACCGAGGCTTGCCCCTGAGGTTGCTGAGGATGTCTGGAGGAATCCCATGGCATCCTCTGTGGGAAGGTAAGGGACATGGGCACAGTCCTGGTAGTTGGGTCATGACCCTATGGTGGCCTCAGGAGGAACCTTCTACCCCTCTAGGTGGGCCCTCCTCACATACACAGATATCTGGGTTACTTCTTGCTCCAGTTCTTCCTAGCCAAGCTGTTGTTTCAAATCTTTTAAGAAACACCATCCTAGCAAACTCCAGACATGGTAAAAAGCACCAGAGAAAAGGGGACTTTCAGCAACATATCTGACTTCCAAGAAAACCAAAACCAAAACCAAACCAAACCAAAAAAATGAAAACAAAAACAAACAAACAAAAAAAAACAAAGCCAAACAAACAAACAAAAAAACCAAAACCCAACCCAAACAAACAAAAGCCCCAAAGCCCAGAAAGACATTTTAAAATAGCTTCAATTTAGAATCATTCCAGCCCATCAGCCACGTTGCTGGGAGAGTGACCGGGACTCCAATGGATGTTCTAAGTAGCTTTTCTGATCAGAGGGCAAAGCACATCCCAGCGTGCAGCACTGAGAAGTAGTGATGGATTAGGCTGAAGCAGTGACCCACAGGAACTGTATCCGCTGAGAAGTTCCATCTCCCAAGCGCTGGCTGGGTTAACATGCTTTAATAAACAAACAAATATCTGCACCCAGACTATTACCCAAAGCAGTTCTAAATCTTCACGATGCCGGGTTGTGCATCGCTGCGCCAACCATCCCATGGTTGGGTTCTGCTGGTGCCTTAGAATGTCCTTTAGACTCAAGCCTGCTTGAGTGAGGAATGGTCCTTTGCTGATGGAGCGAGGTGACACCTTAATTAATGCCAAGTCTCACTCTCTGGTGCTACAGTGACTACTAAAATGGCAGGTGCTAATTTAAAAATCTCAGCTATCATCACGCTGTGCTTAGAGGAACTCCTCCCTCCCAGAGAAGATGGAAATATCCTCCTCTGCTGGCCTCTGCAGCTCCCTGACTAGAAAACACATGAAGTCATTGTTTTTTTTCATTTTGAAAACAAAACTATTCGAGAATGATTTTAGTAAAACTCAAAAAAAAAAAAAAGAGGAAAGCCATAAAGTGGCAAAAAGAAAGAAGTAGAAAGTGATGTCATACATAGGAAGTGATGTCATTCATATCTATGAAAGACTTATATGAAGAAATATTTGTTTGTGCAAGAGACATTCTTGAGAGAAATGTAATTATTGATTTGGAGTTCTTTCCCACCTCTTGATCATCAGAAAATACCATTTGAATCTAAAGTCTGAGTCATCAAACAGTCTACCTCTTTCCAACTGCAATAAATACATCTTTGTTTCTGATGGTCTCTGCCGATATTAAGGAATGTGTTCATTTTAGCGGTTCTAAGTGGCAACACTTTTAAAATGGTGTATGATTACCTAAACTACTCCTTACATGCACAAGGAAGTTAGCCACTGCCTGACTGGACTGTACTTACTGCTGGGTAGCTTTGCTTTCCTGTCTGACAGGCAGATTCTGTTGCGGCCCAGCTTGCACTGATCATATCCATCCTGGGTACATGTCCTTAACCAAGGATCCAGCCTACCCTTCAGGAGCCTGGTGTGTGCAGGGGACAAATGCACTCTGTTGACCCAGAGCTCCTTCTCTGCTCTAAAATGACAGCCAAGGCCTTGGTGCCCTGCTGGAGAGGCATTTATGTTGAGCTATCAGAATTGAGGGATGCCTATGAGAAAAACCAATTCATGGAAGGCCCTGAAACTGGGGGCAAAGAGAGGGAGAGAGAGGAGATGAGAGAGCTTTGGGAGAAAAGGGTTACAGATAGCAGTTTCCTGAAGACCAGGAAAGGCTAAGGGGTCTATATGTAGTTTTCCTCACCAGACACTTCATCGAATGGCAGCAGAGCCATGGTTGTCTTGAGATATGGCACTGAGTGCTTTTACAGCCACTGCCAAAGCCCATGTGGCTGTTTGTATAAAGTAGGGAGGACAGAGAGAGCTTGAGGGACTGGGAACAGGATTTCTAGGTCAGCCTGGAGTCAGATTTAACTTGATCTTAAGAGAGATCTTAAGAGGTTTAAGTGTGTTTAAGAAGTGGGGCATTGCTTGCCATCGTATAATCATGGTTTGAAATGTGAGTCAACCCAACATGTCCTGGCGGTTGTTTAGAAGGCATCAGAGCGTGACTGGGGTCCAGAACAGGCTTCACAGGGAAAGGGTGGGTTTCCTTGCACTGCCCCTCTGGATGGAGTAAAGGAGTGCCTGGAAGAGATAGGAGGAACTAGCACTTGTGGCACTGAGGCTGGAGAAGTGCATCAGGCACAAGGAGAGTAGCTTGTCTGCCTCTATGTACTCAGTAGGGAACGCGAAGCACTGTGGGAGGGGGAAGGGGTGGGCGTGGGAATGGGAAGAGGATGCTTGAACCAGAAGGCCTGATAAGAAATGAGGCAAAGCAGAAGGTGGCCATGAGATTAAGAACCACCTCTGTCCTATAAAGCAAGGGACAAGCAGGTGCTTCAAGGGGCCCCAAAACCTCGGGAAAATACTTAACCTCTTTGAACCCCAGTTATCCTACAAGATTGATGGAACAAAACTGTCTCTGTATCGAGGATGTTATGATTCAGTGAAAGGACATGTGTAGGATAAAACAGTATCTTACACCTGGCCTATGGGGTATTCCTCACATCCTCCTCTGTTGCCACGGCAACGGAGGCAGCAATGGTGTTTAGGGAGACATGCCTGACCCAACTCCTCTGATCTGGCAGTAGCCCAGGCTGAGGGACTCTGACATCTTGTACAACAGGCTCTTAGGAAGGGTGGCTGTCAGGAGGCTCGCACTGCCATGCAGCCTTGACCTTCAAGAGAGGAGTCGGAACCCTGAAAGCAGCTTAATGAGAACAGCTCAAATGCTTGTTTACTTCAGACCTTTGCTGCCTCGCTACACGACTGCAATGTGTTTGGCTCTCGGCAAGAGAGGAGAGAGACCCTCCCAAAGTGGGAGAGATTCCCTCTTAGTCTGCAGAGGGATCTCCAACAGAGGGCAGGGCCGGGCAGGATGATGGCCCCTCTTTCTGTCAGTCTCTTTCTTTCCCTTTTGTCTCAGATCCCCAGGTAGATCTGTGACTTCGTATCACCGTATTGCATGCTGCTGGGCGGGAAATGGTCTTTATAATTCAGAAAGTCAAGTCCAAGTCCAGGATAGCTAAGGGACGATGCAAAAATGTGTGCTTAGGTACAGGAAAGTACGCTTGGAATCTAGGGAAAGAGCTTTGAAATTCTTTATGTACTATCATGAACATGGCTGGATTGATTGCTTTAGGCTGGTAGGGTCATAAGGCGGCAATTACAGGGAGGAATTACAGCAGTGGGTGGAGGGATTGACTGGACAAGTGGTGCTGGCTGAAAGAGCAAGTAGGAGACGGGTGCAATGACTTAATGCAGACATGGGGCTCTGGGCTGTGAAAGCGGCAAAGGGTGCAGAGCCGGCCCCAGTTTGTTTAACATTCAATTTTCTGCTTAAAAATGGAAGGGAGAAAAGCTGGTCTTTAATTCGGGCACGGGGACACCCACATTTAAACACAAAAATAAGAACAAACCAGAAAGTATGTTTAAAAGTGAATATTCAAAATCACTTTTTTTTTTTTTGTTCCTTGTAGTAAGAAGATGTTGGTTGCAGGATGTTGGATAAATGTTGTAGCAATTAGCATGAGAGTGTTTAAAATCATGCCCACTTGAGGAAAACACTTGGAAAATAATATTTATCAAAGAGAAAGGCCACTTATTGGTTCGTATTAATCAATGCCTGACTTCCTTCCTTGTTGTCTAAAAAGTTGTATCACATGATAGAAGCATGTAAGAATTAAATATGTTCACAGCAGTCTATCCAAAGAATTGCCTAGGTTCTCCTTATTGCCATACCAGTAACATGTTATGGCCTCTGTTGAAAAAGAAAAAACAAAAAACAGTTGTCCAATACTGGCAAATCTATCTATCTATCTATCTATCTATCTATCTATCTATCTATCTATCTATCTATCTATCCTGTGTCACTATATGCTATATATAGTAATAAGAAATAACTACATATGAAGATATTAATACTCCTATAACTTTAATACCTTCTATAAAATGAATACTTTGGAAAACAAGCATTTCAGTGATTGTCTCAAAAGGTTTATTTGATAGATCATAGAAAATGTCTATTTGAAGAATGCCAAGCATTCCTGTGTGGCACATTAGAGATTTAAAAGCATCATTGAGCAACTGAGAAATACATTTCTCTTTGGAACAGAAGGGCCATAGATCACTTACATGATATCTGCCTTTAGCTCATCAGCCAGGGCTTTAAAACCCCTTCATTAGGGATGAGATGGCTTTGAAACTGAACTCTGTCCTCGGGACCCATGGTAACAATCTCACTGGAGACTGGGAACAACTGGTTATTATTATTATTATTATTATTATTATTATTATTATTATTATTGTAGATTGGGATGAGTGTAGTTTTGATGGTTTTGCCTGTTGGCTAGTTCAATTGTTTCATCTGGTACTCACACTCCATTAGGCTCGTTCTCCGTCTTTGGAACAATTTCTATTTCTAGTAAAGGACTGTTCAATTGTCAACTGTCACAAACATTCAATGGCTGATGGATGCCAGAGGATCCTAGGGCCCTGGAGGAAAAGTACAGGTCCTTGCTGATTTCTGTCGAATCGGAGCCAACCTCATAGCCTCCTTATGAAAGTAGTTATTATAATCCTAGTTTGAAAACTTGGGAGGTTCTGGCTTCTCATTAGTAACAACTCACATGTGAGGCCCCTTTTGGAAATCTAAAAGGGCACGAACACACTATCAATGCACTTGTATTTACATATGGTGTGGCCCCCGACAATTGTTTCATGTGTGTGACGTGTCTATTAGAATATCTAGTCAAATCTAATATATATGCTAATCTACTAAAGACTGAGTAAATCACTGATGGTCCATAATTTTGCATTTACAATTTGAAAATTGGGAGTTTGAAAGCACAAAACATGTGATCAAGTACCTGGGGGGGGCAGGTTATTAGCATCTCATTATTGATGGAGCTAGAGGTCGGTTTTTATAAGAGATGCCCAGAGTGCTTTGCAGGATTTTGTAATGTTTTAATGTCTCTCCCTCTGATGTCTGGAGTAAGAAGTGACATCATGACACACGGTATCTGTCTTTCCTCACCTGCTGCCATTCTTCCTATATCTCTACTTATTTGCATATGTCAAGTTGCAATCCCTTGGGGTAGGAATTACATGCACATTTTAATGCCCTTATAAATCTTCACTATTTGTTGGCATTGAATAAATATTAAAAAGCATAAATCACAGAAAAATGTTACTAAATTTTCTTGCTGTGGATCCAATCTACCCACTGGCTTCCTGTGTGATATAGAGGAAAGTTCTTTAGATTAGCATTAAACTCCACCCGCCTTTCTTCCCTCCCTTCCCCCCGCCCCCTCCCTGCTATCCACCAAGGCATCCTATTTCGTTCAAATTACTTCTCCAGCGGAGTCCTATAGTCTTCAAGAGGGTCTGGAACACCTGCTTTCAAGTCTTCGCTTATGTTGCTCAACCCTGGCCAGGGTCAACCTGGCCATCTCCTTCATAAACTGCTAAATTCACTCAGGAATCATCTTGCCTCTGACATCACATGCCATGATGGTGGCAGAAGTGCCATGGACTTAAATAGTTACTTGGTGTTCAATCTTTTTCCTCTAGAACAAAGTGACATGTGGAAGACAGAGAGAGGATTGTGTAGAGCTCCTAGATAGAGGATGGAAATCCATTTCATTGAACAAAATTAAGAGTCCTGTTCGGACAGAAAAGATTGAATAGGTACTACTGTTCACTAAATAATAAGACAGAAAACATTAACAAAATTAAGTGTACCCTTGTTAAAATATCGGAAACCCATTTTCCTTCGGTTAGACCCTCACGGCATGTGAGAGCCCATGAAACATGTTCTCTGGTACCTGCTTATCAATAAGAAACCTCAGCATTGTTGCACGACTGCTTTAATTACTTTAGTTTCACCCGAAGGATGCTAAAGATAAAGTTGTAGTACATCATTTAGAACATCCCTTCCAGTTTCACAGTTACCTCTTTTAGCCCATATCCCTGGCCTATACAGACTCCATTTAATTTCCTTCTTTCTTTAATCTTTTAAAGGTGTTTCTCCCAATTCCCACATCTGCAATTTCACTCCACTCTCATCCTCAGCCTCTTAGCACCCTAGGCTTACCTGACCTTTTGAATTGTGTTGCTTTTCTATGAATGAGGCAGAAGGTTTAAGGATGGAAGCAGAAACCCTGATACTGTGCTCATGGCTGGATCTTTTCAGTCCCAGCCCCAGGATGGCCATAGGGAAAGTGCCCTTTCTGATTATCTCGGAGGTGAGGGTTCAGTGGCTTTCTCCTTTTCTTGGGCTGGCATAAGGCAATCCCAGGAGGCAGTGTCTTAAAAATTCATGGTACAGCCCATCTTCCTATGATCAGACACTTACTAAAAGCTCCCTCTATCAAAAGTGTATAATTGTAATATCATCAAGACTTTTGAATAAAAAGACTATAACACTGAAAAACAAATACCACTTACATAGAAAGGTTCAAACTCACAGCCACCAACAGCACGCTTGCTGTGACTGCAGCCTGCAGGAATCCTTTTAGAAATGTCTTTATTGAGTGTCTGTTATAACTAAGTGCCACTCTGGGAGGTGGAAACAGTAAACAAGGACACATGCCTCCACTCAGAGGGTTAGAGTCTTATTGGTGAAATTGGCAATAAATAAATAAATGCTGCTCTACCCTTCTTCCACCATTCATTACTTAATTAAGGCATGCAGGTTCTCAGTCACCTAGCTACTACCAAGTAATCATCTATTCATCTATTTATCTTCTATCATGTATCTATGTAACATCTATCTACTTAACATCCAATAACCATCTATGCATCTATGTATCTTTGTATGTATGTATGTATGTATGTATGTATGTATGTATGTATGTATGTATCATCATTTATCATCTATGCGTCTATTATCTATATATCCATCATAATCTATTATCCATGTATGTATTTATGCATTTATCATCTATCTATCTATCTATCTATCTATCTATCTATCTATCTCCCACCCATCCACCCATCCATCTATCCATCCATCTATCCATCCATCCCTAATCTATATCTTCCTATCTAACCAAGTGATTCATTGTCTCCATAAACACCATTATCTTGCCCTAGCTAGGGAATCTTTAAACCCTCATCCCCTCCATATAGCTTAATCTAACAATTGGATTCTATGTAGCCTCTGCCCTAACCTTTCACTCCCTGAGTTCAGTGATCAGGATAGAGAGCTTCATGGGTCTCATCTTCTCTAAGCCCTTGCTGGTGACCTTTACCCAAGGTTTTCCAGTCCCATGGTAGAGCCACCCCTACTTTTACCATAAGGTGCCACTAGCCCATATGATCTGCTTCCCAAGCACTGAAGGCCAGCATGCTCTGGGACACTCATAACCAATTCTTAGGAAGGATGCTCTACTTAATATGGGCAGTGGGGCTTTGCACATCTACAGTCACATCTACAGTTTTGAATCCTGCAGGTGTAGGTCTGAGGCCTATATTTAAATAGTCCTAAATGACATCAGCATAGCTAACACATGTCTCAAGCTAATCTCAAGTGTGGAAATCAGAACATAGTGTATGTAGGAGATATTCAAAGGAAATACAGTTTTATGAAATCTTCCCCATGTTCTCCTTAAATTAAAATATTTGTTAAAGCAAATATTAAAAATGTAATCAAAACCCTTTCAAAATATAAACACTCTATTGTATATACTATTGTATTTTTCAGCACCTATTTGTTTATTTTGGTTTTTCGAGACAGGGTTTCTCTGGGTGGCTGTCCTAGAACTTGTTCTGTAGACCTAGAACTTGTTCTGTAGACCAGGCTGGCCTTGAACTCAGAGACCTGCCTGCCTCTGCTTCCTTTGTGCTGGGATTAAAGGTATATGACACCACAGCTGGCTTGCTTTTCAGTCCTTACTATAGCTTGGAAACATGGATACCCCACAGATGCTGAGGATGTAACTTCAAGATGGAACCACTGTTCCTAGGGGAAACACAGGGCTAGGTTCCCATTATTCCCTCTACAAGGCAACCCACAACCTTGCTCTATGGATGCTTCTGCTCAAAAGCACTTTTAAAGCATGCCTCCGATGTCTCATTAAGATGGCGCTCATAGCCAGCTGTGCTACAGCGGAAGCCTGAATTGAGTTTCTCTCATGCGAGCTTTCTTCATAGGTACAAGCAACCCTCTTGCACTTAGTAACACCTGATGGCATCTCAGCTCTGTGCGTATTTATTCCCGAATGGCTGCCATAGTGTTAAGAGTTCTCGTCATAAGTTGAGAGGAAGTTTTAGCAGGCGGATGAGCTGCAAACACAGAAGCTGTGATCACGCTGTGATTGTACCAGGGGTGCTGCATGCTTGCCTCTCTGTGAATTGCTAGGAGACCGCTACACATGCGAGGGAAGTCAGGACATTGGTTTTGTACAGAGAGCAGTGGAATCAGACTCACCCCAAGCACACTGTATTTAAATGGAGAATGGTACTTTGGGATGCTCACACATGCTCTAAGGAAAACAATACCCAGAAGATCCCCAGTCTTACAGTAAATACCAAGAAGGAGAAAACATGGGAAAAACAAAGACACAAGGACCAAGTTTCTATTATGCACTATATTACAGAAACATATTTTAAAAACTAAAATTAAACCCTCAGACTATAATCACACCTCAAATGAACACGGGCCGCATCACTGCTTTTTATGTCTTTAGCGCACATGTCTCTCTTTAGTTCCCAAACCTGAATGATTTCGGAGAGGAGCTGTGGTTTGAAGGATTTTTGTAAGCTTTACTGTTTTGTGTTTTGTTCTTTTTTTAGTGGGAGAAATTGTGACTAAGATGCTAGAAGTAGTGGCTGTCATCTTGGTGGCCCAGGGAGAGAGGAGAAGTGAGCATTCACTGTGAAAAGAGCAAGAGCATACCGTTCCAAGTCTTACAGTGAAATTGGCCATAGAATTCCTGCTAATTTTTGTCCTCAATATAAAAGATAATATACTTCCAATTATAAAATTTTCTTCTGATCATAAAAATAGATGAGTCTTTGGAATCTTCAAAAATGCATAAATACACAAAGTAGCCCATAACACAGGCAAAACCCAGGTCTACTGATTTCTGAAAACCTATTATACTGTCATTTGAAGTGTGTTCTTCATAGGGAAATGCCAACTTAGATCTTTCTACAGAAGATAAATTTCTTTTCTTCTCCCTACTCATCTCACGAGCAACAGCCACAAAGCCATGGTTTGTTTTTCTCCTTGTTTCTCCCAGGGGCCTGGGGTTTTCGCCTGCTAGGCTTCCTTTACAGGGTAGGCGTGGGGTCACTTGGCTAGGCTTCCTTCACAGGGTAGGCGTGGGGTCACTTGGCTAGGCTTCCTTCACAGGGTAGGCGTGGGGTCACTTGGTTAGGGGGATTTCTACAGCAGCTGACCAGGTGGTGAAGGTGAGTTACTTCATGGCACCCTAGTCACTAAAATTCTCAGGGAGAGAGACTCAGAACACCCTGTGCCCACTGGACACACATGGAATTATGGCTAGCAATGGCAGCTTCAGAGGATACCACCTTTTGGCTCAACCTGATTCTGCAAGAGGGGCATCAAAGCCCACTCTCTTGATTCTAATGTTAGAAAAGCCTCATGTCTAGTAAAATTAATAAATATGAACACTTTGACTTCCCAAGACTTAATCACCACTAAAGCCCTTCTGATAGATTTCCTGCTTCAAACCTGTTTTAATTTTTTTTTTTTTTTGGAAATTCTTACATATAATTACTTCTCATAATTGGTGCACAGCTATTAAATGATGTAGAGCCAGCTCCCAAAGTTCCAAATGGATAAATATTAGCCTAATGTGCTCAATCACTCACTGGAGGCTCTGAGCCCTGTTCCTGCAAGGGAAAAATATTTGCCATAGATCACAGTTAGATTAGCCATAGGCTTGGAACGGCTGACAGAGAAGCTGAAGTCCTTGTCAATGTCCTTGTGCTTCTGGGAAGAACCTCCTCTCCCTTCAAAGACAAGAAAGATGGCCTGGAGTGTTGTGTAGATGGTGGGGCTGAGCTGCAGAACCAAGCTGGGGTATTGCTCCCTGAGATACAGAGCATCTCTTCATTCAACAACAACAACCAAGTCAACAACAAAAAAGACGGGTGCAGAGTATGGAGCACCCCTGATGCCCTCCACCCACGAGACTATACTTTCCTTGGATAGTTCCAGCACCACACTGGCCTGTTAAGATGACTGATGCTATGACTACTACTAATGCCCGTGGACTCTAATATAACCATCTGTGTTACTATTGGACAGGCTATCTAATGGGTCTGACCTCAGAAAACTCAGAACATCAATCTAATACTCAGATACCCTGAACACTGTTTGGTCTCTTGAAGTTTTCATTGTCATAAAAATGTTTGTGTTTCCAATCAATTAGTAGTTCAGTATAGGATTTATAACTATTACAGAAGAAACTTTGTCCTCTCCATTTGGATAAAGGTCAATATGGATTTCTTTTTTTTTTCTTTTTTTTATTAGATATTTTCTTTATTTACATGTAAATTTTTCCGTTCCCAGTTTCCCCTCCAAAAAACAAAGAAACAAACAAAAACAACAAAAAAAAACCCCTGTTGCCTCCCCCTCCCCATGCCTGCCACCCCACCCTCTCCCACTTACTGGCCCTGGCATTCCCCTACACTGGGGCATAGAACCTTCACAGGGCAGAGGTCCTCTCCTCCTATTGATGATCGAATTTGCAATCCTCTACTGTACACATGCTGCCAGAACAATCAAACCTCTCCATGTGCAGTCCTTGGTTGGTGGTTGAGACCCTGAGAGCTCTGAGGGTACTAGTTAGTTCATATTGTTGTTCATCCTAAGGGGCTGCAA
Source organism: Mastomys coucha (assembly GCF_008632895.1). Classification (NCBI taxonomy): domain Eukaryota; kingdom Metazoa; phylum Chordata; class Mammalia; order Rodentia; family Muridae; genus Mastomys; species Mastomys coucha. The sequence continues at coordinate 9,520,239 of NW_022196911.1, forward strand.
ACCCCTCAGCTCCATTGGTCCTTTCTCTAACTCCTTCACTGGGGACCCTGTACTCAGTTCGATGGATGGCTGTGAGCCTCTACATCTGTATTAGTCAGGTACTGTCAGAGCCTCTTAGGAGATAGCTATATTTAGGCTGGCTTGCCCTTCCTTCAGTCTTTGCTCCACAGTTAATCTCTGCAACCCCTTCCGTGGGTATTTGATTCCCTCTTTTAAGAAAGAATGAAATGTCCACCTTTTGGTCTTCCTTCTTCTTGAGTTCCTTGTGGTTTGTGGG
>NW_022196911.1:9523151-9528769 GCF_008632895.1 Mastomys coucha
CTTTAATTTCTTTCTTTATTCCTTCCTTGACCAAATTATCATTGAGTAGAGTGTTGTTAAGCTTCAATATGGATTTCTTTAAAAAAAAAAAAGTATAGTAGTGGAGACATCCCTGGCAGTTATATCACATCTGATGCATCCTGACCTGCATCCATGTGGCTCTCTCTATCTCCCTTGATAGGTGAGATGACTTCTGTGCATCACATCCCTTGATGTGCACTGTGTGAATGATCCTCGAGCCAGTGGCCAGAGGAAGAAGTCTCAACAGAATTCTGAATGCAAAGCAGACCAATTTGTCCCTTAGCAATCTCCGGTGCTTGGAAGGTGGAGCTGTGGTCCTCGGTCCTGGTGGTTCTTGGCCTATACTGTGCAGGGAATCTCCTTTAAAGCTTTCATGGAACAGAGATATACAAATTCATCCCGTCTTTTCTGGTAGGTCTTGGTAGGATATAGGCATCTGCGTAATTCTAATATTTCTCTTGATGACTTCTGCACATAGTGAATCCAGGCAGTTATTTTACTTAGTGGCCAGAGATTCAGTCAGCCAAAGGATTCCTGACAAATTACACCCTAGGGGTTGTGGGAAGAATGGCTTACTTTTGCCAGTCAAGGGTTCAAAAGCTTCAAATTCTATTTCTGTAGTCTGAGTGTCCTAGACACCAAAGAAACTGATTCAAGCTACCTGGAGTCAGAGGGTCTCTCTAAAACAATGGGTAAAGAAAGGACAACTCAGTTCCCATGGCCATTTTATCTAACAGTGGTCAATAGCCACTGAGGAGAAATGGGACTTGACTCCTTTCCTAACATCCTCCCTGATCTTTGCACATTTCTCAATCTTCCCAGTAACCACCTTCGTAGGTACTCAGAGCCTTCGTAGGCACAGTGGCTCTAAGTAGTGGCCTGACCCTGTTGTTTACACAGTGGGAGAGAATGTGAGTTTGCCAGGCAACCTCACTTCAAAGCAGTGCACATGAAATGAAATTTTGGAGTACTTGGGAATACATTTAAAGACTACTCCTAAGTGGCAGACCTCCAGGCTTGCATGAGATCTCTCTGTGGAAATGGCTTTTTAGGGAAAGATGACAGGCCAGGTGTGAGCTGAACAGGGCTGAAAATTAAGCAGAAAAGGTGTGAAGGGGTTGTCATCCTTGAGGGTCCAGTGTTATGGAGAAAACAGAGATTAGATGTTGCTTGCCCCCATAAAAGACAAAGTGCAAGAGGCCTGAGCTTGGATGGTAGCACAGTCAACATTAAGCTAGCTACCTATCCATGAGAATCATCTTTCTTACCACAGTATTGGGCTGAGAGCTGGGCTGGGGCCACAGCGTTCCTCCTACCACAAGAGTTTAAAAGCAGAGCACCAGTGTCTTCACCCAACACAGGCTAGCGTTATAAGCATTTCTCATTCTTCTCATCCATGAGGAAAAAGAGATGACCAGGTGGACACAGAGGATGGTCACAGGGTCAAGTGTACAATTTTGTAGTGTCAACTCTTTTTCCACATTGAAGAGATTCCCTTGCCTTTCAAGGTCTGGATGTTAAGTAAATGTTATATTGGAGGCTGACATTTCTGTTTTTATGGCTGAAAGGATTTGGGCAGGGTTTTTGGAAGTTTCTATGCTGCCGAACTAAACTGTTGGACAAGGGCAGACCTCTGCATTGTGCAGTTTCGCCTAATCCTCCAACTCAGTGAGGAAGTGGGCCAAAATATCCCTTGTGTTCGCCCTTGTTTTCAATTTTCCATCACGCCCAATTTAAGAACATAACAAACACAAGTTATTCTTCATGTCTTTCTCCAAGTTTCAAAGCTGTTTGATCATAGCACGGATGTGGTTAATTTGAAATTGAGTGTTGGCTTTCGTAGCTGGCCATAGCACAGAGTGTGTTATGAGTGAGTGTGTGCTACCTCAATGGCAGATCACAAAGCCATGGAGGTGACAGGTATGCATGCATTTCAAGTACATTTCAAAGTACAGGCTGAACATACTTCATCTACAAAACCCCAACCTAGATCCAAAATGCTCCAACATCCAACTTTTTGTGCTGAAATAATGCGTATAGATCATTGGATTTCAAAGCATTCTGTGTTAGGAGTTTGAGGATTACAGACGCCCAACTATTGAAGCCTATGCATATATTCTCAAATCCCCAAATTCTTCTATATGAAACACCCAAGGCCCACATATTCTGGATAAGGAGTGATAGACCTAGATTGCACTTAAGTCAATTTTGTTTATCTTTTAAATTATTTTGGAAGCATAGAACACAAATCTGTTAAATTTAATAAATATTATGCATTGCAAATGTGCAATATTGCAGTCTTATGATAAAAAACAAGATCTCCATGCTCAGTCTCTCTAAGTAGCAAACACTGCTTCCTGGGTTACTAACAGTTTGGGAGTGGCTGCGCATCTGGAAACCCCAACTAAAGGCAACGGACAAGCTTTCTAGCAATGGCAAGTGTGCAGAACATGGACAGAATCAACATTCACGTACATACTATGAAGACTCCCTGATGTCATTCCTCACGAAACCCTACAGTACCTCAGGGTTACTGAAACCACATACAGCCTGCATGGAAATCCCACATCCTCTTTATGTGGCTCCGTTCCTTATGGCCTGTTAGTTCCTTATCGGCAAGTTATGGGAGAGTCAGAACACAGCACACAAAGTCTGGTAGCTGTGGGCACTTTTCCAGCTGGCAACACATGAATTGAATAGACAGAGCCCTGCATTTCCTGAAGCCCACCTTCTGAGGCAGAGGCATTATGAGATCTGCTGTCTGTAGTGTTCAACTTTGAAGGGGGAGGGAAAGCAGTGACATCATTGCACACACACACACACACACACACACACACACACACACACACACACATCACAGTGTCTGCTGTTCATTCCGGGCTTCTTGTGAAGAATAAACAGATGGCTGCCTCTTCTTCCATGCAGCGATAGTGCTCCGGCTGGGGGTTGCTACAGTAAGAATCCTTTGTGCCCCCAGTCCCTGTCAGCATGGCTGGCAACTCAGCTTTAAACATGACCTCTTAGAAAGTCTGTAACTCAGTCTAGTCTCCACGCCCTTTTTCTTTGCTTTGGGTCAACCTCCTTTCCCGGGCGGCTGGGAGTACACATAGTATGCTTTTCCCCGGTGGGCGGCTGGGAGTACACATAGTATGCTTTTCCTCCCCAGGGGCTGAGGAGAAGAATTAGACTGTCCCTCCCCCTCTTTCTTCTCTAATCTTTTAAGCCACAGGTGGGTTCAATATCTGCTTCCAAACACATTCTCATCGACCACTATCTAGAAAAACTCGATGCACCATGACCTTTAAGTTAAACTGCTCTTTAATTAAACATCAAGAAGGCACAATTACTGAAAATCAATCCCTGGCATTTCCTAACGGTAGAACCGTCTTCCATCGTAGAGCCCCTGTTCGCGTCAGCTACTTTACATTTCTTAGCTTCCTGTTGTCATTAGTTGTTTTGCAGTTCTGTAGTTAGGACTTAACTAAGACTGTCCTGGTGAAATATCTGATGTGTTCCTCTTGATCTCCGGGTCTTGGGTTTAAAACCTCGTAACTTAGAACTTAATAAAGAGCATCCTGGGCTACAGAAACTATGCCAACATAGCACCAAGCCCAGCCTGAACTAATGAGATGAACCAAATCAAACACCATTAAATTTGTTAATGGACAATGACATAGGTTTCAAATACACCTATGTAAATATAAAAACCAAGATTCTTGGGACTGTTAATGACAACATGCAAGACAAACCATGAAGAACACAACTGGAACATGGAGAACAGAAGCTAAAACTCTGATGACCCTTATAGATCAAGAAGTTTGAGACTTTACAATGGATAGCATACTTGATCACATAAAACGCCATATAAACTACTCTATATAAAATTCATTCACAGAGACAGTGTTTATTTAAGATGGCCTGAGTTAAACTTGTCTAAGGTGCCACCATTGTGTGACTACATCGTGATGTGGGGATATGCTGTCTCATACACGTGTTGATCATCCTATCCATTAATTGATTTATATATTCGCTTTACATCCCAATCATAGTCACCCCCTCTTTTCCCAACACCCCCTCATATAACCCCTCCCTTCACCCCCCTTTTCCTTCTTCTCTGAGTAGAGAGACATCCCCCACCCCCTGACCCCTGGGTACCAACACACCTTGGCATACTACTGCAGGACTAGGCACATCCTCTCCTACTGAGGCCAAACAAGGCAGCCCAGTTTGATTCCACAAACAGGCAACAGAGTTAGGAACAGCCTGTGCTCCAGTTGTTGAGGGACCTGCACATCTGCTACATACATGCTGCAGGCCTAAGTCCTGCCCATGCTTGCTCTTTGGCTTGTGGTTCAACCTCTGGGAGTCCCCAAGAGTATAGGTATATTTAGTTATTTTATTTAATCTGCACAGGGACCTATAATTCCAGAATATTATATCCATTTTCCAGAAAGAGTACTGGTGAGTTGAGTAGTCGGCCAGTGCTCTGCAGGTTGTGAGTTTGATGCCACCTAGAATTGTCATGTCTTGTCATCTGAGTGAAAGTTACAGACTATCCTCTGGCAGAGAGTAAGTAATTATTCATTCATTAGTGAATAGTTGCACAGAGTGAATATGGTAGAGTCTCCCACCAAAGGTGACATTCCTCAACCTCAGAGATTCCTCCATGAGAAAATTTCTTCCAAATCCCCCATTTTCCTGATGAGTTTTTTCTGCCTCTTCACTGTGAATGTGCCTTGCTTAAGCGTTATTTCTTAGAAATGCTTTGTAATTCACCTTGGGATGGATGCAAGGAGAAGAAAGTGTTTGACATGCCTACAGTACAGAAATGGCTTAGGAAGTGTGAGGAGGCGAGAGAGGCCCTGAGAATTTCCTGTCTTCGTTTCTCTTCGGGACTATTATAAAGCCCAGCTCTTTGAAGTAATCTTATTCTGTTGTTACCAATGTTGTTATTTGGTACTATCAATTTAATTAAAACTATATCCCCCCAGACTGCTGCTTCTGATTGGGGCGGGGGGGGGGGAGTGAGCAGCAGAAACCAGGTTAGCTTTCCCCCTGCAACCAAAATAAAACAAGACAAAGCAACAGGGCATTGGTGGTCAGGATTGCTACAGAGGAAGCAGGGACAGGTGGCACACAGTGACAGGTGGCACGCAGTGAGCTTGCCTGTTTGCCCTTGCTTCCCCAGGGGGGTTTCCAGGCTCTTCTACAGCCCGCCCCATACTCCTTCTCCCTTGAGGAACTCGGCAGGGTCACTGAATCTAGGAGATAGAAAAGATGTCTAGGGAGAACTGACGGACTAGAACTCTGTTTGCAGGATGCAATTCCAGAGAGCAGAGAGCTGCATTGAGGGATCTATGTAGGTCTCGATCACTTGGGTAAGAGTATTCAAGCCAAGAATCCTCCAAAAGGGACACATAGGGAGCCTGGCACTCAGATGCACCACACTCATTTCCACCACTCACACTAGTAATCCACAAGGTCTGCAATCACCTAGAAGATGTAAAATACCTTTTAAAAATGAAGAGCACTTTCTTCTCTTTCCTTTCTTTCTTTCTTTCTTTCTTTCTTTCTTTCTTTTTTTTTTTTTTTTTTTT
>NW_022196911.1:9528779-9555847 GCF_008632895.1 Mastomys coucha
AACTTACTCTGTAGACCAGGCTGGCCTTGAACTCAGAAATCCACCTGCCTCTGCCTCCCAAGAGCACTTTCTACCTGCCTTAAAAACTTATCAGGAAGCTCTGCCCCTCTCCCCCAAATCCGAGTAGGGGACCTGGCCCTCACTTTAAGTGATTGCTCAGAACCTAATTAATGGAGCCTGGGAGAAAGACAAGAGAAGAAAAGTATCTCTGATACAATACTCTATTCCACAGAAGAGGGGTAAAGAATACTTTAGAAATACGAAAGTGTCCACCAGCAACATTAATAAAATTCAGTTAGCCATCAAATACTGTGAAGAAACAAGAAAACACAAGCCTTAATTAACTGGCTTGGAAATGACACAATAGAGTGAGCAAACAAGGGCATTTAATATCACCAGAGAAATGAAAAAAAAACTTTGTTATTAGGTAAGAAAATCCAATATTGTGGTGGTACCAATTTTCATAAAATTTATAGGTGCCTTGATCACAATTAAAAATCACTATCTTTCCATCTTGGGAAAGATTGACAACATGATTCTAAGAGTTTGTGGGGATGGCAAAAGACCTGTAATATAGCAGTTGTTTTGTTGTTTTAAAGAGGAAACTCTGCACTCCCTTTTAAGGTTTGTTAGAAGGTTGTAGCATGTGGTTGTGGTATGAGAATGGGCAATAAAACACCAGTCGGAAAGGACTCAGCGTTCATTAATAACCCTATTTGTGGACAACTGATTTTTATTTTTAAACTAAAGTATAAAAGCAACTCCATGGACACAGAACAGCCTTTATAACAAATGGTCAGAATCATTTGATATCCATATGCAAATGTGTAAGCTTTGATTCATACCAATTAGGCCTAAAGGGATAATAGACCTACACACAACACCTTAGACTAAAACTTCCAACAGAAATCAGAAGTGATAAGCATAGCCTATAAAAGAACAAACTGATAAACCAGCTTTCGTTAAAATTAAAAACATCTGCTCTTTGAAAGGCACCTTTTGGAACACTAAAGTGACAGCCCTGTAAGGGGTAGGGGGGAGATATTTTCTTGTTTCTGATAAAAGACAGGAAACTACACTGTGGAAATAACTCCCAGAATCCACTAATGAATCCATCTAATTAACAACTGGGAGAAGATGGCAAGGAATGCTTTTCCAAAGAAGATCTGAGGATAGCAAGCAAGCATATGCGAGGCCACTGACCTCGGTTGTTACTAAGATACGCAAGCGGAACACACAGAATATGCTGGAGCACACTAACAGCGTTGCTCAGTTTAAACTGTAAAGCATGGGCCACGCTTAGTGCTGCCTGAAGGGACCGGCACTTTGCTGATGGGAATGCAAACGGTACAGCCGTGCTGGGAAAGAGGTTGGACAGTTTCTTAAAATGTTAAGTGGAAGTCTATTATATGGCTCAGCTGTTCTATTCCTAAGTATTTTCCCAACGAACTTTAATGTGTATGTCCATCATGTGTATGTAGAATTGTACATGAGTAATTTTAACAGTTTTATTTTTAATAGCTCCCAACTAGAATGACTCAAATAGCCACCAATAGGTTAACGGTCTGGTAGAAAGGCTAGCCAGCACGGAGGCCCCTCTACAGCAGGATAAGTATGGAAGAGACAGCTATCTTATTGAAATTTGTCCCAACATGGATAACCTCCATTGGTTCTCAATAAGATTATGCTGACTGTGGGAAGACAGGCAAAATAAGAGCACACGCTATATCCTTCTATTTATACCCAAGTTCAGAGGGTGCAAAGCAATCTACAAAAGCCTGTGAACGGTGGCCTGTGGGCAAGGGAAAGCAATAAGATCAGGGGAGAGGGAGAGGGATTATAAAATGACTCAAGGAGACTGGGCATCATAGCAAAGTTTGTTATCCTGGACCGAGACGGTGGTTTCACTGGTATATGCACACACACACACACACACACACACACACACACACACACACACACACATGAGGGAGAAAGTTAGAAGACTGGATAGACACTTCCAAGATGTGCGAGACGTCTATAAAACCTTCAAAATTATGTAACACTTCAGTTTTCCTGGCTGCACTATCCACATTCTGACCTGTTGGAAGGCTTTTACAGGTCATTGTGCCACACTGTTCCTGAGCTGTTCGTGGTTAGCTATTTCTAATCTCTGAGGCCTGCTTTCTCTTCCTAAAACTTCCGCCCATGCAGCTGTTACCAGCCCTCGGCTCTGTTCAAGCTTTGTCTGCTGAGACCCATGTTCCCCGTGGCCATGAGCATCCTTACTGGCTTCTCAGTACAGCAGAGTCTCTGTGTCTGTGCCCTTCCCAGCCCTGCTCACTCTTCTTCCTCCAACAGTCCGTACTCCACCTTGGATGTCATCTTAGAAATCCTCTATTCCTCAAAATCTCCCCTTCAGACTTTTTCACTGTAAAAACTCCCATGAATCCAGTAGGTAGGCCTGCATGACATGCTATTTTGTCAGAAAACTCTATATAAATCAATAAATAGTGGTGACTATTATTTTTAATATTTTATTTATTGTTGAGATTTCCATATGAGTACTGTATTTAAATAATTTACCCTCTCCTTCTCTACTCTTTAGTTCCTCTAGTGCTCCCCAATTCCTTCTCAAATTCATGTCCTTGCATTCTTGGATGATTATTGCTACAATACACATGTAAATTGGTAAAGGTAAAGTGCTGGGTTCCCTTAGCGTGCTCGTATGTAGGTGCAAAGAGAACAAGAGTGGCCAGGACTTAGGATGGGGAAGACTGAATGCACGTTACAGAGGTGAGTAATGAAAGAGGATAGAAGGCTAGTTATTTTCCTAGTTCTAATTCTCTCACACACTTTTTGTTGTTGTTCTTGTGGTGGATAAGGGCTTGAAATGTATTTGATACTGCAAGTATAGAACCTAACATGAGGCTCCATAGCATCTGGTTTTTCATTCTGAATGCCTAGTCTAACTGCTCAGAAATCCACTGAGTTGTGTAGTATATAGACTTTGGGTCTGATTAATTTGGGTGTGTGATGTTTTGATTTATTTGCAAGTCTTTAAAGATAAAAGTATACAAACTAGAAAAAACTGCCTCCCATGGCTCTGATATGTGGTCTCCCTTCTGCTCTCCCTGATATTAGCTTCCCTTAGCCATCTCTATCTGCTTCCCGGCCAGGATTGTCTGTAGAACATTCAGAATGAGGACCGCACGCCTGAAGGAGGTAATGGTGTTGGTTGTTAAAGTCTACAATTTCTCCATATCCTGGAGAAAATTGAAAGCTGTATTTTCTACTAAAACCAAACAGAACATTTGGTTACTGCCTGTGAGCATAATATATAAAATTTAAAATATGTAACTGGCATTCTTATTGAGTCTACACTTGTATCAAGAGCGGTCTCTTACTGCGGGAGGACACTGTTCTGAGAAATTCTTCCCCGTAGTGCTTTAAGATAAAGAAATGATGAGATTAAAATGGCAATCTACCACGTAAGTTTCCACAAATGTGGTGTTGGTACATCTCAGCCAGGCAAAGATGGAGTGCGGGTCTGATCTAATTTGGATTCCTCAAAGCAATTTTAACGAAGCAACACTGTAAGCTGTGGAGGCTGGTTACACAGTCAGAATTTAGTAGCTGCCTGCTTGGCATTTTATAGAGGCGGCATGTCTAAGGTAAAATAAAATAACACCACTTTCTTTTACGAGTTTAGGGAGGAAAAGAGACTTGTGAGGTGTATTGCTTACAATCCACCATTCCTATGAAGGTGTGTGCTGATCTCTAAAGGTCAAGAGAGGTGATGGGAATGGAGATAATCGTGGTGGAAGGATGTCAGGGCTAATGCTCTGCAGTCTTGAGACTGACAGCACAGCAGAGAGCCCTTCCTCCAGGTGCCAAGGGATCAGGCTTAATCTCTTCCTACTGCCCCACCTTCACTTGGGACAACAGGCATGTGGTATCCTGTTGTCACTTTTGTCCCGTTTGAGTCTCTTGGAACATGAGAACAGAAATGGGGGCGGGGTTAACGGCTTACCACTCCTCACCCACATCTGGATGCTCAGCATTTCCTTTAAATAACCCCTGCTTTTACCCATAGTTTCTTCTGAAATTATTACAAAATTACAAATAATTGAATCAGGCTCTTTTCAGTGCCACCATCAATTCTTGATAACAAACTACATTTTTAGGTGAAGGTACTGACTTGCTCTAACCAATGGGGTTTGAATGCACAGCGTGTAGCTAGCTATGTTGTGTCCTAGGTATGGAAGATGTATCTATCTAGGAGGTGGGTGTCGAGATGCAATATGGCTGTTTCCTACGCATCTTAGATGAGCTTAGAGATCGGGGTTTCCAGACGCATTTCACGTTGGTGGGTTTATTTCACTTTTCAAACTATCTTTATTCACGCAGGGGATGTATCTCAGAGAACCCATGCCGTTCTGGAAAGTGAGCACTTCTAACTCTTTGCAGTGGGTTGCTGGTGGGAAGCACATTTTGATAAGCTGCTTACACTTAGGGACAGCCATGGAATCCGCTAGACCCATGACACCACCACTCTTGTGCCCCGTTTACTGTGACTGCCTCTAGCAGATACCTAAGAACAATTCTGAAGCTTTGCATTTTTCAAAATAATCTAATTAAAGATACTAAATTATTTTAGAATTAACGTTTCCTATTTTCAGTTATTCATGGAACTTTATAAAAAGGAATGTAAATATCTTCCTGTTAGATAAGCAAGGAAACATCTTTTATAGCAGAGAAGGTACAATTAGAAGATAGAAAACCTCATCGAAGTTGGTGAAAAGATATAGTTTTAGAACTCCAACCCCAAATATGGCTAGAGTGAGGGGTAGGCTAGAGAAATAGTTGGACAGTGAAGAGTGCCAGCCACTTTTCCAGGTGGGATTCCCAGCACCCACGTGGCAATCCACAATCGGCTCTAACTACAGCTCCAGGGGAATCTGATGCCCTTTTCTGGCATCTGTGTGTATTGGATGTACATGGTACCCATATGTGCAGGCGAAACACTCATATATATAAAACAAAACAAAAACAAACAAAAGAAAATATAAACAGAGAAAAAGCAAACAAAGACAAATGCCTTGCTAGAATCAGCCAACCTAGTGTCTGCTGAAGGGAGCATGAGTGGAAAAAAGGAATGTTTATATAGACAATGGAGGGTTCTTCAGGCTTGAAGACGGAACACAATTTTGCTACATGTGCATCAGAGTCAGTGAACCTGGCCTGTTACCAAAGGACAGAAGCTATTTGATTCTGTGCATATGAACTACCTGCTGGAGCCCAATGCTTAAGGATAGAGAGTTGAACAGTGGTGGGTAGCAGCTGGGAAGGAAGGAAGGGGAGGAGGAAAAGGTATGGATGGGATGTGTGTGGAGTTTCAGCTTGGGAAGATGAGGATTGTTCTCATCATGGCTGGATGGTCATGGCTGATGGATGGATGGATGGTGGTAACTGCTGTGAACAATCTGCCTGCTTCTAATATTACCAAGCTGTACCCACGGAAAGGTCAGAATGGTAACTTATACTTTGCATGAATTTAACCACAATAAGACAATAAATGTAAGAACTCAGTCTAAAATTACAAAATCTTTAATAGAAAACATGGGAAACATTTTTACTGAACTGGGATTCAGCAGAATTTGAAGACCTTTTTCTGAAGTATGGGTGAAAAAGAAGAAACTTAATAAACTTGGTTCTTCTTCATACATTAATATAATATATAAGTTTTGCTCTGTGAGATATAACATTTAAGAGGAAAAACAAAACTATAGATCAGAAAAAGATATCTGCAGGTTGACTATATAACAAGGAACGTTCATACAGAAAACGCAGTGGTTCTGAATATGTCACAGTAAGAAACCAAAGAGAAAAACTCCAGAAGTGCATAAAAGAGTAGATGTTTACCAAAGGAGATGTGCCAGTGTCAGAGAAGGATGCTTACTGAAATGCAAATTACAATCAGAGTGAGAGAATAGTGCGTGCTGATTTGAATCAGAAAAGTCCTGACAATGTCTGTCCCCAGGATGCAAAGCAACAAGCATCCCAAGGTAAACTACATAAGAAAAAAAATCTAAGCCCGGTAGTGGTGGCGCACACCTTCTATCCCAACACTTGGGAGGCAGAGGCAGGCAGATTCCCGAGTTCGAGGCCAGCCTGGTCTACAGAGTGAGTTCCAGGACATCCAGGGCTACACAGAGAAACCCTGTCTCAAAAAAAACCAAAAATAAATAAATAAATAAATAAATAAAAATAAAAATAAAATAAAATAAAATAAAAAAAAATTTAAAAATCCACAACTAAACAGAGTAGAGCTCCTTCCCCTCCTCCATGGTCCCCTCCTTGGCCGACTTCTGAGGGAAGTCTCTGAGGAGACTTAATTTCACACTAATTCCTTTCCAGTTGGCACCCTTAGCTCCTATTCCTCCTATCCCCCTTGCTCTTTGCCATGGTTCTCTGGACTCTGTGACTCTACCTCACATAGTGATAATCGGTTTCCCCTGCTAGAGGGGAAAGCACCCAAGGGCAGACACCTCAGTTTTGCTTCGGACCCAGAAAGCACTGGGTATCCAACAAATGGCTGTGGGGTAGGTTCATCGTCCCCTAAGTAAGGTGCTCGCTCTTTAGGTCGTGTGCCCTGGGAATCAGAGCCAGCCATGGGTCGTTGGTGCTCACTCTCTTGCTGCATCAATCTCATGTCCTCTCTACATGTCCTTGCATGGCCCTTGTCTCTCGTGCCAAGATCTTCAACTGCCTGTAGGGGGTTTAACCTCTGCTTGAAAGGGTTCTTTATAGACACTGAAAGAGATAAATACTTAACATTTCTTATAGTAAGTGGTATACACTTGTTATAAAAATACTCTTCTTTCTCATTTACAAAGCTATAATAAAAGTATATCCTTCATGGACCACATTGAAAGTGAAAAAATAAAACCCCCAATGAGGCACTTGTCCTCAGCTCTTGCCACCTTAGCAAGTTAAAGGGACAGATGGAAGAAACCCTACAGACTTGGATGTGGTGAATCTTGTTTCTTTCCCCAACCTGTTCTTTTTGTTACTATGGTTACTGTGGTGGAGGCTGTGCCTGATAAACTTCCATTCCCACTGTCAGCTTCATGATAATGCAAGTATCCACTCATACCATTGCTCCCTATGGCCCTTCCCTGGATAGGATGCTGTTTTATTGTATGTTCCTCTCATCCTCTCCTGGGGCAGCCTCATCAGTCCAGCTTTGCTGATAGGAGTCCCATCTCTACCTAAAATCTAGGTAATGTGGATCCGCTTTCCTCCCAAATGGAGGAGCCCCTTCAACCCCTCTACCTCACATTTTCAATTCAAAACAGCTCACCCATAGTGATCACCCTTTCTTAAAGCAGTGCTCAGTAGTGAGGTGATGTAATGCCTTTCCCAGGATCATTTGAGTGACTGTCTCTGAAGAGTCTACCAATTGTTCTACATAACAATGTCCATCCCAGTCTCCATATCACAACACGGACACTCTGGAATTCGAATGTTGTGAAAACCAGTCTTCCATTGCTGAATTTCACCAGAGTCCTGGCTCACAGGACTGGACACTGGGCTAGTTGGAGCTGTGTTCTTGGGAAGCAAGGGTAAACAGTCCTGTGTTGCTGTCGGGTCTGTATCCACAGACTCATCTTATCACAACATTTGATGCCTAACATCCTCTGAAGCCTTCTCTAGGACAGCTGTAGAATCCTGTAGCTGAGCCTCGTGGCCTGCTGGCTTGGCTTGACTCTTCCACATCTTAGCAAGTCTGTCTGGCCAGAACCTCCTTCCCATAGCCCCCTTCCCTGGATTCTAGCCTGCACAGTAATCTTCCCATTGGGTCCTCCTGGCCTCCTTAGCCTGCCCATGCAGGGTCTTGTTCTACAGTGAAGATCTGGCTGACAAATGTGAGGAATTCAGGACAAGGGCTGAGAAGACTGTGTAGCCATCAAAGCCCTCATTGTAGAAGCATAAGGACCTGAGGTCAATCTTCAGCAAGCTCATGAAAAGCCAGGCATGCTGGCACACGGGCTTAGTTCCCATGTTGGGGAGACATAGAGAGACCATTGAGGCTCACTGCCTAGTTAGCCCTGACTAATTTATGGGTTCTAGGCCAAGAAAGAAACCTTGTTTCAAAATACCAACAACCAACAAATATCTACAAAGGTAGATGACACTTGGGATGTGTGGTTGACTTCTGGCCTCTTCATTTATGCCCACACACATGCACCAGCATTCACACATGTGTACACACACACACACACACATAAAAATAAAAGACGGAAGGAAGGAAGCAAAGAGGGAGGGAAACAGAGAGGAGTGGGAAAGAGGGAGTGAGAGAGAGGGCACAGAGGAGAGAGAGGCAGCATGCTAACCCTTCCAGTGTCCCAGGCGACATGCTTCCTCTGTTATTACTCTGTTATTACTTCGAAGATAAGGTAAATGAGCAGGAAGGACATTTGAAATGCTATTTCACAAAAAATTAGGAAAGATGAGAAAATTATACCTTCAGAGAAAGCATTTAAAAACTACCAGAAATTTCATTGTCTTGGCCAAGACCCTCACGTTTGCCTTAGAAACCCTTCAGGTCCGAATGGCTCCTCAGGAGCAGCATGTATTTGGTAGTTACAGAGCAACGTGGATATATTTGGATCAAAAAGCTATTGGCTTTCAATATTATGGTAAATTTCCAGTGGAATATAGTAGCATTGACTTAAGAAATAACCTTCGGACAAGTGGCTACTGGTCATTTACATATTTTAATGTCAGCAATAAAATTGGAGGTGGTTGAGCTTAGTAAATCCATGTGGCCATAAAAGAAGAATGGGGGCGAATTCTGAGGGAGCCATTCCAGCTAGGATCAACTGAGTCCTTTATAATGGTGTATTAAGGGAATGCCAGTGTGGCAAGGCTAAAGAACAGTGGTCACTGACGTGAAGTGGTCCCTTGGGAGTTAATGAAAAATTTCATTCTCCAATAGGATTAGGATGCTTTTTAAAATTTATAATACCATATGGACACTCAAGCATATGGATGGTTTGGAAACACTCTGCATCAGGGTTATTTTTACATTTTCAACATAACAAATACACTAAACAGGTGTTTCAAAATGTCACACTTTGAACAGCAGTAATTTAATTAGCATAAAAACTCCCTGTTCTTACTTTCATTGAGATATTAGTGGAAAGGAAGTATTTTATGCATGCTATGTTTTCAACTCTATTTATAGCTAGTTTCAGGTTTTATGTATATATTTTCTCTCTCTTGAGATTAGGGTCTCAGAGTCAGTGATGCAGTCAGGAGCCTTGGGGCCCTGGATTAGACCCTCTACTTTTATTGGGATCTGCATTTTGCTTTAGCTTGGCCAGAGCTCTTCTTCAGTAGGCTCAAACACACAAAGAATCAAAGGCTTTGCCAGTTCCTGATTTGATTTCCTCAACTATCCCACAACTGAGCATATACTCAAAGGACTCTATTTCTTATTAGGAGGACACATGCTCATCCACATTCATAGCTGTTTTATTTACAGCAGTTCAGACACGGAACAGCTTTGCTGTCTATCAAATGATAATGAAAATGTGGTACCTACATAGGATGGAATTTTAATCAACTGTAAAGAAAAAATGGAATTATGAACTTTTCAGGTAAAGAGGGGAACTGGTAAACATCATACCAAGTGTAGTAACATAGACAAGAAATACAAATATCATACATTCTAACTCATACGTGGATATTAACAACAGATCTTTAGATTTGTTTGTTTCATTGGCAGTACCTATGGAATCCATGAGGCCTTGTTAAGGACCATTGTTGGGGAAGAGAAAGAATGTAAGAAGGAGGACAGGAGAACAGAGCTGATTTGAAAGGTAAAAAAAAATGGGGCTCAAGAGAAGGGGGACTTAACTGGGAAGAGGGTAGAAGGGTAGGACAGAGGAAGGCATTTTAGGAGGGAAAACTAATTTAAGGATGTTAGAAAAGCCTATGGAAGCCTATTATTTTATAATATAGGTTAATGTAATTTTATATCATATTCATACAGAACAGTTACCTTATACAGGGGATGTGATGGTCCCAGAAGCTATAGGTTGCCAACTAAAAAGGCTAGTGTCAACGTGTGTTGGTCACAGAACATGGAGACATCGAATTGAGTCTGATGGGAAAGCTTCCTCCTTGCCAACTAGCTTTTGTAAATCTGGAAGGGGTCAGGGAGGCAGCAAGAGTCTTACCCAGGTGTGAACTGTGTGAATGGCAGTTAGGACAAGCCTGGCAATGTCCATGGATGTAATAGTGGCATGGATACCATAGGGTAACTGCTTCCTGATTCAATTTAAGGCCTGTCCCATAGGAGGTAACACATGCCTGGTTCTGTCAAATCTGGTCACGAACCCATGGTTGGGTGGGTGGTTCACAGGACCCAGAGGTAAACTTATGCTATCATTTTGCTAAACAGATATAGTATTAAGCTGCTTCTACTTGCAGACCTTATCAGAGAAGTTTCTTTGCTCAGCAGATGGTGGTTAATGCAGAATCTCACAGTTATTTTTCTCTGTCAAAATACAATTATTAAGTATCTGTGGAGTACTCAGCCACAAAATGGGACACCTACACCACACTCTCTTCTCCAAGGTCCATGGACCATTCTGGAAGACAAAGGTGGAGAGATTGTAAGAACTAGAGGTCTGAGAAGATGAGAGTGAAACGGTCTTCAGGGTAGGATGGAACCTCTGCAACATGACCTCACAGTAGCTCTGGCTGCCTGCACAATTACGTGGTTGTGTGATTATTATATGATTGAGCCAGTTATCATTCTAGTATAGACTGAGAAGGAGTTCGTGAGGGCCCATCCCTACCTGAGATGCTACGGATAACTGATGCCTCCTGAGGACAGCTCTGTGTAAGCTTATAGTTGACCACACTGAAGCAGATGGCCCCACACCAATATATGGGTAGCATAAATTGCATTTGGTGAGTTATTATATTTCAACAAAAGGACACAAAGTTAGGTCAGTGGGGAGATGGGGATAGATGTGGAGAAGTAATGGAAAGCAGGTGGGGGTTTCAGAGTTCATGTCTCACTTAATCATCACAACACCTATGAGAGGCAAATATCAATCTTATTATAAAAGGGAAGATGACTCCTGAGCAATGACTCAGCCAAAGAGTGGGAGTGTGTGGGGGGGAGTCAGCCTCTAGAGCCCACTCCCTTATAAATGATGCTAGAAGGCCAGGAGTAGCAGGCAGCTGAAGCCCAGGTTCCGTTACCCAGAAAGCTAACAATGTAAGCTTCCCCAGGTGGTTTGCTTACGTTCCCTGAATTCATGTGTTGGAAACTTAACCCTCAAGGAGACGACATGGAGGAGTTGAGAGGAATTTTAAGAGGTGGCTCAGTTGTGGAGGCTCTACCTTCAGAAACGAATTATCCTTTATCAGCACAAAGGGTTGGTTTGAGTAGGAGTGGGCTCCTAATAAGAGAATGTGTCTGGCCCCTTCCCTTCCTCTCTCACTCTTCTTCAACTCCTCCTTCGCACAAGTATGCATAGACATTTTTTGACCTACACAGGCTGGTGTAGCAAAAAGGCCCCTGCTGGGTACTGGCATCACACTGTACTACTTTTCTACCCTCAGAACTGAGAGCCAAATAGATTTCTGTTCCTTAAAAATAACCCAGTTTTTGGCAGTCTGCTACAGCAACAGAAAACAGACAGTGATACATTCCCACAGGACTTCTAATGACGACGGAGAGGTTGCATGCCTGTACTGACCAACGCAGTGGCCACTGGCTATGTGTGCCCTCAGACACTAGAAATGCGAATTGTAAACTGCATTTGGTTAAGATTTGGATTTATATTGTTAAATGTGACACGTGTATACACTACTTGGCATCTCCATTTTGAAGTCTGAGACAGTTATAAAGAATTTATAAAACCTTACAAGAACTGATTGGGCTTTATTTATTTAGAAAGAAAGTGAGCAGGAATCTGAAAACTTGCAGGGAAGGTGTCATCTGCTACTGTCCTGCTGTCTACACGCTGTTTTGTGAGAATAATTAGAAGTTCCTCACTTAACGGGAAATACAACTTTAATTATCTTAAATGAAATCACTTACATTTGGGTTCTGTTGACAATTGTTTTTATTTCTGCTCTAGAATGAAGTTATCAGAGTCAATCAATTTTAAGATTGGGCATGGAGGCCCTTGTTTTTCTTCATAGAAAAGGCATGCATCAATGTTCCTTGGTCCTTCCTCACAATACGGAGGATGTAGTGAACGGTGGTCTGGATCAGTGTTGCCAATTGGAGGTACCACATAAAATAGAGGTTGGTGGGAAAAATGCCACCTTTTGCTCTAAGTGTACGCCTGCTATATATTTTGTCTGTATTTCAGATTAAGTAATGAGACTCAGGCTGGATGATAGCCCAGTCTGGAAACTGGTTGTCACACAGGCACAAGGAAACAGCCAGTTTGTAATCTTACCTCTGCAGGGCTGAAGACCGGCACATCCCTGTGGCTCACTGGATACCTACCTCAGTCTAATTCCTGAGCCCCAGGTCCTTTGGGGAGAGCTGGTCTCAAAAACCAGGGTGGATTATCCCTGACAAATGACACCCAAGTTTGATCTTTGGCCTCTTCATACAGTGCAAGCACATACATATGCAAATGAGCTTGCACACTCACATAAGCACACACACACTTGTGCTCACACAAAACCTAATAATAAAAATAAGAATACTCAATCATCTGGAGAGAGAGCAAAGTCTATAAAATCCCTAACAGGAGAAGCCAGAAATCAACCTATTATTTCTTTTAATTTATGATTTGATTGGCTTTCTTAAAACTCAAACATCCTTCTGAACAAACCTCCAAATCTCTGTGTATTAATCTTCAAGCATTTTATAAAGGACACATTAAGATAAAACTTAAGAATGAATAATAATAATCCTTCAAACATAAAGATTATCCAAATCATCATGGTATTTTAGATTTCTTTGGAAGACAGTAATCAATATTGTAAAAAAGGCAAATATATTAGGAAAGTTACTCCTAAAGAAAAAACACTCTTATTAAGTAGTAACACTTTATAGAGACTATTGATTGCAGTTAGCTCTGTGCATGGACTCCTGATTAAACAGCTCCCCTGATGAGCTACAACCCAGTTCAGAATATTGGTGTTTGCACAGAGTTATAAACAGAGGTGACAAGCATCAGGATGATTTGAAGGGTGGTCAAGAGTTTACACACATGAAAAACAGGACTTAACTTTGGATAACAAGCATTTCTGCCTGGATCACTGTGAGTACACGCAGATTAAGAGAGAGGAGCAATTTAGAAGACAGGAGTTGTAAGAGGAAGTTAACAGACACCAGACTTTGGAAGTGAGACCATCAAACATGGGAAATGGCTTCTGCAGGACCAACAGCAATGAACTGAAACTTCTAATGTCTGACAAATAATTAGCCGGTAGTGTTTTTCCAATGGAAACCATTGGAAGATGGTTTTGTGCACCTTGTGTGTAGATGTTGATCGCTGTGCCCAGAGATCTGGTTGCAATCTGAGGACATTGGCATTGTCATGATTATTGGAGCATCTTCTGTATCAATGATATGCAAATACTGTTTTCCATCACCTCTGATCAGTTAGTAAAGATCTGTTTTAGCCTATGGCAAGGCAGAAGAGGATAGGGTAGAACTTCTGATCCCAATCAATAGTTTCCAAGGAGAAAGAAGGACACAGGGAAGAATAGAAGGAGACGAGGGAGAAAAGGAAGAATAAGTGAAGAACCAGGAGGATTCTCCCAGAGCATTTCAATGAGGGATTGCCATGAAGTCATACATAGAAAGTGAAAACCAAGGCAAGACTCAGTTGTTGGTAAAAGACCACATAGCTGGGAAGTAGGCAGCCATAGAAGTGTAGAATAGATGAGCATCTGCCTAGCATAGTGCCTGCAGCTTATTAATACACTTATTAACTCTCAGTGCCCTGCCATTACAGGAGCATAAGGGATCAAGGGAAAAGCCCCCAGGAACTCATTTACAGGAAACAATACTCTAACCTGGGCCAAGTGAGGTGGGGAGTGTGTGGTTCAGATGCTATTGTACTGACCCTTTGTCATCTGTAAGGATCCCTGAGGAAAGCAAATGAAGGAAAGAAAGAATTGTAGCTCATGGGGCAACCTGTCATCGAGGGGGAACAGGAGCTCGAGTTTGGTCACACTTGGCATCCACAGTCTGAAGAGAACAGTGGCAGCATGCATGCCAGTGGCTCAGATGGCTGCCTTCATTTACATAATCTGGGAGGCCTGCCCAGGGAACTGGCTGGCTCAAAATTAAATTGGGTCTCCCATATCAATTAAGGCAGTCAAGGTAAAGCTCTACAGGCATGACCAGAACCCATCTCCCAGGCGATTCTATATTCTGTCACTCTGACAATTAACATTAGTCACCACCTTACTTTCCAATAATACAATTCAAAATTTTTCCTTTATTACATTTACTTCCATATGGATGGATCCAAGTTCTTTCATAAGAAATAATAAGGAAGGACTCTAGTCTCTTCTTGTCTAGTCTTGCATAGCTCATGGTATATAAGATTCACCATGACCATCACACCTGCTCTTAGGTAAGAAAGAAGCCGTCTTTTCTCTACTCATATGAACAGCAGAGAACAATTTTGTGCTTCAAACAGAAACGCGTTCACGCAGAGTGAGCACCAACATGGAATACAATAACTCTCTTTCCTTCTGACACTATTCACTTGCAGACTGTGCCAGATCCCACAGGCTGAGGGAATTATGTCATCCTCAGACACCGTACATTTCTGATAGACTTGCTCCAAGCCAGAGTTCCCGCATGCCTTTCTTGAGTTAGACAATGTGACCAAGATGCCTCACAGAACCCAGAGAAACACTGAGATGACTTGACCATATTCTAAGATTATGAGATCCTTGGACCAGTGCGGAGGTTCAGCCTCATTTTGAATGTACCACCCTCTCAGTCCTCTCCATGGTCAATAACCCTGACTTCACTCTGGTTTCTGTGGAGCTCATATCCATAACTTCCCAGATGTCAATGGGTAGAGCTTAAGTTCCTAACCTTTAGTCTTTTAACCACTTGATCCTTTGGGCCACCATTCCAGGAGGCTATTCGGGGACTCACCGTATCACTAGAAACCATAGAGTTACCAACAGGGCTGGCTGTGAGGTAAAACATTTGATTTTGGTCAGTTTGGAAATCTCGGTGCATCTGTGAGAGGAGCTTGGGACAAAGGCCAAATTAATTTCATATTACAAAACATGTTTATATTATAGAGTCCAGTTATGTATTCCTTAGACTTGAGTTATGTACTTCTTTAACTCTTCTTTTCAGGATCTTACCCGCCATCACTGTTCTCCTCACAGACTCTGTGCATTTCCTGTTTAAAGAGAGGAATCAGGATGTCTATAATACTGTGACCTAGAGATGATAGATAGACCCAAGCAGGATACACTGATAACTGATCTTGGCAATAAGTGATGAACATTTTGTTGCTATGGTGAAGAGATACCAAGGAAACTGAGCCCCTGTCCTCATCGTAAACCTTCCAGAATTAAGGCATGCCAGGGTTTAAATGTGTACCCTCAAACTGCAACTGTTGCCAGTGTAATACCATAGGGAGTTAGGTTATAAAGAGGAATTTAAACCCTCATCTAAGGAGTTTCAGACAGCTTTTGGCCAGCTCTATTGTCTTCTAGTCTTCTTGTTCAAGGTCTCAGAACCAAGACACCATCTCAGAGGCATAGGGCAGTCCTCCAAAGATACCAATGCTTATAGCTTCATCTGTGCTGTGACTTTTAGCTGCAAGAATGGTGAGTGATAAGCTCCCAGCCTTTCTCTATCACCCTGCTGGAGGTATTCTGTTGCATCAGCACAAATGGGCTGAGATAGGAAGCACCCATATGTTCCCATTTATAAATCAGAAAGCCGGGCAATTCAAGGTGATGAACACACAAAGAGAAAGGCAAAGAGGACGTTTTCATCCCCCTCCACGTGTAAGAAGATTTTCCCTGAGAAAATAGAAATAGGCAAGTGTGTGGTGAAGACTGGCTTTTGTTACGACTCCAGGGACTGGGCAAGAGATGTCTGGTTACCTTTTGGCTGTTTCTCAGGCCACACCTCATCCCTACAGTCCTTGAAGTTGGCATTTGCGGATTTGCTGAGACCCCCCACGGTGGAGTAAACTGTGATGCCCACATGCTTGTCAATTATGCCATCTTGGCACTCAGCATTATCCGTTTTAGTTTCTTTCTAAAGCCCTGTCAGAACTAGAGATGGTGACATTTTCTGGCTGGAGGAATGGAGGTGTCCATGGGCAGTTAGTCATAGCTCGGCACCCAGACCACATTCCCAGGTCTCAGCTGTTAAGGTCCGTTAAATGTACTTACCTTCTTAGAGGTGGTGTAACTCTGGGACCTGTCATTTGCTGATATAACACAGAAGCCAACAGCAGATAATGGAGGGCAAAGACAATCATAGTCAGAATTTCAGGAGTATGAGATTTGAGAGAAGAGATACCATTGTCTGCTCCACTGTGGAGATGGGTGACAGTTTCTCTACATGTCAGCCATCCTCACAAGTTCCTGAGCCAATGGCTGATGGTTATCTTGTTTATCGTGTCTATTTAATAAATACACATTCTTTTTTACTGTGAATGGTATGTTTCTTTCATCTTAAAAGAGTGATTTAATGAGTAGCAATTTTATGTTCTCAAGGAAAGGAGCTGCCACAAAGCTCCAATACAATGAATTGGTGGTGTCCTTTTTAAAAAGGGAGAGCTACAGGGCCCCTCTGGGATACCGAGGGCTAGCAGGTCCCTGTTTCTGAAACCCACACATAATGGTGTTTACCCAGAGAGACAACAAGGAGGCTCACAGCTCACAGCTCACAGCCCAAGTTGTCCTGGACTCTGCCATCTGTTGAAGGGGCAGTAGATTTTGTCCCAAGACCATTAGAATCATCTAGGTCTTAGGAAGCCCCGCATCTAGCTAGTCTAATTGACAATGGGGAGCCCATACTTAGGCGGACCCAAGTCATGTGTATTTTAAGTGTAAAGCCCAGCCAAGTCCGTTTTCGAAGAAACTCCATTTTTGTGTGAGACCAGGGGCTAAACTCCAATTCCAGGAAGAAAACCACAAAGTCCACTTGAGCAGACATCCCAATAGCAGGGCCAAGGTACACATGGATAACTTAAGACATCCGCAGAGGACAGATAAACAGCCAGAGTCATCCTGTTTCTCAGGTGGTTTTGCCCCTGTGTTCAGTTTCTGCAGATTATGCCAGAAATGCAGTTTTTAAAATACTAACTTGCTGACCACTACGGAAATTCCTCAAGCTTGCTGTAACTACAATAGCTACCCGGTACCCCTAGACTGGGGGCTGTCACTTTGACCTGCTGTGTGTGACTTCGAGAGTCTGAGAGAGTCCCAGAGTCTTTGCTCTCAAGCTCATAATAAAGACCCTGTGGGTTGACATCAGAACTGGCTCCTCTGTGGTCTTATCTTATGTCCCTGTGGGCATAATATAAGGAGCTCTTAGGAAAAGTTAGTGCCTCCTGTTGAGTCAACCACCCTATCCCACTGGGCTTCTGTTTATAACATCCTGTCTATCCCACGCCCAACTTTGTCCCCCTCCCCTCAACAAAATTACAATGCCAAGTTGATGCAATGGCACCAGCCACCTTACTTTTGATTCTGTTTATAAAATGTCCATCATGGAAGAGGAGGTGTGAAAACTGAAGAGCCAGTGGGCATGTGTACCAACACAGTCTTTTCTGGGCATGACTGGCTATGGCATATGTGAACACATAGTGGCTGTGACCACACGTATAGGACCTGTACAGGATCAAGCCAGTCAGAATCCTAAGGTGGATGAGGAAGGACTCACAGGGCTGACAGCAGGCTGATGGAAACTGAGGGCTGCTGGAGGGATGCAGGGTCAGTTTTCTGCAGGGATGCATCCCTGAGAGGCTATGCACATTCTCATAGATGGTCTTACACAAAGGCAGCACTAAGTGGACTCAGTGGGTTTAAAAAGGAGAACATATGCAGCTTTAGTACAGTGGGGCTGTGTGGTGGGGACTGGACAGAGAGGGGTTTGGGGGTGGGGGAGGGCGAGGGGAGGTGGAGGGCCGTGAGGAAGGGGCAAAAGGGAGGTGGAGGGCTGTGGAGGCGGGGCAAGGGGAAGTCTAGAAGGGAGGGAGAAGCAGGTTTTAATCAAAATATATGATATGCATCTCTGAAGTTCTCAAATAATACAAATAAAGAGTATTTGCTGGAATAATGCCGGATCGGCAGATGCTGTAGAAGATCTGGGGTGGGGTAGAGCTGAGGGTGTTTTCTGGGACCCTGGTGCTTCTTTTTATTTCCAAAATGCCACCAGCTTGGAGTCTAACTGGGCTTCTTTGAAGGCGCTGGTGCCTTCCCTAACCCCACCCCCAGACTAAAAGTACCGGGGTCTTTTTTTATTCTTCTCTGCAGGTGGCAGTTAGTGGTTGGTCGCTCAAAACCATGGCTGTACTATGAACAAAATCTGCTCTTAAGAGGCCGAGCCCTACGACCTCTTTCTCCCAAACAAATGAATAAAGCTCAGCGTCGCTACCTCTAAGCGCATCTGTCAACAGGCCTTCTCCAAGTACCCATCCACTGTGATGAGGGGATTTTACGAGCAGGGTGTCTCCAAGTGGAGGGAATAAACACAGAGGATATGCACTCAAGGAATCTTCTCCTCTCCTGGTTGGGCAGCAAAGGCTTCGGAACAGCTATGAGGAAGTAGATTGTGCTAGCAGAAGTAAGGCAAGAGACAACCGGAAGTGAGTCCCTGTGGTGTCTGTGCATTTCCGACTCCCCCAAACCCCCTCCTCAGAAGTAGGTAGGCTGTTAACAGGGCTCCAGGGGAAGTCTTTGATCAAAGATCCCAGTGTCTTCTGGGCAGAGGTCTCTTTGTTTTCTGGAAACAGGAAACAGCTGGGAACTCCTTTGGGTTCCCAAGCAAGGGGTGGGCTGAAAGCAGGTCAGGTGTCCCTCACCTTTTGATGGCACATGTCCCCTTAGACCAATGCATCTTTTTTGTTTGTTTGTTTGTTTGGTTTTTTCGAGACAGGGTTTCTCTGTATAGCCCTGGCTGTTCTGGAACTCACTCTGTAGACCAGGCTGGCCTCGAACTCAGAAATCTGCCTGCCTCTGCCTCCCAAGTGCTGGGATTAAAGGCGTGTGCACCACCACTACCCAGTCAATGCATCTTACGAGGAACATGCATGCAATATATCTAATTTGCAGAATATTCTAACCTTACAGCACAGCACATTGGAAGATCGAGTTGTTCACTCTCCTGCTGCCTCACAGATCTGAAGTTTGCTGGCACTGACCAGCATGGTATGGTGGGGAGAGGAATGTGTAGCATGTGCTAGCCCAGGGAAACCTTATCTTCCCCCCCCCAAAAAAAATCAGAATTTGTAGCATTGTTTCTATAGAATGTGTATCCCCACTGTTTTTTAAAGTTACCTTTTCTCTTTCACAATTGCATTCATGTATGTAATTATTTTGATCAGCTTCTTATGTCCCCTAACACCCCCCCCCCCATGTCCCCTGCCCTCCCAACCACCTTCTCACAGGTCTCATTGCCACATGCATGCCTTTTGTTTTGCGACTCACTGGGTTGAGGGACATTTATGTGATCATGGGTTTGGAACTGTCAACTGGAGCGGGGTGGCCTCATCAGTGGAAACAAGACTGAAGGTGATGACTGCCCCTTTCCCACAATCTACCTGGGCCAGCTGGGTCAGCTGGGAAGGAGTAGGGTTTCCAGAAGCCCCTCCTTGTGAGAGATGGTTACTGTTGGGAGGCCCCAATCTCACGCAGGTCCAGTCCAGGCAACTGTAGCTGCTGGGAGGTCATGATCGTACTGCTGTGTTTAGCCTGGAAGAGCGTTCTGCAGCTCTTCTTCCCATCTTCCAGCCCTTACTTCCTGTCCCCTCTGCTGTGATGTTCCCTGAGCCTTAAAGGGGTTCATACCACTTTAGGGCCGAGCTCCCTCCCAACCATCACTGGCTCTTGTTACCTTTATGTAGCTGTAACTGCTACATATCGGATATACTGCCACTACCAAGAGAAGTTTCCCTGATGAAGGCCGAGAGTAGCATTTGTCTACAGCTAGAAACATAAATATTTTACAGAAAGTTTGATGCCATGTCAATGTACCTGAACAACAGGAGTAGCTTCCCTGCCTTTGTGCCTATGACCTCCATGTCTATGGGATTTGAGGCACGTTTACAACACTAGGCATGAATTTCTTAGTGTAAAACATGCCTCTTAGGTGTTGAAGAGCTGAGAATCAAACTACTCATTGCTAGTGTTTGATTTCTGACCCCTGGACAAGGGACTGGGGTGCATATTTTGCATACCAAAGCGGACCTGGTCTCCAGGTCCTCCCAGCATCCCCCAGTCCCTACTTGGCATACCCTGTGCCCAACCTTGAACTTTCCAGCCCTGGGGCTGGGCTGCCCTTCCCCCAGAGGCTCTTCCCATATAATCCTGATACTTTGGGCTCTCTCTCTTCTTCTCTTCTCTCTTTGCATATGTGCCCTTTTCTTTTTCCCTCTCCCCACTTTCCCCACGGCTCAATCTCACTCCTCTGGCCTCAATCCTTGGGGGAGCCAATGAACTCACCCAAGAGCAGTTTCTCAATAAAGCTGCAATTTATATAATCTAATCTGGTTTGAATTGGCTCATTTCACCGGCAGCAGAGAAATAACCTATCAACTAGGATTAAAAGTTACATTACACTGGGTTTATTGGCACAGGGTGTTGGTGACTGCTCTCTTGGCTGGTATATGCCCTAAACTCCATCTACTAAGCAAATAATGTAGGCATCACTGTGAGTCAAGGCCCAGCTCTGGGGTTTTTAATGACCCATCGCAAACAGCTGCTTACCACCACCGAAAGAAAACCCAGGCAAGACCCATAACAGCATTTAATTCATATTACAGCAGTGTCAGAGTGTGGGAGGCTAAGGGAAGAGGTGGAAGGGAAGGTCTTTGGAATCCCTGAGTAGGGGGTGTGGGGACAAGATCTTATTCTTGTTTCTTTCATGAAATCAGTGTTAGGGTATTTGTGAATGACAAGATCTTAACTTTGAGTCAGCATGTTTGTTCTTATGAGGTAGATGGAGAAATATGATGCTTAATAAAGATGTCCTAGGAGGGGGAAATTTGCATCATATCTTTCTTGATAGTTCTGCCCGGCCACCTCCACCTTTACTGCACTGTGGAGGGGCGTCCTCCTCCCTGGGTCTGTTTGGCTCTTGGGATCAGCATCCCTGATATCTGCTAGTACAGAGGGCCCCAAAGCAGAGGGCTGTAAAATGAGGAAGGTTGTAAAATGATGAGCAGTGGCCGGGTGGCATACGCCTTTAATCCCAGCACTTGGGAGGCAGAGGCAGGTGGATTTCTGAGTTCAAGGCCAGCCTGGTCTACAGAGTGAGTTCCAGGACAGCCAGGGCTACACAGAGAAACCCCTGTCTTGAAACGCCCTCCCAGGCCCCCAAAAAATGATGAGCAGCAGAGCAAAGGATAGTGCTGGCCAGGGCCGCTGCATGGCATTGATTATTAAGATGGATTCATTTCACAACTATTTTAAATTCGTGAATGTTTTAGGTTGGGTTTCCATTGCTGTGAAGAGACCAAGGCAACTCTTCTAAAGGACAACTTTTAAATGGGGCTGGCTTCCAGGTTCAGAGGGTCAGTCCATTCTCATCAAGGTGAAAGCATGGCAGCATCCAGGTAAGCACTGCACTGGAGAAGGAGCTGAGAGGTTTTTTTTATCTTGTTCTGAAGGGAACTGGGAGAAGACTGTCCTCTAGGCATCTAGGAGAAGGATCTCAAGCCCACCCCCTAGATGACATACTTCCTCCAACAAGGCCACATCTACTTCACCTCCTAATAGTACCACTTCCTGGGGCCAAGCATATTCAAACCACCACAGTGGGTCACTTGGGTTCCACTTTAGAAGCTGGAAGAGACATTGTTTTTTTAAGGTAGCAATTTTCACTCCTCACAGTTGAACCGCAATAAGATTCCCTGTTCTCTTTGCAGAACACCCACAGTCACCATTAGATTCCTTTAGGTTTGGGCGGTTCAGATCGGTGCATCAAAGCTGAGAAGCCACCAATGCCCTAGCCATGCACCACCTCCTAAAGCTCCACAGACTCCCAAAACACTGCTACTATCCAGGGACCAAGGGTTCACACATACAAGCTCATGGGAAAATTTTCACATCCAAACCATGAACAACAACCAAAAAAAGTCCTGGAGAAGAAAGTGTGAAAATGGCCTCTAATGTTTGTTTATTTATTTATTTATTTATTTATTTATTTATTTATTTTTGTGAGTCTTTTGATTGAAGGGACAGCAAAGGGTCTTCAGTGACATCTTACAAAATGAGAACAAGTGTCTGTAGAGCTTTGGAGTTCAGTTCTCAGCAACAACTTAAGATTTTGCAGGTGCCTGTACTCATTTGTACACATCCACACCACACATAACACACACACACACACACACACACACACACACACTTAAAAATAAAAGTAAATCTTAAAAAAGGAACCCCTAAATACTCATAGTTGCTTCAGTGCCCCAGGTCCACTGCTGCCATGAGCTCTCCCTCCAGACTTTGCCTTAGGGTGGCTACAATGTTTACTAACTAAAATAAGAAAGGTTTCCTTGATTGTTGACTCAGTTAATTAATGGGGAAGGGAATAGGACAAGCTGGAGGGAGCATAGTTCCTGAAGCTGCCTCCTCTGAAGGGATCTGGTCTAGGAGCAAAGTTGTTCCGGAGGGATCTACTGCTCAATATTTCATGCTGGTGGACAAGGTGCTGTTACACCCACTCAGTGACACTGTTGTCAGAGAAAGCTTTGTAGTCTATAAGATGGCTTTCAAAAATGTGACTGCGGCAATCATGTTTAACTCCAGATGTGGCAGCAGTGTTTAGGACATCTGGGCAAAGTGTAGAAATCAAGATTGGAATCTGATATTTACTATTAGACGTCCTTTTTTTTTTTTTTTAAATAGGTTTCTCTCTCGTGTAGTCTACTTATTCCTTCTATGTTGATGAGAGAGACTAGTATAAAGCTGTCTGTTGCCCCTTGCTACTGGAAGGATAGAGCCAACCATGTGGGCAGCAAATGCTGTGTTCTAGTCTAGCCTACTTCTCTGGCCAATGGATTTGATGCATGCATTCATTCTGGTTTTTATTTTTATTCTTGCCATTAATAGTGTTTTTGCTTACCTTGGCCATAATGGGCTTCTGGCACAACACACTAGAAGAATATCATCAGGATCCATTGGAGAGTCAGAAAATTTATTAAGGCTACAGCATAACCATAAATTAATATACGTAGCTATATAGACAATACTAAGAGAAGCAAGCTGAGTCAGCAATAAAGGCACCAACAGTAGGAGCTGTATTGTAATCATTCACTGGGTACAACCTTAAGATCTTACCATACAGTGCTTTGTGTCTCTGCTGTCTCTCCACTTTACAGAAGAGGGTTTGTCACTCATAGCAGGAAACAAAAAAATGTGAATACCTGCAACCCGAATTAGATTGCATGATGAATTCATCATGTGCCCTAGAACTTCAGGATCTGACCTAACAAGGTTCTGGAGGCAGAGAGAACACCTGTACCCACCACGCATGGAGGATTAGGAGTTTTCTCTTTTGAGCTAGATAGCACCATGTAGTCACACCACCAATGGGCAGATCTGACATTTGACAGCCAAGAGGGTCTTAGTCCTGCAGATAATATGAAATTATTCTAACCTGTGGCACTGAAAGAAATATTAGGTGCTTCAAAAGAAAAGTATGTATTATATGTGCTAGAAAAAAAATATACATACAAATATATAAACATGCCAGTCACTAACCACAATCAATATCCTTTGTTTTCAAAACAGGCAATTCTACACAAAGTTGGTACATCCTCATAGGCAGTTTTTAAACCATTATTCTTCCTTTGAGCCTTAGGGATGCTATAATCCCTCACTGCCAGGGAAGGAAGCTTGACCTTGGTATAGAGTACACACGAGCAAGGGTCAACCGTGTTTTCCAGAAAAGTAGACAAAGGCGGATGGTGTGAACCAGGCACCCCAGATGTATTCTAGTCAATGTTCCCATCCACAAGGCAAAATGACTCTTTTAAACTTTTAACCAAGATTTTGAGAATTTGGTCAGATTCATTTTCTGAAAATTGTCCTAATGTTTGGATAATCACACTTAACATGAATGAAATGAAGGTTCCTGGGTAATATTTCATGCATGGCTAGGGTTCTCCCAAGTTTAGTAAGCATTCTTATTTTGGAAATATAAAATGTTGATGTGTAAAGTAAGAAATGTAAGAAAGTAAAATTTGATTTATTTCTGTAACCAACTAAAGAATGAAATGGAGGCATCTCTTAAAATATGACTGATTATTAAAAGTTACTGACATTAAGCTCAGGAGACTCTACAGAGTTGGGTGAATTTAAGTATTTTTATCCCAAGCTTCCCTTTTGCAGTTCCTTTACAATATGTCAATACTGCTTTTCTAGCAACATAGTGTTACAGTGCAAGTATTAATACCTCCAGGTCCTATCCTTTGGGGGTGCAGCTAAGGTCATGCCAGGCTTCCTGAGCCATGTGTTGCCTGAATCAAAGCAGGTACCCCAATACCCAGAAAACCAAACAAGTACAGAACAGGCCCTCTACACCTTTGAGTGTGTACAGATTAGGGGATTCAGGATCCAAGCGACCCATGATGCTGAGCCACTGATGCTGCACCACCATGCAACTACCATACAAAAGCCAAGGTTAATATGGCCTGGTGCATGCTTTCACTCATAATCGGATGCATTGTGCACATATCATTTTACCAGGTGGGTTTAGTTGCTGTGCTTTGTGAGCACATGTCTGTGGGAAAGGTTTACATGAGACAGAGAATTCATCATAAGGGCACATCGCATGTTAGCTGCCCCAAGCCTGAGGGTGAGCTTAGAGCCACGTTCACTTTCTCACGACAATAAACTTCATTCTAAAGAACAATGACCATGACCTTGGCTACAAAGCCGGTAGATTTTCTTAGAACAAATTAAAAATATATATACTTGCTCATCCAAACATTGAACGTTTTTTAAAGTCTGGGTATATTGGCCAGTTTCCCCCTCAGGCAGACATGGTTCTTTCTCCTCCCCGTATTTTTCTGACTCCACACATCCTTAACATAACAGAACACTGCAAGCATTGAAATAAGTATTTGACTATTAGATAAGACGGTGTTTGGTTCCCCCTTTCTGTGGCATTAAGTTGTGTAGAAGTCTTTCCTGTGGGGAGCGGTGAAGCTGGGGAGACATTCGCCATGGCCAAGATGGCGCCTACTTCTGCTGTCAACTCCTAGTAAACAACTGTTTGCCCATGTGCATAGAGAACTGTTTGCGCATGTGCGTAGAGTGAAAAGTCACGGCCCATTCTGGGGCGTTATGTAGGGTAATGAGTGAACAGCCAATCATGGGCAGACATGCCGTGCTGTGGGTAGACACGCCGCACTGTGGTGTATATAAGCAGTGCGGATTATTGGCTCGACCCTTTTTTCCCCCTGGATGAGGACAATAAACGTTGCTGCAGAAGGAACCTAGTGTCTGAGTGTCTTCTTGCTGGCGAGACGACTGCACGGGCTACAGCTGGTGCCGAAAAGCCCGGGACACCAGGAAAACCTTACAACAACTGGTAGGTTTCAGAACTGCAGGACAGGGTAGGCTCTGAGAGGCATGCTGCTTGATTTTAATTCCTCCGACCATTCCTCAGGGTTAGAGAGTGCGGCCAAAGCCACGGTAATCATGCTAATGGCACTTGTTATACATTCTTGCCTGGAGGATGAGAAATGCCCCGCCTCTGTGGCGTTGGGGGCACTTGAGGAGTTACAAGATAGCATGTCAGAAACAGAGGGGAGAGTAAAAGCTAGCCAGAATAAAAGGGAGAGAAAAGATGAGAGAATGGAGGCTAGCCAGGAGAAAAGGGAGAGAAAGAGAAAAAAAGATATACCCAAGAGTACAGGCCCTTCCGCTCGACCTGCGGAAGCGAGAGATAAGGGAAAGGACACCCTGGGAGAGAAAAGTAGAGAACGGGATGGAGCTTCGAGATGGAAGCTCTTCGAGCCTGATAGCTCTGAAGAATTGAGCCCCTCCAAGGAAGAAGACTTGGAGAGAGAAGCGGCTTCCTATAAAGAAGAGAGAGTGGCGGAACGCTTTATGCTGTCCCGCCTGCTCTTCCATGTGCACCCCTGCTGTGCACTGATGGACGCTGCTGTTCGGATTCCTTTTTGTCTGGAGGAGACAAGAGTAAACTCTTGTGTGCCTTTCCAGTGTTTGAAGATGCTGGTGGTGGCCGTGTCTATGCTCCAGTGGAGTGCACCCCTATCTGGGAGCTTGCTGAGTCAGTCAACAGGTGTGGGCCTAGTGCCAATTTTGCCATTGTACAACTTGAAAGACTTACAGATTACACTGGGGAACAACAGGTTCTCTGTTCTTGCCCGCAGGGCGTCTTCTCCATTTCCCCGGGAGATAAGATTGCTCAGTTAATAGTTCTCCCCAACTTACATGATTGTTTCCCCTCTACGGGACTGCCACGGGGCACCGAAGGGCTTGGCTCATCTGGGACAGACTTTGCTCATCTGGTAGTTGACCTTAAGACCAGGCCCACGTTACAGTTATCTATAGAGGGAAGGAATTTTACCGGTATACTGGACACAGGAGCTGACAAAAACATTATTTCTTCCAACTGGTGGCCTAAGGCATGGCCTGTAACCCAATCTTCCCACTCTTTGCAGGGATTGGGATATGAGGCCAGCCCTGCAGTCAGCTCACGCACCCTGGCATGGTGTACACCAGAGGGCCAGACAAGAAACTTTGCACCTTATGTGCTTCCTCTTCCTGTTAACTTATGGGGGAGAGATGTTTTGCAAGACTTGGGACTTACATTGACCAATGAGTATTCTCAACAAGCTAAG
>NW_022196911.1:9557215-9582265 GCF_008632895.1 Mastomys coucha
CCATTCTGGGGCGTTACGTAGGGTAATGAGTGAACAGCCAATCATGGGCAGACACGCCGCGCTGTGGGTAGACACGCGGCACTGTGGTGTATATAAGCAGTGCGGATTATTGGCTCGACCCTTTTTTCCCCCTGGATGAGGACAATAAACATTGCTGCAGAAGGAACCTAGTGTCCGAGTGTCTTCTTGGTGGTGAGACGACTGCATGGGCTACACTTTCCTAAGGAATTATTTGGGCAAGCATCTTTCCAATTTCCTATTAAACAATTTTGATGCTGAGATTTGGGGGGGGCTTCTCTAATAACCTTACACACTGGGAGATTTCCCTTGGCTTTTAGCTTTTTCAACATCTCCCTAAGAAGGACTTTGTCATAAGCCTCCTTGTACCCCCAAACAGTCCTCTACTAGGAGTTCTTGTCTGTCTTCCTGGTGAAAGGACACACACAGACAATTATTTGTAATTACAAATCTTTCTGTCATTGTGTCTTTTAAAAAGCCTGCTGATGTATTTATATTTGGATTCAGAAACTTCTGTTTTCTCCTATTTGAACTGCTATTCTGAGCAAGGACTCAGGGTAGGAAAGCTCCATATGGGCCCTTGACTAAGATACCCACCCAGCACCTGTAACTGCTCACATGCTCAGCAGCTGTTACTGAATGCTCATGCTGGGCAACAGGGACAGAAGAGTAGCTGATACACATATTGGCTCAGAGGCAGAGACACTGGCTCAGGGAGGAGGATTGACTGTCTGTCTGCCTGTCCATCCATCCATCTCTATCTATAAGGAGAGAGAAGAGAAGAGTAGAAGGAAAAGCAGGAAGGGGAGAGATAAGGAGGGAGGGTGAAAGAGAGGGAGGGAATGAAGACCAGAAGGAGGGAAGGAGGAAAACAGAGAGAGAGAGAGAGAGAGAGAGAGAGAGAGAGAGAGAGAGAGAGAGAGAGAGAGAGAGAGAGAGAGAGATCGCTACCCAGGGCCAGAGTGCTGTATGCACACACTGCAAGATGATACTGTCTGAGCTGGCCTTGTAGCTGGTCACCACAGAATGCAATTCATCATCCGAAGGACAGTTAGGATACCTTCCTCACAATTGTATCTAAAAATTCTAACTTACCTAATATTCTTCTCCTTAGTTCCCTACCTCTGGGAATATCATCTATACTCTCATCCGGGGCCATTGACTATTCATTTATTTTTCTTGTGAATTAGTTTTTGATACACATCACTTTCCTGCTCTCCTGACCACACGGGTGTCTCTTGTGGGAGGGATCAGCTGTGTTGGTCTTCTTATGGGTGTGCCACACCCTATGAAAAAGATCCTGACTTGTGTGTGTGCTGATGGTGGGACCGTTGCTCCTGGCTCAGTGTCAATTATGACAAAGGTCATAGGGGGCCATCAAGTGCAATGAGACATCTCTTCTCAGTAACTGGAGCCCAGTGACACTGTGTAAACACTCTGCAGCTGGCTTCACTGCTTTCCTGTTCCTGGACATCTCGGGTACTCTGGTTCTCCTTAACCCTGAGACTACAATGAACATTCTTCCACATGCCCCCTTTGAAGGTGTGTTTTTTTTTTTTTCTCAGAGGGTGGAAAGTGGATTGCTGGATCATAGAGTGATTAAATTATATTTCAGAAACACCACCAGATTCCCCTTTAAAGGAGATGTATAAATTTACATCATACCCTGAGGTGTATGGAAAGCCCAATTGCTACCACACTGGAGAAAGCTTTGATTTTCTAACATTAAACTTTTTTTTTTTTTTTTTAATAATCTGATGGGCAAAGAGTTCCTCATTATCAGTTGAATTTGTGCTTTCCACTGCTGTGGTCCCACAGCTTCCACTGGGTGCCTAGGCTATGCTGGATGCTCTAACTCCTGCTTATAGCCCATGCTGCTTCAAACAGGCTTTGTATAAGGGAGGTGGCTTGGCACACCTTTGCTCCAAAGCCCCATGAGGTACCTTTTCTTCATCCTGTTTGTTGTTTCTCTGAGGTATTGGATTTACTTCGCCAGCTCCTGTGCATTTGTTTAGTTTGTTACACTGAACAAAGAAATTATCATGTCTACCCACGGATTGGTAGGAGACACCAGCCATCATCCCTCATGCTGGCCCTGTTATTCTTAACATGACACCTCTATAAAGTACTGCTGTAGCTTGGACCAGAATGGCCTATGCCTATAGGGAGCTGAGCTACTGAGGTTCAAATTTGGGGTGGGAAGAAAGAGTAAGACAGAAGACACTTTCCCTCATGAACACAGACATGAGAAAACAGCTATATGACAGCCTGTTCAGGCCCTTGGCAATCAAGTCACATGTTTTCCAAGGACCATATTCACAGATGCTTGCAGGTTACTTGTCCTGGGATGTTCTGTCCTTGCTGGTACATGCTTTATAGGGTTGCTCCCTCTTTAGACACCCTCTCAGCAGGGACTAGTTCTTCCCACACCACCTCAAGGGTGGGAGGCAGAGAAGAGAAAGACGGTTCAGGCCCATGACAGCCCTTTTCCACTGCCTTCACTGGTTCATGCTCTTTGCTCAGCGGGTGCTTTAAGACATGTAAGGATGCTGGTTTGACCACAACTCCTCTCTCCTCAGCAACGCTGGGGTAGGTGGCACTTCTTTTAGCTTTACAGGACCCCATCTCATGTTACTGCATATGGGAACTTGTGTCTATCTTCCGCATGAAGTGATTAACAGTGATACTGAATGTTAGCTTTTGATCCAAGCAATAGTGACCCTGGATTTGAGAGTGTATTCATCCACAAAGGCAGAAGGACCTGTGTATGGATGTACCACAGTGGGAGCCATATTGGTGGCTCTGTAAGGTGGTCCCACTTGAAGGCTTCCAGGGATGGCTTTCATACAGTAAAGTTTCACTCATTGCCAGCATCTATTCAAATGTCTGTTCTCTCAGAGCCTGATTCATTTGACCCAGCCATCCACTATCACCAGCTACTGTGATATATAATTGTATAGAGGCTTTGGAGGCACTTGGTGTTCTTTAGAGCTCCAGTATCTTGGGAAGATCAATAGTATATAATTGTATAGTATATATAATAGTATAGTATATAGTATATCTACTATACTCAGCTATAAAAATTTCCTGAGCAGGTAACTTAAGACAGGCTTATTTTTTTCAAAGTTTATTATAAAGGCTAAATAAATACCATTCCACCTTTAAACATGGGGACCATGTAGGCAGAGGTTCACAGATGGTAAAAACCACCTGAGAAATAATAATATTGAAAGTAAAGTTGGTTTTTGACTAAATGTTGAAGGATTGTGTGTGTATGTACTGTAGATGTCTTAGCCATTCTTCAGTCCAATTATCTGATATAGAAAGCAATGGGGAGGGGAACCTCAGTCTAGTTCCTAGAGCCGTGGTTCTCAACCTTCCTAATGCTGCGACCCTTTAATACAGTTCCTCATGCTGTGGTGACCCCTAACCATAAAATTACTGCTATTTCATAACTATATTTTTACTATCATTACAGAACATAATATAAATATCTGATATTGAGGATATCTGATATGCAAGATATTTGACATGCAACCTCCAAAGGGTTCACAACCCACAGGTTGAGAACTACTATCTTAGATCCCAGGGTGACTGGGGGAAGTTAATTCAGGATAAAGTAAAGTAAGTTACATTAGCCAGTACTTGATAAATCACGGAATCACTAGGTATCAGAGAGTGCTGCCTAAACATCCCACTATATTCTAAAAGGATTCCTGACAACAGAGGAAGCAGTTAATGTGCCGAAGGTCTAGGGTGGATGGAGCCTTAATCATTTAAAGCAGAAATCATTATGGCAACATCTGTATTCATCAACCATCCTCCATAACGTCTTTGACCCACTGTGGGACTCACCTATCTTGATTCTTTAGGTTGTAGCAGCCATCACTGAAGCAGGTCATTCCCATAACCTTCCCCCCCCCCCAAAAAAAAAAAAAGCTTTGGAGGTACTTGGAGTCCTTTAGAGCTCCAGTGTCTTAGGAGGATCAATTGACTTTAATTCTTAACTTCTTCTTGCATGAAATAGAGAAAATTCTTCATTTTCGGGGTTGGAGCATGCAGACAGTGAGATGATTCTGACAAAGTCCCCATGCCCGGTACTTGAGGCATACTGTAAAGAGTTCCTCTGCCCTAGTTCCCATCACTGCTCTTGAATGTTTGATCTACCGTACACTGTCAGAGCAGAAGGTTAACTACAGATGGTCTGTGTTTTCTCCCTTCAAATGAAATACGCCCCACATTTACTCCAGCACATTCAATGACCATTACGCTGGGAGAAGGCGGGTGTGCTATGCGGCTGGAAATGAGGGCACTGACTGCCCTGCACAAATCAGAGCTGGTAGTCTAAGGCTCCAGTCAGCCTGCTTGTAAATCTGAGTCTCTGTTAGGAGACTCTCATTCCTGTGGAGAGGGATTGAAATAAAATTTAGTTCGCTTCACATAATAGAAACGACATTTACTCTATGTAAAAATAGCACCCTGGTGGATTCAAAGATGTGCTGTATCATTCAGTGTGCTTTGGCAAACTCGGTCTGCTAAGAATTCCAAAGACTCAAGTAAGGCACTGATGGATAAATAGAGAAATGCCTGGAATAACAGAAACCATTCAGTTGTTGCACGTGAATAAAAGGGGACCAAAGGAACACCTGTGAGAGCACCTAATGTATTCTCTAGCACACAGCAGGTGCTTAATCAGTGAGCTTGCTTTCATTTTGTTGTTTTGTTTTTGCCTTTTTGCCGAAGAATAACACTTGTGGTCAGCTGCCCTTCCAAATCCGAGAATGTCCCTCTGGGGTCATTACTTGAATATAGTTTTTAAGAGGGGCGGTGAATCAGTCATTCACAGACCATTCAGCTAAGGGCCCTTGATACATCTCCACCCGTCACACTCTCAGAATAATAGTCCCATCCAGAACTCACAATCTGAAGAGTGTAATGGAACTGTGAGAGACAGAAACAAGGTTAGCAAAGAGTAACAAGATAAACAAAGGAAGGAGAAGATCTCCATCTGCAAAGCAGGTTTCATTTGTCCCAGATCCTGTCGTTTAGTCACACAGAGCAGGCATGACCTTGGTGTCTCAGTTCCCCTTCCCGTCCTGTCAGACCTCAAGGAGCCAGGTCTCCATGGTACTGAATGAGAAAGGCACTAAGAGACACAGAGGGAGGCAGCCGGTGGCCATCAGCCTCAGCAGGCCACCCAGATGCCTGCTACTTGCAATTTCCCCACAACCAGACTCCTATTTTCAGGTCCCAGACACAGGCGGGGGGTGGGGGTGGGGGTGGGGGAGATCCATCTCACTTCTCAAGTATCCAACCCCTGCAGTGGAACAAGTTAGCTCCCACTGTCAGGTGAAGGTGCACTCTCCCAAGGAAGGGCAGGAGGGGCTGGGCTCCGTCTGCATGGTGGGCCTAGTCTCCTGATCTTCTCCTCTTCCAGTAAAGCACATAGCAGCATTCAGCATCTAGTTCCAGGCTATAGATAACAAGGCCTGCTGGGGACATATGAAGGCATGCCCCAAACAGCCGCACATGCAGAAACATGAACTCACTTAAATACTGATGATGTAACTGACCAAAGAGAAGGCCTTCTGCGCTGACCTCTTGGTTCAGTCAACTAACTCAGTCTTTTAGAAATGGTCACATTTTTAAATGGTGTGGATGCACAGAGAGCTGGAGTGAACTCTACCCCAGAACTCGGCCTTCCAGGTCTGTCTGTGGTTAATGATTCTGCATGCAAACAGCCCAACAGAACCACAGGCTGTGTGGGGACTTTCCTTCCTCACAGACATTGTGAGGTTGATAATGCATATGCAGTGAACATAATGAAAGAAAATATATATTAAAAATGAATAGGGCGTTTCTGTGGCAGTGACTAAGAATCTGCAACTTACAAACTTGGTTTCTCTTCTTGGTCTCTCTGAGGTATAGCTTATCCATTGCTATGTCTTACTCTGTAAAATGTTATCTTTTTAAAACTTCAGAAAGTGAACCTGGACATACCATCTTTATGAGAACAGATTGTAGGGCTGAAGACCTCACTTAAAAAGCTTGTAATGTCAATGCTAGGGAGATGAAGGGGAGATAAACAGAAGGAACTCATCAAGAGAGGAGGGTTAGTCTTCCCTTGTGCATTCCTTCCCATGAAATACAACACAAGGAGTTAGCAACTGATTCTTGAAGTCATCTGTGGCATCTGAGATCTGTAATGCTGTTCTTTAACTAAGAGACTTTATGATTATTCACAGTGACTTCTATATAGAATATTCAATATTTTACCTGGACTCTGATAAACACCACAATGTAACATCAGAAGGAAACAAACCACACTTTACATAAGACCCAAAGTCCAAAATAGCTAAAGAGAAAAATACTTACTTTTAAAACAGATTGCTTAGGTAGAAGGGTTTTTTTGTAAAGTATGTATTTTTCTTTATGTATCTATGAAGAAATGGTTATATTTCATATGCTTGTGTGTTGTCTGGGCAGTGTATGCATGTGTATGGTGGGAGAGGGTATTTAGATGTGTCTACAAAGATCATGTGCACATGTGAAATCCAGAGCTCAATATCAATTTCTCTCCAGCCTTTTTTTTGGGAGGGGACAGGTCCCTCACTGAGCATGGAGATCACCCACAGGCTCATAGTAATCCCCAGAGGTTACCCTGTCTATCTTCCAATAAAGCCCTAAGGTTAGAGGTAAACACAGCTATCACTGGATTTACATGGGTGTTGGGAACCTGAACTCAGATCCTCATGTTTGCACAGCAAGCATTTTGCTGACTGAGCCACCTTTCCTATCCCAATAACTGTCTTTGTAAATGAAGCCACTATCACATTTGGTTCTATCAGGTCTCTTGGTTGGAGAATCAACAGTGGAAAACCACCCTGTAACTGGTTCACATGTTGAGATAGTCTCCATCCTGTTTTGGTCCACTTTAAAAACCCTAAGCCAGTTTCTCTAGAGCCACCAAGATGTCCAGTTTGGCTGTAATGGGCATACAAGGAGTTAGTAACTAATTCATAAGTAGAGAAAGTTTCAGACTCAAAACAGACACTTTAGGGTACTTTCGGTGTAAAATCCAAGATTTCTCTCCAGGCCTGCAGCACGGAGATAAGTTTTGCCATGGAGACAGCTGTGGGTGGGGACAGCGACGCACAGTGGAAGCACCCGCAGATGTATGCTGCTCATGGGTGGAATTTATATGGAGGCTAATGCCAAGAAACAGAATTACTGGCGAAGCCCATTACACTGGTATATCTCCAGTTATTTGGAAATCTCGGTGACTATAAAAATGGTAGGTGTTTCTAAGCATCTAGCAGTTTTAAAAGTCAAGCTAAGATTTCACACATGGAACATTAGATAAACTAGTTTATTTTTAACCTAAACTGAAACATAAAAATTCCTAAGGATGTGATTCATTTTTAATATATATTTTCTTTCATTATGTTCACTGCATATGCATTTTAGACTAAGAAAACATTTGAAGGTTTTCAGTTGTGGCTGATCCACAGAGACCCTTCAGCTGAAGAAATGCTAAGGACAAATTAGATGTGAATGTGGCTGATTACAAATCAGAAATTAAATTCTAAAAAGCTCAGCAAGGCATGCTGAAAACAGGAAATGCTTTTGGAAATGGGGACCAACTGGGTAGGAGTGCTGAATGTGGCTAAGAAACAAGCTGAAATGAACAAACAGGACAGATTACGAGCACACTGCATATATGTGTGTGTGTGTGTGTGTGTGTGTGTGTGTGTGTGTATGTGTGCATCTGCCTATATGTATATCTACATATATGTATACATGTATACCTGCAATGTATATTATACACATATATGTACATACATATATGTATGCAAATATATGTACACACATATATAAAATCTCAAATATACATATAAAGCATATTGTTGGCTGTGGCCATGTGACATAAGAGGAAGTTATCACATACATTATTGGGAATTGTTTAGGGGGTGTCCTGGCAGCAGTTTTGTGTCCCGAGCAGTCTATATTGTCTAGACCATCTGCTTTCTGCCACATTGTCTATACCTATGTTGTCTGGAGCATCTGATCTTCCCCCATTTTCACATGTTGACCATGTGAACCCTATGGTCATGGTGTGGGTTTTCTAAGAAATGGTGACTCCTAACATTCCCCTCTGTTGTGACACACTACTCCTGAGGAGATATGAACAAATGTCTACTGACCCCAAGTAAGCCAAAGTAGGGACACCACCAAAGTCCAGCTTGGCAAATCAGTACGTTTTTATTAGCTTTACTTCCAGGAATATTAGCAAGGAACTACTTACAGGTGCACCTATGACTCAAAACTGTACCACCGAAGCCCACCTAGTATGGGTGACAGCTCACAAAACCTAGGAACCCAGAATGCACTGCACAAACCTGCACTCAGCTCCACAGCTTAGAGAACATCCTTTTGGGTTAACTTAGTTGGTCTGAGCCTCTCCTAGGATGATTAACTGGTCTTACTTTCTAGCTAGTTCATTGGCTTCTGTGGCTTCTATGTAGCATGACGGGTCTAAGTCTCTTCTAGGCAACTCAGCTTGTCTGGGTTTTTTTTTTTGTTTGTTTGTTTGTTTTTTTGTTTGTTTGCTTGTTTGTTTGTTTTTGAGACAGGGTTTCTCTGTGCAGCTCTGGCTATCCTGGAGCTCACTCTGTGGACCAGGCTGGCCTTGAACTCAGAAATCCACCTGCTTCTGCCTCCCAAGTGCTGGGATTAAATGCTTGCACCACCACTGCCCAGCTTTAAGTTTTAATCTCCCTTTATGGAAAAGATCAAATTAGTCAAAAGGCATAAAACTGAGGAAGGCAACCTTGTGGAATCTCGGACAGAACATTTTTGGTTTTCAGTGTTTGTGCTTAATAGTTCTATGTTAACTTGACAGAAATTAGAATCATCTGAGAGGAGGGAACCTCAATTGGGAAAATGCTTCCATAAGATCTGGCTGCGCATAAGCTTGTAGGGTATTTTACTAATTACTGATTGATAGGGAGAGGGCCTAGTTCACTGTGAGTGGGCACCAATCTAGGGCTGGTGGCCCTGCATTCTATAAGAAAGCAGCTGAGCAAGCCAGTAAGCAGCACCCACCATGGCCTCTGCATCAGCTCCTGCCTCCAGGTTCCTGCCCTGTATGAGTTCCTGTCATGACTTTCTTTGATGATAAACAGTGATGTGAAAATGTAAGCTGAATAAATTTTCTTCCCAACTTGCTTTTTGTTTTTGTGTTTCCTCACAGCGACAGAACACTGACTAAGACTGTTGAATGGTTGTGGGTTCTAAGCCTGGACTTCTGGTCCTATTGTATAAACAGCATGGGATAAGAGGGAAAACCAACCGAAGCCACAGGCAGCAGATTCAGCATACGCTTTTACTGCATAGTGATGGACATTGTTTTCTCTTATAATAAGTATTTTTAAATTCACACTTTTATTATTAAAATTTGATTTATACATACATATACATGCAGTGCACTTATATATTATAAAAATTGTTTTCCAAATTTTCTTCCTCTTCCTCTTTCTCCTATTCTTCCTGCTCCTTCTCTTCCTCCTCCTCCTCCTTTTCTTCTTCCTCTTCTTCCCCCTCCTCCTCTTTCTTCTTCATAGGAAGTGGTTTGAGACATAGTATCACTACTCTGTAGACTAAACTTGGAACTTACTATATAGCCCAGGATGGCCTCGAATTCATGGCAACCCACCTGTTTCAGATTTCTAATTATTGGGATTATACAATGTGACTCAGCCTACTCAGATTATAAGGCTTTTCAATCACTCCTCCAGCTGTGAACATCTGGATATGAAATATGTGTGCTTCTTTACACAGACCTGCACTCCAGTCTTTCTGCAAAAGTTAGGGCAACTACAAATGAACTGAAGCCTATATTTTTAATACTCCCCCCAGCCAGTGCCAAGTCTGTAAGAAAACCACTTAAAAATAATTTTAAGTTCTCATTTTAATTTATTTAAATAATCTCAGCAGCATATGCATTTGGATTTGTTGGATTCTGGGAATAATGACCACTTATTTACGAATATTTGCTTGGTATAGTATTATGTGATTCTCCAAGTGTCATTCTCCTATGAGGTATAAAAGACCAGTGGGAATATCTCTTTTAGCATTTAAAATTCATCAAATATGGGAACTAATAGGAAGTCTATGATTAATGCAGGCATGCAGCGATCAAGGAGAGCAGAAGGAAGAAGGTGTCTAGCTACCCAGTGCCACTCTGAGCAAACCCTTGTGTGTCTCTGAGCAAATCCCCATTGAACTATGTGGCTTCTGACTAGGCCCTGGTGCCTTAGTGATGTTCCTATTGTTGTGAAGAGACACTATAAAAAGGCCAATGTATAAAAGAAAGCATTTAATTGGGGGCTTGCTTAAGGTTTCAGAGGCTGGAGTCCATGGCCATCA
Organism: Mastomys coucha; assembly: GCF_008632895.1. NCBI lineage: Eukaryota > Metazoa > Chordata > Mammalia > Rodentia > Muridae > Mastomys > Mastomys coucha. The sequence goes on from NW_022196911.1 coordinate 9,567,662, forward strand.
TGGGAAGCATGGCATCAGGTGGGGCTTTTGAAACCTCAAAGCCCACCCTCAGTGACACAGCTCCTAATCCTTACCAAACAGTGGTACCAACTAGGGACTAAGCATCCAAATAAATGAGCCTACGGGGGCTGTTCTCACTCAAACTTGGGATAACCTGGGATGGGGTGATCCTTGGGGTTAGCTTCTTATTTCAGCCTCATTTCTTTTTTGTCTTGTTTTGTTTTGTTTTGTTTTGTTTTTCGAGACAGGGTTTCTCTGTGTAGCCCTGGCTGTCCTGTAGCTCACTTTGTAGACCAGGCTGGCCTCGAACTCAGAAATCCGCCTGCCTCTGCCTCCCAAGTGCTGGGATTAAAGGCGTGCACCACCACTGCCTGGCTCATTTCTTATATTTTAATTTGAATTATTATGTCTCTGTTTCTATTTTTTATTATGTAAAAGGGGCCACTAACCATCACTTTAAGGGTCAGCTGATAACCCTTACAATGCCTAGCACATCCCAGAGAGTCAGTAAATGTTATTCCATTTTTTCATTGTTATACTTTATTTGTTTCCTTATTCTCCTTCTCTACTTATTTTTCAGGTTATAGGAAATGTAGAAATAAGCACAATTAGTAAAACTTTTCATTACAAGTTCAATGGCAAATGGCTGCCTTTGCTTTCTTTTACTTGCGGACCACACTGGAGGGTAATGGAACAGCTTTAGTTTATTTTATTGTACCTGTACTGCCGGTGGTGACACACACCTTTAATCCCAACACTTGGGAGGCAAAAGCAGGCAGATTTCTAAGTTTGAGGCCAGCCTGGTCTACAGAGTGAGTTCCAGGATAGCCAGGGCTACACAGGGAAACCCTGTTTCGAAAAAACGAAACAAAAACAAAAGGAAAACAACACAGAATCACATCTAAACAGTAAAATTAAAAAATTGGTACCAGACTGTCTATAACAATAGGACAACAAGCTACAACATGGTTGCTTAGTTTGGCATACACTTGATTTTAAAATAATTAGCATTAAAAAACCTTTGAAGATTGGAGACCAATACTCCTTCCCTTAGCTTGTTCACTGAAGCTCCCAGGGGAAGAGTGAACCAGCCTGTATTCTTCTGTACAAGAAATGCTTCTCAGCCTAGGCTGGGGACTGGGCTGCCATTCCCCCAAACTGTGATAACTTCATCCAAGAGTATGTTTATTCAGTATGTTCATTCTAAGCCAGCAAGAATTCCTACGAGCATATTTAGGTTGGTGTCAGGACAAAAGCTGAAAACAAAAGCAAAATTCCCACTCTTGGACAACCAGGCAGTTGCTACTTGAAGCCTAACCCCTCGTGACTTACATGTCTTACACAGATGTCTGGCACCTAACTCCTGACGACTCATGTTGCCTGAACAAATGGCTAGTCTCAGGCAAAACAATGTTCACTGTAAATGTTACAACTTAAGAAAGCAACTACCCAGATAAAGACCCGCACAAATGGCCCTTGTGGGAAGGCTAAGTAACCTCCCCTCTCAGCCATGCTATCTCTTCTCTACAAGGCTATGAGGTTTCTGCAAGGCTATGAGGTTTCTGTAGTCTGATGATGGGCAGAGACCCTCTCCACCACCCGTGCAGAGAACCCAGAGACACAAACCTGGTTCCTGGATCGCAGAAAATGGGGGTTCAGAAAGTAAATGTATGCAGTTATTTGTTACACTACGACAAGAGAAAATCAGCATAGTGACTGGTTCCCTTAAGAAAGTAGTGAGCCTTCTCAGCAGAGCTCACATCTGAAGGCAGAAGTCAAAAGGCACAGCTCCTTGCAGCTGGGAAGGGAGTTCAGCCAGTGGTATGTGCTCAGCACAGTAGCATAAGAACCTGAGTTTAATTCCTGGAACCAACACAAGACAGCTGATCATGGTAACATATCCTTGTAATCTCAGTGTTGGAGAGATGGAGACAGGATGCCTGGGGCTTGCTGGCTAGCCAACCTTGTCCAGTGGGCGAACTTGCGCCAGCGAAAGTCTCTGTCTCAAAATGACAAGATGGTCATTATCTGGGGAATAACAGCTGAGGCTAACCCGTAGCTTTCACATACATGTGCACATACATGCACATATACAACTCCACCATAAATACACTTACAGAACATACACATGTGTGTACATATATATGTAAACTCATACATACACATATATACATATGCATAATACACACATATACATATATACACAATGCAACTTTGTTCCTCTGATATTTCACAGATCAAAGTGGAGTGAAGACATTACCAACAAGTGGCATGTAGTGAGGGAGGGAGTCACACTGATAGGATTATTTTTCATAGCTTAACTAAGTTTTGCATGTCCTTCTTTATATGCCCATTTTACAGGTTTGATCTGTTAAACAGAAATGAGTACTAACCATCCAGATATTGATCCCAGAACTACAGGCTTTTCTGAAGGAATATTTGCTTTACAACACAGAACAAACGTTAGGAAATACTGAAGCAAAAGGCAGGGAATGCCCTTGCACGTACACACTACAGGGTGCTCCCTGCCCTCCAGGTGTGCTCTCCAGCTTGCCTCACTATTGCTTGTGTGCAGATAAACAATGGGGTTGAAGAAAACCTATTGTGCACCCTGAATTTCTAATTATTACTTTGACAAAATAATCAACAGAATGAACATTTCTTATTCATGTAAGTTCATTGTAGACGTCTTCCCCCAGAGAACCGAAGAGAACACACCCACTTGTTTTACCACTCATTCACTCCTTCAGTGCTTACGAGGGTCTCAGCCCATGCCACATGTTGGAAACATACCTAGGAAGATACAAGTCTACCTACCACAGAGCTCCCCTTCTCATGGCAACACGCATATTCATGTGAACTACTGCCAATGAGAAAGAGCTTTTGAATATCACAGACTTCTGGGGGAATTTTATTTCTCCTGCTTGTAGCTATAAAGAATTGGACAAATGACTACTCTGTTTTTTATATTTTTATGAAGAATTATAGACGGCTCTTTTTAATTGCTAAGGAGCTCCAAAGACCAGGAGAGAGAGCACACGCAAGCTCTGGCTTTAGGTATCCACTGGTCAGTTAGTGGTGGTAGCTATTGCAATGGAAAGCTCTGAAAGGAAGAAACTAAAGCAGCCTGTCATTCACTCATCTCTTTATCACAGTTGGTCCACTGGAGTTGTATGAAAGAAGAGGCCTGTTTTCTGAAATGTCCTTAATGGGCCACATGTGCCAGGAAGGGGGCAAGGACAATCCTTTGAGAGTGAGGAGAAAGTAGGCATGAGAGGCTAAAGTTTCAATGCACAGAAACATGGGAGGTCTAATTGGGAAAGCAGACTAATCACCAAAGTCATCTAGACCTTGTCAGAAAAGAAAAGCAAGGCTCGGAGTGACTGTCACCAGAGGCTGACTGACCAGAAAGAATTAGAGGGGCGTGAGCCACATGGAGCGGACCCTCATCAAGGCTGAGAGAAGGGTAGGGTTTAGACATGACTTACTGAAGAGCAGAAGATAGATGTGAGGATGAGGGTCAAGAGTGAAAAGTTATCTAGTCATGTAAAGAACTTAGGAAACTGTATCTTACTATGGGAAATAAGACACACATAGAAACAACTACAAAAAACATGGTAAGGATTGTAAGGTCACATTCTTGAGCTCCTATATGGTATGCGATGCAGATGTTTGTAATTCTAGCTCACTAAACGTGCATTAACTCTCTGAGGCACATCTACTGTCACCTCTAATTTTAAGAGGTGAGGGATAACGTCTTGCTGCAACCTGTAACAATTAAATGACTGAGCTCTGAGCAGAAAACTCAACAGCTTAGATCCAAATCCTTGGCCCTTACTGTGTCACATCATACCGCAAGCATGGATGAAAGCCACTGAGACAGCTCAGAAATGTGTCACTTTTCCTGGCAGGACGTGATGTCAGGCTAATTTAGAAGAAATAAAGCCATTTCAGAACACCTGGTTTTCCATCTGATACACCACATATTAGATATAACTTGTGCAATTGAGTTTATTATTTAAAGAGGCCACATTTGTATTCATCTAAGATAACCAATTTTATAACAAGCACTCCTGTCTGAACCTGTGTTGGCTCTGGTGAGAAGACTCCAACATCCAACAACAAATCTGAGTCTGGACTCTTATTCTAAAATGGGCTTGAGAAGTTGAGTTTTCTTTAAATGCCCCGGACTCCTTCTTTTACATGTTATTACTTAGACAATAAAGAAACAAAAAGACAAAAGAACCCCTCCCCGCAAAGCATCTCCTGTAATAAGTGAATGTCCTTCTGGGGACCCTAGTCTGGGGGAGCTTCCTTGCTGTCTTGGGGTACATTCAGCAGAGAGAGGATTACAATACTGTATGCAAAGAAAACCTGAGTCTTTTGCTTCCTGTCTCCACTTTCTTAATCCATACTGTATGTCTCCTGTTGTAGGGGTGAGACATTCTTCTTTTCTACATCTGAAAACTCACAGCAAAGGTCCCAATACTATTGAAAGACATGAAGAAGTATGGCCTGTCATGAGCACAAAGACACACTGTGTCCTGTAGTAACAAGTTTTATAGAGGTTGTGGCTCAACACACACTCTAGAGTAAGATGGGCTTTGAACAAGATACCAAGCTGGATCAGCAAGAACTATAGTATACACACACACACACACACACACACACACACACACACACACACACACACTCCCTCTAGATACCAGGATGCTTCCCTGCTGGTCCTGGGTGCAGTTTCCCATTTGTGCAGCACCACATCCATCTTAGGAGTTCATAAGGGGACAGCCTAGCAGGAGGGCTCACTGGTCTGTGGCCACCTCTAACAGTGGTGGAAGTCAACTTGGGTGCCGATGACCTGCATTCTTATTGTATTGGCTGCAAATCTGCCCATGGGCTCATCCTGCTGGAGTTGTCATACAAGTTGCTGACCAGAGCAGGTAGGAGGCTTAGGCAGTGTTACAGGAGTGGTTACTAATACTGAAAACAGTGCCATAAGCAACCTGCAGCTAAGGGGAGCATGCAGGGAGGTGTGGGCCAAAGGTCCAACTCACAAGCTTGGAATACAGAGACACCAGTGGGCAAGTCCCCTTTGGTGCAATGGCGACTCCTCTTGTTGTAGCTGTACGTGAAGAAAGAAGAGGCACTCTAAGGGCCTGCTGCTTTCCATAATGTCTTAAATTGTGTGTACTACCTACATCTGTGTACAGCCAAGTTAACCGGAAGGAGGAAGGAAGGGCTAAAGGAACCTCTCAAATACCCTCACTGTCAAGGTTCTGCTTCCCTAAGCTATTGTACCTGAGAGATGTTCGTCAGGTAATGTGTTCATGGAGTGGCCATTTGTCTTGTCTTTCTTCTACCTTTTCCTTCCTAGACTTGTTTTTTATTTATTTATTTATTTTTATTTTTATTTTATTTTATTTTTAACATTCCCACGTGTCCTACCAATGAGGCCTTCAGATGAGTCTGAGCTAGTCAGTGCTGTCAAACTGACTTCATGTGATTTCTGCCCAAAGCAACTTGATATTTCAGTTAAATTCCACAGCCGCTCTCTCAAAAGGAAATGGATGTCTCCCTTCAAATGCTGTTGGGATATTAAAAATAGCCCCTGGATGTCTGTGGTGGCCTCCACAGGTCACTTTTTATAACCTTTTGCTCCTTAGAACGTAAAGATGCAGTGGGCAGTGGTGGTGCATGCCTTTAATCCCAGCACCTGGGAGGCAGAGGCAAGCAGATCTCTGAGTTTGAGACCAGCCTGGTCTATATAGGACAGCCTATATTTCTCTAAGAGAAATCCTGTCTAGAAAAAAACAAAAACAAACAAACAAAAAGTATGTAGGACGCCATTGTTGAAGGTGTTCTATACCAAACCATATCAGCCATGTTCAAGAAAGACCAGCTTTTCCATCCTCCGAGACAACTACTGCTACATGCCTGACCTCAGTTTCACAGGGACTCCAGGATTATCCACTTCAGTTTACCTTGGCAAGCCTCTGGCCACCTCGAGACCAGCACCTCGAGACCAGCATTATTCTTGTGAGGATGAACCAACCGTCTCTGTCTGAGTCTTCGAGCCATAATTCTGAGTAGGCTGTTTGCAATATTGATGAACACATTTAGACACTGGATGTGGTAGCTGAATCAAGTTCAGCTTTTATGGCTGTAACAAATGGCTGACGATTGTCAGTTAGCTTTGCTGCGGAAGGTGCATGGAATAGTCCTTCTGTGGCACACGCTTTACAGATGACTAGACAGGGAGAATCATAGGCTGACCCTTCACCTGGTGGTCATTAAAGAAGACTTTATCAGTGCAATAACTTCTGGTGAAATAGTGAAGAGGGAAAGAAGTCTACCAGAGTCAGAGGGTAGTCCTTTCTGGTGAAGAAGCAGACAAGTAGTTTCCTTTTTGACTCTTGGAAAAGGTGAACTTTTTGCATGTACAAATCTTTGTCATCATCTCCCTTGATTTAATGGTTTGAAATCTTTAAAATTCTCATTGCTCTAGTCAAGGGACAATGGGATACAGTTAGGAATAATTGCTGACTACTTCATGATGAGTCTACATTGTACTGGTGTTAGAGTTTGGCTGCTATGACAAAATTCGTAAATAATCAACTCGAGGGAGGAGGGGCTTATTTCAATACCTAGTTTTAGTCTATAGTCACTTGGCTCTGTTGCTTGTGGGCTCTTGAGTGCTGAGGCGGAGCATCCTTGGTGGGGTACAGGGTAGATGAAGCGAAGTGATTCACCTCATGATAGCTGGGAAGCAGAGAGACTGAAAGAGAGGTCCAAGGATACAAGATGATCTCCTACCTCCAGTTAGATCCATCCTTCTAAAGGTTTCCGGTCTTAACAACAGTGCAATTAAAACAGGCCTTTATTAATAGATCAATCCCTCATGAGCCAATGACTTCTTAATGGTTGTATCTACTAGCTAGGGACTGAGCCTTCAATATTTGAGTCTGGGGGAGGGGCCACTTTATACCTAAACCATAGCAATACTCAAATACCCACCTGAAGTCAGACAAGCAACACTTGACATATTGTCCAGAGCCATGTGTCATCATTCTCAGGACCAGGACAGGACAGGATGATGTCTGTGCTCCCAGATATCCCTGCCTCTGGCTATACCATGCCTTTTATCCACAATAAACTTTCTCCTCTACCATACCTAGGAAGAGTCATTTCCCTTCCCTTTTTTCATTCAGTAATGTCATGCCTAGCACAGAGAGACAGCACAGTCTGTGTGCGTACTTAAACTTCTACCTAGTATCTGCTATAGAATCTGCTGTCACCTTTGCAGAGTATTTCTAACCCTTCGTACTCTTTAGAGACTCTATTAATGAATTAAGAACATTAATAGTCCTAGTAACAGGAAAAGATGGCTGTATAATTAGTTCCCATGGTCAAGGCTATAAAACCGGATCATCCCTCCAGGAGCATTTACTCATGGTTCTTATGGTTCCAAATCCCATTTTGTTTCCATCTGGATGTGATGTTCCACACCTCAAGAATGATGTTGGACAGGCATGCTCCATAAAGGCCCTGAAGGGGTCTTGCAGCAGAGGGCCTAGATCAGCATTCAGCAAAAGGCCTTTAGAGTAGCTCCTTTAATTGCAGGCATGGATAGCATCAGCAACTCAGATTATTGAGTGGCAGGCACACTCAAAGCACTTAGCTATCTTGAGTAGCCCTAGGGGGAGACATTAGTACCAGATACACTGGGTAAGTGAACAAATGGAGCCACTGAGGCTCCATATAACGTCATATTGTGGTAACTGGGTGGGATATGAACACGGGTCTTCTGGTTGGCCACCTTATGTGTATTTTAATATATTTAAGACCCAGGAAGGACATGGTAGGGGTTTGAGTGGGAAATGACTCCACAGGGTTATGCATTTAAACAGTGTTCCTCCACTGGTGTGAGCTGTTGGGGAAATTATGGGACCTTTAGGAGATGGAACCCCGCTGAAGGGAGTAGTCACTAGGGGTGGACTCTGAGGGTTTATAACCTCCTAATCTCCCCTTTTCTTTGTTTCTTGTGTGTGGTTGAGATCTGATTTCTCAGCTTACTGCTCTTATGCCTTACCTATCCTTGTGGACATCTAGCACCCCGAAACTATAGCCCCTCAAAATTGTTCCTTCCATATGTTGCTTTTGGTCACCTTGGTTTTTCACAACAACGTAAGAGTGTATAATGCAGAAACTACGCACAATATGGCAGTTATAGGAGATTCAATTCTTCCCTTAAAAGCACTGAAGGTCTAATCAAGGCAGCAGAACATGAGGTCTGGGGACCCTCAGAGTGGGTATGTCTAAGAGAATTACTAGTGAAAAGATGGATGGAGATGTGGAGAGTTTTCAAAAACCACAGATTCATCACAGGCGGATTTTGTATTTGGTCACCCAGGCTTAGCAGATGTAACACACAAATTGGTACCTGTTTGGTTCCAGTATGGGAGAGGGTGTGTGTGTGTGTGTGTGTGTGTGTGTGTGTGTGTGTGTGTGTGTGTGACACAGGGGACATTTCATATCAGATGATAAGCCTTAGGAAGGAGGGATGAGGTAACAGCCATTGGGTTTATATAGCCAGATGGAAGACTAGAGACCAATTGTTTTTTCCAGTTGGTCACACAAAGTTTTACTGTTGCAGTCCAAGGTGTGTTTACTTAGGATGCTAATGCAGCAAAGCAGGCCAGGTGATTTACAAACTTGTGTAGGCTGGGAGCCCTTCAGGGGTCCTCAGTGGTAGGACCAGTTGCTCTGCCCCATTTCTTCTGTGCTGAGATGTTTCCCTTTCCCTTCTTCAAGGAGAATTGCTAGTTTATTATCCAATGATGAAGTTATGGGGCCACACAGCAGCGTGAGACCTTTGGCTTGAAGTCAAGTTCTTCCCTTATAATAGCGCGCCTATCAGAATACACTCCTATTATCCCCAGAAGCCTGATCCTTCTTTCTCTCTGTCTCTCTCTGTCTCTCTCTCTGTTTCTGTCTCTCTCTGTCTCTCTCTGTCTCTGTCCCCCCCCACACACACACACAGGGTGGGGGAGACAGACAGACATGAAACAGAGGCAGACAGACACGGGAATACAAGAAAAATACAAGGAGGGATGAAATAGAAATAGCTCTGGAAGTTAGGGAAGCTGTAACTCTTGGGTGAAAGGTACTTTCTGCTGTGTCACACAGATTTTATGCACTCAGCACTGAAGCTGACACAGTAACTATCAGCTCTCTCCATAAATACAACTATAATTAAAGAGTTCCAACTCTGTGTCTAAATGCTGGTGGTAGATTTACCACTATTTTGAAGCACTCAGCAAACACTAGCCACAGACTTGCTATGTATGAAGAGTGTAACTTGGTGTGAATTCCATGAGCATTTTTAAGTGCATACTGTTTGCTGGGCTCTGAAGCTCCAGACATGAACCAATATGGCTCCGGCAGCACTGTCACTGTCTGCTTGGAATATATCTTAAAAGTCTTTTGACAAAAAGAGATTGTCATCAATTCCCTACCCTGGAGGTCTCCATGCCAGGGATGATGAACGCTGTAACATTTGATGACAGTTTCATTGCTGGGAAAGAAATTGAATGGGGATCCAGCATAGAATCCCAGGAAGAGTGAGGCATCGAGGGGCGTGGCCTCCATTATTCTCATCGGGATATCTAGAGGACAAGGGGGCACAGATGACAGGATGCTGTGTACCCACCGGAAAGTCACAAGACATTCTGCAGTGCAGCCAGATACTAATTGAAACAATTAACTGTAGAAGACACGTGGGCACAGCGATATTAGTGGCGCATAATCCTTTCTAGTTAAGCGCTCCTTCCTGGATTACAGCCGAAGAGCTCGGGAGTTCTAATTACCTGTGCAGATCCCAGGAGGCGGAAGCAAAATGTGGTAATTAGACGGCTGTAATCTGAGGTTTTAGCAGGGGAGGCAGGATTTGCTCTAAGTGCCTTGGTGTTTTCGTGGCTATTTACCGAGCGGAGCCCCAGAGTTTAATGGAATTTGGTGGAATTCTCCCGTGACTGCGGTGAGCCTGTAGTTAACAAACAGGTCTTAATGTGAGCTCTGTGGTTCTGTTCCTGGAGATGCTGAATACTGATCCTTAACTAATCGTAGGAAGGATTCAGATTTATTGCTAGGATTTATTGATTGTGTTTTTATGGTGCTTTTCATTCACCTGTGTTACTGACCTTTGAGACCTGGGCTTCCCAGAGCTCAGGCCTGTCTGCTTTTCCTCTTACAGGGGATCTAAGGCATGCCTAAGTCATCCTCCCCTAAGCTTGAAGGAAGCTTCTACCACCCACTCTTGTATGGAGAGCGACATTTTATAGGTCCTAGTGATGGTGCAATATATTTACTCAAAAAATGTCCATAAATATAAAATATATCAGCCAAGTGAGAGAGATTCATTTTGTTTGCATTATTCTTTTTTTCTCTTGCCAACCTCATATCACTCTCTTAGGTTACTCTGTGTACTAGGAATGTGTACATAAAGATGAAAATCAGACTATAAACTTCTCAACGCGCCTAGAGAACAGAACATAAAACTAATCTAAAGGAAATATTGGCATAACATGCCCATCCGTGCCTTGATTCTGTGCAGGCAATGACTCATATCTTTGTAGGTGCTAATTATACCTGGCCTCAGAGGCTGGGGCGCCAGAGAATTATGACCAGGTGCTTGCTGAACTTTAGCCCAGGCCAGGGGGCTTTATTAAGACCCAGGTACCTTCTATAGAGATGGGATTTAGCGGCAGGTGGCTGGATTTCCATGTACACGGAGGGGAATATGCCTGTGCTTCTTTGGGGTTCCTCCCTGAACAGAACCCTCTCTATGTTGCAACAACAGAGTGTTGAAGGTCTCCCTAGCAGTGTCTAAGAGGAAGGTAAGTGGTAGATGCTTGACTGAAACACCTTTTAGTAAAACACGTTGAGATTTTCTGTGGTCTTTTCCTACCTGTAGGATAAGTGTTAAACTGCTTGTGAGGATGAACAGGAGGGAATGAACCAAGTAGTCTCCAAGAGTGGAGGCCACATTTGCAATGAAGGCTGGGCAAAGAGAAAGGGGAAGGGGAGTCCCCACATGCTTACCCTGTGTGGGTCCATTCTGTTCACAAGGATTCTATTGGGAAGGCGAGGCTACACCTTCAGGACCATAGCTTACTTCTTGAGAAGACTGGACCGCCAAGAACTAGAGAGTCGTCTCAGTTGGTAAAACACTTGCTGTACCTGTAATTTAAGTTTTGGAGAAGAAGGGACAAGAGGATCCCTGAGCCCCACTGACCAGCCAGTCTAGTGGAATTGGTGAGCTTCGGGCTCAGTAAGCAAGCCCTTGTCTCAAAATGCAAGCAAACAGATCAACAAGGTCAAGAATAATACAGACAACTAATTCCAACCTCTGACCTCCATATCCACATGCACACACATATACCATACCACACACACAGACACCCTCACACATGCACACTCAAAAGTAAGATTCAACACAAATTCAGAAAACCTAAGAAGGAAGGGACTGGGCCACATGTCTGTGTGAGCAGTAAAACAATAAGCAGAGTGCTTAGTATGTGTGCTTTCGTACATTATATACCTGCGGAAATAGTCATGTCTGCAAGTGACTGTGTATGACTGCCTGACGATGCATCATAAGTTACACATCACTGCAGCACTTCTGTGAGGTGGGAAGCCATTAGCAGAACAGACAGGTGGGCCTCAGAGGCCATTCCTGGTAGGGCCAATGAGATGCAATTGCCAAGTTCTCTAGCTCCAACAACTTTGTATTAGTAGGGGTCAGGGCTTTGCTGGGGTCATATTCCTTGCTCTGCACTCTCTTCATTGCAGCTTCAGGATTGGCTAAATCCTTTAGGGGTGAACTTTGGGGAGACATTTGCAGAGGATAGGATGGAGGCTCTAACTGCCCACAGGCCCAGAGCCTTACTCTTGTTCCCTGCTGAGTCTTGTCACAGTCAATGCCATGTGTGGTTGTAAGTGTGTGTCTCCAGTTTGCTCTGGTACTCACCCACAGCATCCACTCCCACTTTCCTCTCTCATATTTAAACACACACACACACACACACACACACACACACACACTCACACACAAATGAAGTAAATTGTCTTCATCTTTTAAAAAAATGCCATGGTTCTACCTGTTTTTTGTTTTGCTTATTTGGTATTCTCCGGAGTTTTCATTGCCTTGGTTATAATAGCTAATTTCCTTCTGTAAGTACAGGGCTAGCCCTGTTGAAGTAATGTAATTTGAGTGGCATATTTAAAATTAATAGGTTACTAATAAAAAAAGCACAAGCATCGGTTACATAATTATTTTTGAAAGTTAGAACGAAACTGCTTTGTCTCCTAACTGGTAAGGCCTATGAGCCTTCCCCCGCCCCCCCCCTCTCTCTCTCTCTCTCTGTCTGTCTGTCTGTCTCTTTTCTTATTATATAGACCTGTTGAAAGTTTTTATATCTTGGCAAAACATGGGCTGCAATTTAATTGAGTGAGTAACATCACTAAGTAACTTGTTGAGCCCCAAGGGAAATTTCTTCTCATGCTTTCTAGCAGAACTTCTAATTGACTTCTATTTCTGAATAATTCTTGAAACTAATATGTTGGAGGGGCTGGCAATTTTAAATAGCTATCAATGAGGCATCGTGTCCTTTTTTATTCCACTCCTGCCAAATCCAGAGGTGGGTTAATATTTTAAAAGTCAGTATTGAAATGTCTGCCCTTTGAATTGATTCAGCATAGGAATCAATAAGCTTGGCAGGACCATTGCAATGCAAGTCTCAAGTTCAGGTAAACCAAACCTGAAATCAGATGAGAGAGCCATTCTGCAGGAGAGGGTGGGCTTGACTAGTCAGAACAGCAAGAGGCAAAGAGGGAGACCATGAATGAGATTCTCAAGAGCTTTTACTCAAAATAGAATCAAACCCTATTTGGAGGTTCCCGAACAATGACTCCTTAACCATGATTCTCCCTAAACACACATGCGCACACACATACACACTGACACACACACTGTCATTTCCTTGTTAATAAGTTGTGAGTACCATCAAGGGCACACATATTGTCGGGATTTGTGAACCAATTGGGGCTCTGTGGAAAGAACAATAAATACTACTAATAAATGTTCCAAATGTATAATTATCCTTTCTCGATACCATAGGGAAATGAGTCACTATGTCTTTAGAGGGGGGCCCCTGCTGTGCTTGGCATCCTCCCAGGGGAAAGAGAGGGCCTATAATCTTGTCCAGTTTCCTATCCATGGTAATTCTGCTAGCCACTGGACCACATGCTGAATGCAAAGCCATCAAATATTAAAGCCTTCTTATTTATGAAATTCAAATAATAGCTTGTTTTGTTATCTGCATTACAGATCTATATCTATACCGCATTACAAATTTATGATGACCAGTAAACTTCATGCTGACTTTTAAGTTTTAAAGTGTGCTGGTGTCTTTCAAAGTATAAGGACCTAAAACGATAGACTCTTAGGTGAAAACTCATAGCAGCGTTAACAGAAATGTCCAAATTCCATCAGGTATTTATTTGTATTAAATAACCGAGTTGACGCTTTATCTGCTCTCGCTTTGAAGCTGAGGACACCATGGGAAACATTAAGAATTCATTTCTAAGGCACTCTAACACGCCCGTGATCAGAGGTGAGGAAGACACAACATTTGTCTCAACACAGGGAATAACTGGGACCAGCAGGACCCAGGCACACAGGAACTCTGCCAGCCCAGTGGCACTGGTTCCTTTGGGTCTGTCTGGGCTGGTGCCCTGAGCAGACTCTGGGTACAAACTCCTCAGCCAGTCCCACAACACCCAGAGGAAGTCCTACTCTCAGGTGCTCTGACAAGCCCAGGATCACAGGATCCCAGAATCACAGGATCACAGAGACAGCTTGACTCTGAGGAGTTCTGACACAACCAGCATCACAGGAAGGACAGGCTCCAGTCAGATTTAGCAAGGGCAGGTAGCACTAGAGATAACCAGATGGCGGCAGGGGTGGGGAGCAAGCATAAGAAAATAAGAAACACAAAGCAAGGTTACTTGGCATCATCAGAACCCAATTCTCCTACCATAGCAAGTCCTGGACAAACCATCACACCAGAAAAGCAAGATTCAGATCTAAAATCACTTTTCATGATGATGATACAGGACCTTAAGAAAGACATAAATAGTACTCTCAAAGAAATACAGGAGAACACAGGTAAACTGCTAGAAGCCCTTAAAGAGGAAACACAAAAATCCATTAAAGAACTACAAGAAAACACAATCAAACAGGTGAAGGAAATGAGCAAAACCATCCAGAATCTAAAAATGGAAATAGAAACAATAATGAAATCAGAAAGAGAGACAATCCTGGAGATAGAAAACCTAGGAAAGAAATCAGGGGGTCATAGATGCAAGCATCACCAACAGAATATAAGAGATAGAGGAAAGAATCTCAGGGACAGAAGACACCAGACACTATTGTGGATGCCCACAAGTGCTGGCTGACAGGAGCCTGATATAGCTCTCTCCTGAGAGGCTCTGACAGCACCTGACTAATACAGAAGTAGAGGCTCACAGCCATCCATTGGACTG
>NW_022196911.1:9582897-9588320 GCF_008632895.1 Mastomys coucha
CAGATGTCATACAGACCCTACAAGAACACAAATGCCAGCCCAGGCTACTATCCCCAGCAAAACTCTCATTTACCATAGATGGAGAAACCAAGATATTCCATGACAAAACCAAACTTACACAATATCTTTCTCCAAATCCAGCCTTGTAAAGGATAATAGATGGAAACCACCAACATAAGGAGCAAAACTACACCATATAAGAAGCAAGAAAGTAATCTTTCAACAAACCCACACAAACCTAATTCTACATCTTACAACAAAAACAACAGGAAGTAACAATTACTTTTTCTTAATATCTTAATATGAAAATTAATATTACCAACATATCCTAATCAATTGAAATCCAAAACTATGAGGAATGAGAAATTTGTTGACTGTCATCCAATGGTCTCTCTAATTTGGTAATTGGAGAAATAGTTCCAATATTGTACAATCCATATACACTTTTTGCTTGTTTGTACGTGACAATGTCTTGCTGTGTACCACATAATGGTAAATCTTGAAATCATGCTTCTCCTATCTTAGCCTCTCTATTAGTAGTATTGTTTATTTCATGTTTTTACACTATACTGTGGTTTTCAGAACAGCTTACATATTTCAAAAGTATTTATACAGCCAAAAGTAACATAGACAATTAACTTGGGAATTAGCTTGTAAGAGAACAACAAAGAGTGAGACTGAATGCTTTGCTTGACATTTGTAACTATTATATCAAGTTTGAAGAAGAGGACTTTATAAGTTACTCTTTCTCTGAGATGAATGCTTTTCAAAATCACCACAGCCAATGAACCAGATTCTTACCCTCATCTAATGTCTGTGTCACCCTCCAAGCAGAAGCATTATTCATTGAAACAATTGTTGAATGACTTTATGGATAGATCATCTTAATACACACACCATTTCTTATATGAATGTAACCTGTTCTCTGTGGGCTGAGAATAAAGTCACTCACTCAAGTCAAATAGCTTTGACCACAGCAGGAAGTCTGTATCCAAAAATTGTGCCTACAATTCATTCCTTGGTGCAGCAGAACTGTTAACTCTCAGCTAAGCTACGATGGAGATAAAAGCCTTTGGTGATGTGAGGGTCACTGAAGTACAGCCTTATTACAATGAACTCCAATGTCTAAGAATTGTTATTTTGGGCTTGTACCACAGTAAGAGCCAAGATTTTGAGCTCTAATAAATGCAAAACAAACAAACAAACAAACAAACAAACAAAAAGACTTTATATATTTATGTTCATTTAAAAAATACTAGTAGTGATGTATTATTTTAAAATATATAGTTAATATGTTTGGAGTTATTTAAAATTTATATTGAGAAAAATGTATGTATTTTCAGGATTGCTGTAGACAAGCATCTACATTGAACATCTGCATAAGACTGTTCAATTGATTGTTGTTTTATATCAAACAACTTTTATAATACTCATTTTTATTGTTATAATATTTTATAAATTTTAAAGAATATGAAAAGAAGAATTCATTTCTGAGTAGTAGGACAGAATCCCTACTTTTTAGGAGATGATGATAAGTACAATGGCAAAGAATAGGTGATTTCAAATTATAAAGTGTCTGAGGCAAGCAAATAGGAAATTGACCAGGTACTGGGCTTGTCCATATTTGAAAGATTTCAGATTGTGGGAGTTGGATGAGGAAGGGCAGTGTATGCAGCAGGGGAGGGGAGGGGCAATAAAGTGGTGTGAGGGAGAGCAAGTGCAAGGGCCCAAATGATGGCCAGGCCTCTTGGGCATCAGAAGCGAAACTCTAGTGACTGCAACAAAGTGTTGTGGGAACATTTGGCTTTTTTCCTTAAGAAGAGTATTTAAGGGCAGTGTGTTAATTTGGGTTTCATTGCTATGAAGAGACACCAAGACCAAGGAAACTCTTATAAAGGACAACATTTAATTGGGGCTAGCTTCCAGTTTTACAGGTTCAGTTCTTTATCATCATAGCAGGAAGTATGGCAGCATCCAGGCAGGTATGGCTCTGGATGAGCTGAGAGTTCTACATCCTGATCTAAAGGTAGCCAGGAAGAGACTACTGTCTTCTGCAGGCCGCCAGGAAGAGGGCAGAGGGCCTCTTCTGTACATGGGTGGAGCTTATACATAGGTCCTCAAAGTCCACGCCCACAGTGACACACTTCCTTCAACAAGACCACACCTCCTTATAGTGTCACATCTTATGGGTCAAGCATATTCAAACCACCACAGGCAGGGACTGCTCATTCTGGCATGTGTGTGGCAAATAAACTGTAATTTAACCAATAGGAGAAGCAGGGAGACTATTTTGTAGGCTTCTGAAGAAGTGGAGGGGCAGTTAGAGCTTTAGATTAGGGTGGTGGAGCAGAGATGGAGAGAAGTTATTAAAAGAGTTGGGAAATTTGGGCATTGGTGAAAGTGGAAACTGATAATGGGTTGTTGGGGCCTGAGCAAGGTGGGACTCGGAAATGGTGCTGTTTAGCCAGTGGGCGTTGACCCACATGGAGATGAGTGGTTGAGGCCTAGACCCACATCATGTGCATTAAAATGCTTGCTACCAAGATAAATATCATTGGGAGGTGATGAGGCTTTAAGAAGTAGCGGTTTAGGTCATTAGGGCATGTTTGTCTCTTTCTCTATTTCCTAGCCACAGCCTCTAGATGAGTGAGCTTCCTCTACCACACTCTCTGCCACGATGTACTGTGTCACCACAGATTCTATATCAGTGAGGACAACTAAGGACAGAAATCTCTAAAACAGTAATCCAAACTGGGCTTTCTTCACTTTTGTGAGGTGGACAGAAATACTACACAGCTTCTTCTCATGATAGCTTCCACAATCCCATTAAAAAAAAAAAAAAGATATGTAATCACAGGTTAAGGGGGGAATAGTTATAAAAGGTTAGAGGTCAGAGGTCAAGTTATAAAGATGAAGATGGATAGAGGATACCCAAAGGTGAGTTAGATGGCTCCAGACAGTGTTGAGTTCACAGTTGAACAATTTAAAAGACCAGTATAACCTGTTGTTTACTTATCTCCATCACTGTCTAGATTCATGAACAGTGACAAAGACAAACAAGAAAGATTCATGAGGATTAAGATTGAACACAAGGAATGTACACAAAATCTGGGGAGGAGATTAGGGTTCAGTTACTAGGAAAGATAAGGGAACTATGTCACATGATGAATTGGAACAGAACGTAGTCAAGACAGGAAGCTCAGATGATCTGGTCAACATGAGACACTGACCCCACTGAGGTTATAAGGACACCGACTTCACCTCTGGACCTGGAATATGTGATAATGACACTTAAAACATGGGGAGATGTGTGTAGGCATGATGCCTAGTTACGGTGACATCCTAGAAAGAATGGGAACAAGCATGGGGCAAAGGCAGGATGCTGGACATGAGGTGAGGTATCTGATGGCTAGAGGCAGGATGAGGAAGGACATTCATCAAACATTCCAGCGTTACTGGAAAATAGTGCGGTTAGAATAAAAAGTGTATGGGACCCTCTGTGGCTTCTTGGAGACTAGGGCTGAATTCCAGAGCTTTCTTGGGTCCCACCAGTTTGTTCACTTTCTCTTTGTCCCACCACTTTAGGTCCAGAACTTCTTGGACAATGATGACAAATCTCATGTGAAGAAGTTCTTTGACACCTCTTACATTTACCTCATGTGCTATAGGCTTTTAAATGTGTTCTCATTTTAACAAAATATACAACTGGGTTGTGGTTTTCCCTTCACTAGGCCACATGATCCATCCTGATAATCTAAAGAAACTGTGGACCTTCCCCAAATGCTGTTGAAAGATCTGCCACCACCTCAGCACCTGGATAAGATCCTGTTCTGGGAAAGGCAGTGGGCCAGCATGCCATGGGGTGGCATGCCAAGAGAGGTTCTCTTTTCCTTCGTATAAGAAGCATGTGGGTGACAGTGTCTAACATCAGTATTGTATTGCTCATTCAATGTGACTTAGTATTCATCCTTTTGTTCAGGGGTGATATTGGCATGCTTACAGCATGCATGGTTGTTCCAATGAAACTGGGCTGCAGTGCTATAGAAACCCAGCTCCACAACTGCGGAGTTTTGTAATGGAAAGAATATTTATTAAACTTATTCTCCACAATATACAACAACATGCTTAATTCAGATTGTGAAGCCCTTAAGTGCAGGACCCCTTAAAAATCATGAAAAAGGAAAATCAAATCCTGCTTTCTGACATCCTTCTTGGCAGCCTCTCAGAGTAGAGGAGAGCATCTGCTGCCTATCACACTGAGGTACCCATGGGGATGTCATATACTGCAAAGATGGGCAGTCCTTAACATGAAGGACACTTGGCAAGAACACGAGGGGATTGAGAATATATAGTACTATTATGTGAAAAACACGTTTGCTCCATTCCTATCAGAGAGTGTGTTACTGGTAACATTTTAGAATGTACGAAGAAATCTACAGTCCATCATCCCTGGGTATCTGGGGAAGGCTGGATCCAGGGCCCACTGTGGATACTGAAACCCACAGATGCTCAAACCCCTTATAGCAAATGACATAGTATGTGCATATACCCTATGTGCATTCTCTTAAATACTGTGAAGCATATGTCCTGTATATACTCTTGAATACTATAAACCAACACTGGACCACTCAGGATTTCTAACAAAATGTAAGTGTCTACAAATGATCATTCAAGGCTGGGTCATATAAAAATGACGAAATGAGAGAAAGATGCTCATATTCTATATAGACAACCTTATTCAAATACTTTTGATACATATTTATTGATTCATTAATGCTAAACCCATTGATGCCAAAGACCTATTGCACACAACAAAAAGGTCTTGTCTAGGGAGATATTTAAACAATCACTGTGATAATGGTAAAATATTATTGCTTTTATTTTAAATCACATTGCCCAACAGATGCTACATGAACACTATTTATAATGACAATTTAAAGTTGAAGACACTGAAAGTTAGTCAGGATGTAAGTGTTGTGTTGCCCACCTGTGTCATGGCTGTCTGTTGACAGCTGATGTCTTACAGTGAGTTGACTAGAAAGTAGATAATCTCCCTGAGACACCGGGCAGTTCCCTCTGTCACCCATAGGTGGTGGCTGTGCTGTGTTGGACAGACTTGGGGGAAATTTACATGAGAACCTTAAAGGAGACTCATCAGTGATCCAGAATTAGTAATCAGCTGGGCTGAGACTGATAAATGAGGGAATCAAAGTGATAAGGAAATGATGAGCCTGATTAAAGTCGAAGAAGTGCAAAGGAGAGCTGACAGCTTCTGCTTAGAGGCAACAATTCATGCAAATGAGCCAACTCAGGGTGCCACTGAAGCAACTTCCTTCCAGCTTTTACTTTAGTGGCTCACTCAAGACTCTCCAAATCACCCATTGTTTATTCCCAAACAATTCTTTCTTTAGGACTTTGTCAAA
>NW_022196911.1:9588330-9601708 GCF_008632895.1 Mastomys coucha
TCTCCCTCTGTTGATCCTTTCATTCCTTCCTATAACTTAATCCTAAACAAACTCTAGGTCTAATGAATAGCCAAGGTCCAAATAAAGGTACAAGTGTTTGAAGGGGCTCTTGTTTAAGACGATACCCAAATCCTTTAAAATCGTAACAATTTCAAAGCCTGTGCTACTGGTAGGTCTGTGTCTTTGCTCTGGGGCTGTCACTAGTGTGCCACCACACACTCTTCCCTGCATGGAACCTTGAGTGTTCTTCTTAAGTGCCACCACTAAAGGCTTGCTTAGAAAGATTGGCTGCTTACCAAGAATGTAAGAGTGCCTTTCGGAGACTCTGTAAGCACTGAAATGCCATCAGAAAGGAGAGACTAATGCAACAGTTAAGTCTTGTTTTGATTCTTTGTATCTTCTGTATTTACTAAGATGTGAGCCATTCCCATGAAGATCACAGAGCACAGATTTTTCATTGCTCTTTACCAGTCATGACTGTGTTCACTGCTCCTTCTGTGCTACCAACATGGACTTGGGTGAAGTTTCAGTTTCTCATATACTTCAGACATAGTGTTTTCCATTGTTTGACAAATACAACCTTATTTGTATCAAGCATTGTACATCTAGTGGTCACATAGTCCAGACAAAATAACTGCTTTAAAAGTGTCTTTTAGGCTTCCCCAGATTTAGACTCTATGCACTAAAGCATCACCCAGGGCTTGGGTTTTCATGTATCATGTGTGCCAATTAAATGGCCTCCACTCTTTCTTAAGGCTATAAATAACTCCTTCACCACACACCTCATTATTGTTAAAAGACTTGTATGGTCACAGTGTCAACTGCTAGCTGTACTATCTATTTACATCATCCACTTATGAATACCCCTTTTCTGAATTTAGTCAGTGTCACTCACACCTTAATTGGGAACACTGTATAGAGGCACAATGGCCAACTGAGATTCTTCAATCTCACAAGTACACTCAGTAGTCAGAAGCCAACTAAACAACACCAATGTGATTGGGTGTCAGTGTTGTTGTTTTTTTATTGTAATGAAGATGCTAAAAACAGCATCTATGGAGAGGAGAAAGATCTTTTCCCTTTCTGATTTTAGCTTTAGTATTTTGGTCCATAAAATTAAATGCAAATGAGTTGAAGCATGTGTACTTAAAAGACTGTCCACCAACACGTATGTTTCCTAAAGCATGTGAGTGTTAGCCTATAGTGAGTTTAAGCATGTGTACATAAGGATCATCTACCAACACGTATGTTTCCTAAAGCATGTGAGTGCCAGTCTATATGCCACAGTGACATGAAGGGGTTGAGATCTCTGAGACAGCAAATACTTTAACATTTTCACATGATCCATAGTTTTTGAACATATGCATAGAGAGTCAGTGGAGGAGTTGCTTAGGTCACAGCTATGTTATTCCACACTAACTCCATAGGGATGGACTTCCTTAGAATAGAGTGTGGTTGAAAGAGATGGCCTAGGCAGCATCTCAGCACAGGACAGTGTTCATATGAGCAAGTGATACAAGGTACTGTCATGTCAACAGCGTGGCCACATGTGTCTCTAGTAAATGCTACTTACTGAGAGAGAGACAGAGAGTCAGAGAGAGAGGGGGGAGAGAGAGTCAGAGAGAGAGAGACAGAGAGAGTCAGATAGAGAGTCAGAGAAAGAGAGAAAGAGAGAGAGTCAGAGAGTCAGAGAGAGAGAGTCAGAGAGAGAGACAAAGAGAGAGACAGAGAGGGGTCAGAGAGAGAGAGAAGGAGAGAGTCAGAGAGAGTCAGAGAGAGAGAGAGAGAAAGAGAGAGTCAGAGAGAGAGAGAGACAGAGAGAGTCAGAGAGAAAGAGAGTCAGAGAGAGAAAGAGAGAGAATACCAAAAGCTATTTGAAAAACAGAAACTGTCTCTATTTTACATTTTGTCACCAATGCTGTTTATTCAGTGGATGCATACATGTATATAAGTTTATTCAATGGTTGCAGGCATGCATGCATGTGAGTCTGTGCCATACAGGAAAATGATCCGGAGAGCCTTAGTTAGTCAAAGGCTTCAAAATATTCACATGCTAAATGACACTCATTAGATTTACCCCATGTACATTAAAATCATCAATTTCTAACAGCTGGTAATATTAAAATATCCAAGGGTGCCCCGAGAGTCAAACTCATGAGCACACTGACTTCAGAAAACTATAAAGTTTTAATTTGGTAGGACCAGAAGCAACTGATTAGCCTAATCCCCAGTCCCTGCTTTCTGAATTTTAATTCTGAATTTATATTTCAGAAAGTACTCTGCAGGGTAAAATGAGGGCCTCTATTTACAGAGTTAGAAGATGGGGAACCATAACCAGAGGTCAGAGGCACCAACCTCTGTATCACCATTCGTACCCACCAAGGCACTTACTTTAAAGTGACTGTGCCTAAGGTTGGCTCTGGGCAAAACAAGGAATCCAATGAAACATTAAGATAAGAAGGTGGCTCTCAGCCCTATCTCTTCCTTCCCTTCTTCCCTTCCCTTCCCTTCCCTTCTCTTCCCTTCGCCTCCCCTCCCCCTCCCTTCCCCTCCTCTCCTTTCTTCTCCTCTCCTCTTCTCTCTCTTTTAGACACAGGGTTTCTCTGTGCAGTCCTAGCTGTGGAATTCACTCTGTATTCCAGGCTGGCCTTGAGCTCAGTAATCAGCCTGCCTCTACCTCCCAAGTGCTGGGATTAAAGAAATAGGAGGTTTTAGAATTATTTATATCCAGACCCTAGGTGAAGACCCCAGGCTGGATCATGAGGCAGGTGTCTTGGAGGCTATGACAGGGAACATACGGAGGTCAGCAGGGTGGGGAAGGGAAGGCTCAGGTATCTGAAGCTATTGTAGGGGCACAGGCTGGTAGCAGGCTCAGGAGGTACAGCATGTGAGCATGGCAAGGAAGAGGTTTAAAACCTCAGGACAGCATCCATGAAGTGGGTCACAAGGGGGAAGGATTCAGGAAGTCACCAGAGGAAGGGAACTTAGCTGACATGGAAGCATGGGGAGCATGGGCTGAGCCGTGGTGCGGGAGGACAGATTTTGGATTTTGCAAAGATGGTCGTCAGTAGACTATCGAGGGAGGACCTGGATAAAGGGATGTTGAGGTGATTGTAAAATTGAGGGGCAACAGAATAGAAGCTACCAAGGACAAAAACACTAGAGATGTGACTCAGAAAGAACCAAAGGGCTTCTCCTTGGGCCTTCTAATCCACAAGCGAGGTATTTCTCAGCGTAATGCAAAGGAATTTCAGATCAGTGAATGGCGGTGGCGGTGATAGGTTCTACCGCTGCATTAATATGGTAGTCGTTAAAGTCAGCCTGATTTACAATACTGAAAATTTAATCTTGACTTCTACAATTTGACCAAATATAGATTTAGATTTAAGTAACCACACATGGTCAACTTCTATATTTGAGACTATGTATACAACATTCAATTTACCAAGAGCCACAAACACTTCATTTTTCCATACTCCCTCTCTTTCTTGGTGTGTATGTGTGTGTCTCCACCTCTCTCTTGGGACCAAACCTCGTGCATGCTGTGCAATCAGTCTACAACTGAGCTACATCCCAAGCATGGAGCCAGGATGAATGTCTCAGGAGAACCCACTTGTTTTTTAGTAGTGCATTCTGTACTGATGTCTTCCTGTTGAGTAGCTGCAATATTCTAGGCTGCATTGGCTCTTAATTGAGAAGCTGTTGATGTCTTCAAACTGAAATTTTTATTGATCCCTCCTGTCTAGTGGCATCCTAGAAAGGATCTGGGATAGTTGTACAAACATGCACACAGAGAATAAGATTAAAGGGGACGAAACATAGAGATGAAATGGGAAATGGAATGAGATTGCTGAGGTCACCGTCTGAAAATGGGCCATAGAACATTGCAGCTGCTGCAGAGTTCAATAGCATCCTAGCATTCTAGCATCCAAAATGGGGGAAATCCTAATTTTAAACAGGTCCAGTTCAAAGCACAGAAAGTCTTTGTGTTATCTGCAGAGAGTAGAGTTTCCAAAGGGTTGTATGGGTATCCCTGACTGAGCAAGATCAGTCTGGCTTCCTCCTGTGACTCTTGAGTGAGCACATGCCCAAACCCATTACAAAGATCAAGAGAAAGCTGCTCATAGCCAAGGGGCTAGGAAGCAGAGGAGAGGCAGCATGGTGAGGCCACACCTGCAGACAAACCCTCCTCTGGCCAGTTGGGCCAGTGCTGTGAGAGCCGCCCTGTCCCCAAGAAACTTCCTCTCTGAGTAAGATTCCTCCTCTCATCTTTCTACAGTTCTAGATGGTTCTGCACCTGATGCCCAGAGGGCAGAGAGGAACTTCTCCCACGCCTTGGCAAACCGGGATGCCATGTTAGTGGGAAGAAGAAATAGCATATCCATTGCTTGTTTGTCTGGCACTGTGAGCTCAGAGGCAAATTTTGCCAGCCCTTGGTTCACTGCACTTAACCCACAGCAGAATGAAAAGCTTACTATCCACATTAAACTCTGGGCAACTTAATTTCCTCATTGTTTGTTAGGGTTCTATGATGCAGTTTCTGAACACTTTCCAGAAACAATCTGAAGATGACTTGGCAGACGCTAAGACAAAATGCTCCCCCGAGGAATGGATCAATGGTAGCTATTAAAAAGATCCCTGAAAAGGGGATCTTTACTTTCCCCATGTGTTTGTGGCCATGCTCATCTCCCCTGCCCCCCGGGCTGAAGCCAGTAATGTCCACACTGCCAGTACTATCCCCCTCTTACCCACCTTTCTGTCCTACAATCCCAGTGGGGAAACCACCAAAGACAGGTTAGAAACTTGAAAATCAGCAGGCTTCTTCCCAGTGGTTGAGCACCAGCAGCCAGCCTTGGCAAGCCAGAGTGCTCCTCCAGTGGTTGGGTTCAGAACAGTCTTCGAAGATGCCAGTCGGATTCTGCATCTTTCTTATTCTAAGCTTGGAGGAGTGGCTTCTCTAAAGCCCTTAAAGGAAGACAAGGTCCTCACTGTCAGCCAAGGCACACATGCTTGCTTGCTGGCCCTGCCCATGTCCCTATTTTCACAGTACTGTGGCCATACTGAGCTATTCTGTGCCTTGAGTTTGCCTTGCTCTTTGAGGTTTTTTTTAAAATAATATTTATTACACTTATTGTATGTATGTATATATGTACATATATGCATGCATACATACATATATACATACGTACAATATGTACATGTATGTGTGCATGTTTGTTTGCTTATGTATGTGTATGTGTGTGCATACACGCACACCAGGGCACATATGTTGAAGCCAAAGGACAACTTGCAGGGTAAGTTCTTCTGACAGGTGAGTGGAACCTAACTCATCAGACTAGGCAGCAAGTTCTTATACCCACTGAGCCATCTTGATGGCCCAGGACTTTTTTTTCCTGTCAGTTTTTGTTTTACCCTGTCTCACTTTACTTCCTTTTCTTTCTCTGCTATTTGATGAATGTGTGTAACCCCTCCACGAACTTTCAGGTCATTGATAGGGGCTAGCTTTTCTATTCTGCAAAACTGTGTCCCCAACTATGATTCAGGCAGACACTGTTTCCTACACAATGGATGCAAAGAAGGGATATGTTAGGGTTTGATGACCCCCCTGTACAGACTGGGGTCCTCTACATATGTCCTTGTTTTCACTCAGGTATTATTTTATGTTTCCCTAAGATAGCAAAGCTCAACATACCGCAAGTATCTTTTAAAAATGAAATTAAGCATTTGCTTCCATAATATGAGAAAAGTATTTGTGTAAGTTTTAAGAATTCAGACAATTATGAATGTCTATGTGAAGTAAAAGCAGGAAACTCATTATAATACTTTCTGTAATACAAGTCAAAAATATCTGTAAATTGGAAATCTATCTCCATGCTTTGGGGTCATTGTCTCATGAAGATAATGGGCTTTTAAAACAATAGCTAAATGCCTCCTTAAATTCAAGCCAGTTGGTATTAAATCCCCCAGGTATCCAAGTAGCTCTGTAGTTTGTTCCAGAATACTATGCTAAGTGTTCTTAAACATATATTTTACTGCCATCAGGAAAGCACTGAAAATGTTTTCTTCTATATTCAAACTCCTCACAAAACAGCCCCATTGCTAAACTCTGACAAATGTACCTCCTACGACCATGCTGGGCTCCTTTGGAAATGAACAATTCACAATTATAAGCAATTTTGCAAAACCCATGCTATTCTTCCCTGGAGACTCAAACGCCTTGGAGTGCTTACCTGTGTGATTGGGTAATTTTCAGAAATACTTATTATTTACTTGAGCATCATTTCAGACTCACTGGTAAACAGAATGGCCCTGTTACCTGGGACTGTATTCAGAAAGGCTTGAACAATATTCTGTGTTCCTTCCTGGGGTCAGGTATGCACTCGGACAAATGGAAGATGCCCATGAGCATCCTCTTTGTCCAATGGCAGGGTGGGGCCCTGTCCCTAAACTGGTATTTCCTAAATTATTGGCAGAGTAGATGGTGAACAATAGGACTTTATTTTGAATGATTTAGGTCCTGTCTTAGCTGGTTGCAAATCTCATTACCAGCTTTACAGCTGTTTTTCGACCTTGATTTATTTTTATGTTTAGATCAGAAAGAAGAATGGTAAAATGCAGCTTTAAGGTTTGCTTTGGGAAGTATACTTTGCATCAGCCAGTTGTTGATTTACACCTGCTGTGCTATACTTAGCGTGGAGGCAAAGTTAAGCACACTTTGTAGGTAGTTACTCCCGCTGATATGATGACAGCTACAGAAGCCGCAAGTAACCTGGAACAACAGTTCCTGGTCCTAAAATAGCATCGTCTAAATCGGAGTACGAGATAAGTAAATTCTAATGATGGTGGTGGGATTTCATCCAATGAGAGCTCGTTGTCCCCCTGAAACCAGGGTCTTTCATTACACTGTTAGTCAATAAGACCATAAAGTTTCACCCAAACCATGGTCCACCTGAGAGGGCATATTAGAGTTCAAACAGGAGGAAGAAAACTGCCCCAAGTTGCCTTGAGTTATTTTACAGGGTACATCATCTAAATTCTTTTTAACCGCTGGTCCCTTTATTACAGGGCCCCAATGCTTTATGTAACACAGCATTTATTAGAATAATTTTATTTGTTCCAAATAAATTATTTGGAATCTGAACAAACTCAGATTTCTTTTCTATATTGATTTCAGAGAGCATTTGGAATTCAGTGTTTGGGGTTGGGGGTCCTAGCTCAATGTTATAATCCAGTGCTAAGCTTCTTAAAATGTGGGCTATGACTTGGCATAACATCATGAAACTGAATGTTGGGTAGGTGTGGGTTGCAAAAATTTGGTAATGGCAAAAAGTTTCTGGACAATGAACAAACATAAATTTAAAACCAAATTCATGACAAATTCAAGATGTTTCTGGCATTGCTGGCCCATGCTGCACCTGTGACCTTACTGTAGCCTTAGTTCTGAGCACATGACAAGGGCATTTTGTTCAGTGAGATACCAACAATGCCAGCCAAACACGATGGGCAACAGGATTTGAGTCCAGCACGTGCTGTGAAGTCATTTTTCTGTACACACAAGAAGTCTTTGCTCTTACAGCGATCACAGATAACAATGACGTCTATTTCCTACCACCATTCTGCAGCATGTAAACCACATATTAGTAAATCTCTGAACTGTACTATGCTTGATTTTTAAAAAATTGTTGTCCAATTTGCTGCCTTGTGTTTTGTTTTAAAACAATTAACTGAATTTGGTTTAGGTCTAGGATAAAATTCCCAGTAACTTTGAAACTGACCCTATATGTAATTCTGCTATTTGGGGACTACATATTTATGTGAAGTGGAATTCTCAGCACTGACAGCTACAAAACAAAACAAAACAAACAAACAAACAAAAATCAACTCTGAGAAATGCTGAAGGTGTCCTTCTCTATCTTACTGCACCGAATACTTAGCCAAATCTCAGTTCTTCACATGAAGACTTCACATCCCTCCCATTGCTATGTGTACTTGATTTCAATTTTAAATAGATGGTCAGATAATTTTTTGCATACTAGAGAATTCCTTTAAAACAAAATTCTTGATAATTCATTCTCAATTCATGTTGGATTTTTGCAACTTTTTTGTGTGCATAAATATTTGTGACTACATAAAAATTTTTGTGGGTATAAAAGGGGTCAGGGATAACAAAAATTGAGGAACCCAAGCACATAGCCTTAGGTTCCATCCCAAGCAGTGCAAAACTAAAAAACAAAAAATTAATAAAATGTTATCTTTGATATGTTAGAATTACATTATGGACAATGACTACCAGTGCTTCTGTGTACCCACTGTGATAAGCACTCAGTGATCCACATCCAAGAGAGACTGGAGACGCACCGCCTCTACTTATCCATCTTGGTATGGTAGTTGACATGGAGTCTGACCAACGTCTAATAGCAGCTATAGGATTGGGGCCTGGCAGTCAGGGGCCACAGCATGTCTAAGGCAGTAGAGTCCCTGGGTGTGAAACACGTTTTATGAATAATGGTGGGGAAGGAAAGAATGGCTGTGGAGTTAAGTGAGCCCCTGAGAGCCTCGGTTTCTGGTTTCTTCATCTGAGAGACGAGAACTTCTTTTCTCTCTCTCTTCCTTACTTCCTTCCTTCCTTCCTTTCTTTCTTTCTTCCTTTCTTTCTTTCTTTCTTTCTTTCGTTCATCTGTATTTATTTTATGCTGAATTTATTCCCGTGCCATAAGGTTTTGTTCCTTCAGTTTCCTCTGGGATATCTTTTTCTTCTGTGCGACTTCCTCTTCTGGCTTTGGAACAATCTGTTCCTTCTCAGTGAGGATCATCTCAATGTGGCAGGGGGAGCTCATGGATGGGTTAATCCGGCCATGAGCTCTGTAGGATCTTCGGCACACCTTAGGTGCCTTGTTCGCCTGGATGTGCTCAATGACTAGAGAATCTATATCTAAACCCTTAAGTTCAGCATAACTCTCTGCATTTTTAAGCATGTGCAGCCAAAGCTCAGCACTCTTTTTTAGCCACTGTCCCTGTGTCCAGTCCCACTGTTTGGCCTGGGCACACCTACTGACACCACTATTATACTGCCAGAATGGCACACATTGCTTCTTTAAAGTGACATCCTTCAAATACTTGGTAGCTTTGTGGATATGCATACCCTTGATGGACTGGGCAGTTTCCTGGGTGTTCTTAAAGTGAACATGAAGATTTGAACCTCTTGATTTGCATGACTTTGTGGGTTTTTTGGGTCAAGAGAGTAGTGAACTATCTTCACAGGTCACCCCTGGCTGCTTACAGAAAGAGAGAGAGAGATGAGACTTTGAGTAAGCACCAACCGAATCACTGCAATGCCAAACCCTGCTTCATCAGCATATAACAGTAAGTCGTTAATAGAACTTTGACCAAATAAATGAGGCATTTAATTATTGATTGAGTCAGGACCAGATTCACGACATTCCAGTAGTACTATTTCCAGCGGGGACAAGTATGAATTGATGAATTCATCTTGTTGCAGGTCTCAAAGAATGAACCCCAACAAAAACCTATTACCCTTTCCCTTGGAAGGACCAGCAGAGCAAGAAAGAACGTCACTCTGAGAGGAAGTGGCAACAACAGCATGCCTGTCATGTCATCTGGGGCTACACAGGGAATCTGCTTAGGAATTACCACAGTAGAGAAGTAGGCCCTGTTAGATGCCACTGCTACCTGAGGTTATTGAAACAGTTTAACCAGGTTTCTTCCTAATTCAGAGCAGATGTGGTCCTGACTGGGTCTGGGAGTGGCAGCCCAGAGGGCTCCTCTGAACCTTGCATTTGGAGATGTGGTACTCATACCCAGATGAGAGTGGTACGGGAGCCTCACACAAAGATATACCCCAGTGTCCATGCTGTCTCTGTCTTTGGTGATGACATTCCAAAAATAAGATGTATGTACAAATTATGTTCTCTGTTAGTTTGTAGAGAAATAATGCTTGATTCCTTTAAAATACAAAATATGGTTTGGAATAATAAATTAGTTTTATTATTAGCATTAGTTTTCTACGTTCTCTACTTCTAGTCTAATTTTTTTCCCTGCAGAGTGTTAGATATATTTTCTTTTAAAAAAATCATACAAACTAAGGGACTCTTGATACCTAATATTCAAGGAAGGACTTGGAAGCTATACTCACAATAAGGTCAAGGCAGTTAGGCATGCTGCTAGTCAAAAGAAGCCTCAGCGATGTCTCCTCGCCTTCCCACAGACAGACTTTTCTACTAAAGACAGCTTGAAAAATCAGTCTTGTAGTAAATCAAACTTAATGGTTTAAATAAGAGCATTTGTTGATGAGTCTCAATCTGATTTCTATAATCCAACATCCATATCTCACTGTATACTTGCTATAAAGAATATGATAATATCCAGCTCCAAGGAAATTATGTTCCATAGTTTGTTGCTATGTTGAGGTAGACAAAGTCAAGAAGAGAATTTGAGTTTCACTTTTTTAACTACAAAACTTGAAAGATGTCCGAGGTGCAAAGTCAGAGCTCACGTGTCAACCACAAGGTCCCAGTCTCTGCTCTGAGGCTGGAGTGCTGGGATTTGCAGCAGTGCTTACTGGGACGCCATGATGTGTGTTGTTAGCCAGTGGGAAGTGCCCCGGCCCCCTTTATATAAGGTTTGCTTTTAATTAGCCTTGAGTTCAGAATTATTTTAATTTTAAGATGAAGAAACATGCCTTTGATACAGCATAGCATGTCTGCCATTTACTCCATGCATCTGAACACAGAGTTTGTCCTCTATCCGTACACTGAAACCCTCCATGTATAGCATATAACCAAGTTTTCCATGTAGAAGCTGAGCCACAAAGACACCAAAGACATCTTTCTAAAGACTGTCAAGTGATAAACTAGAGTCTTATGTGAGTCCCAGCCTCTATATACACTACATCATTCTTGACACCTTTCAGGTAGGACTGGTCAATGGCCATGCCACAGTTTAAAAAATGAAGAGATAGGAGGCCTTCAGGACAAGGGTTTATAAGAAAGAATTATGTCTGTGTGCCACCATGGCAAAGGGCTGAGCACAGGCAGACCTTGGGTGCAAGCTCCACAGCCAGTCCCAAAACACCCAGAGGAAGCTCCACTCCCAGGCGCTCTGACACACCCAGGATCAGAGGTGAGGAGGAACCACAATCTGTCCCAACGCTGGGAGCAACTGGGACCAGCAGGACCAGGCACACAGGAACTCCACCAGCCCTGTGACTCGGGTGCCTTCCGGTCTGTCTGGGCTGGTGTCAGAGTAGACCTTGGGCACAAGCTCTGCAGCCAGTCCCACAACATCCAGAGGAAGCTCCACTCCCAAGGGTTCTGACACACCCAGGATCAAAGGCGAGGAGGAACCAACATCTGTCCCAACACTGGGAGTAACTGGGACCAGCGGGACCAGGCACACAGAACACCGCCAGCCCAGTGACTCAGGTTCCTTCCGGTCTGTCTGGTTTGGTGTCCTGAGCAGACCTTGGGCACAAGCTGTGCAGCCAGTCCCATAACACACAGAGGAAGTCCCACTCCCAGGCGATCTAATAAGCCCAGGATCACAGGATCTCAGAATCACAGAATCACAGAGACAGCTTGACTCTGAGGAGTTCTGACACAACCAGGATCACAGGAAGGACAGGCTCCAGTCAGATTTAGTAAGGGCAGGTAGCACTAGAGATAACCAGATGGCATGGGGCAAGGGTAAGAAAATAAACGACACAAACCAAGGTTACTTGGAATCATCAGAACCCAATTCTCCCACCATAGCAAGTCCTGGACACACCATCACACCGGAAAAGCAAGATTCAGATCTAAAATCACTTCTCATGGTAATGATACAAGACTTTAGGAAAGACATAAATAGCGCCCTTAAAGAAATACAAGAGAACACAGGAAACAGCTAGAAGCCCTTCAAGAGGAAACACAAAAATCCCTTAAAGAACTACAGGAAAACACAATCAAACAGGTGAAGGAAATGAGCAAAACCATCCAGAATCTAAAAATGGAAATGTAAACAATAAAGAAAACAGAAAGAGAGACAACCCTGGCCATACAAAACCTAGGAAAGAAATCAGGAGTCATAGATGCAAATATCACCAACAGAATACAAGAGATAGAAGAAAGAATCTCAGAGGCAGAAGACACCATAGAAAACATTGGCACAACAGTCAAAGAAAATGCAAAAAGCAAAAAGCTCCTAACCCAAAACATCCAGGAAATCCAGGATGTAATGAGAAGACCAAATCTAAGGATAATAGGTGTAGAAGAGAGTGAAGATTCCCAAGGTAATGGTCCAGCAAATATCTTC
Source organism: Mastomys coucha (assembly GCF_008632895.1). Taxonomy (NCBI): domain Eukaryota; kingdom Metazoa; phylum Chordata; class Mammalia; order Rodentia; family Muridae; genus Mastomys; species Mastomys coucha. The sequence goes on from NW_022196911.1 coordinate 9,600,640, forward strand.
AACAAAATTATAGAAGAAAACTTCCCTAACCTAAAGAAAGAGATGCCCATGAACATACAAGAAGCCTATAGAACTCCAAATAGACTGGACCAGAAAAGAAATTCCTCCTGTCACATAATAATATAAACACCAAATGCACTAAAAAAAGCAAGAATTTTAAAAGCAGTAAGGGGAAAAGGTCAAGTAACATATAAAGGCAGGCCTATCTGAATTGTACCAGACTTCTCACCAGAGACTATGAAAGCTAGAAGATCCTGGGCAGATGTCATACAGACCCTACAAGAACACAAATGCCAGACCAGGCAACTATATCCAGCAAAACTCTCAATTACCATAGATGGAGAAAACAAGATATTCCATGACAAAACCAAATTTACACAATATCTTTCCACAAATCCAGCCCTACAAAGGATAATAGATGGAAAATATCAACATAAGGAGCAAAACTACACCCTAGAAGAAGCAAGAAGGGAATCTTTCAACAAATCCATACAAACCTAATTCTACCTCTTACAACAAAAACAACAGGGAGTGACAATTGCTTTTTCTTAATATCTTAGTATGAAATTAATATTACCAATATATATTGGTAAACGATTGAAATCCAATAATATGAGGAATTAGAAATTTGTTGATTGTCATCCAATGGTCTTTCTAATTCGGTAATTGGAAAAATGGGTCCAATAGTATACAATCCATATACACTTTCAGCTTGTTTGTTCCTGACAGTGTCTTACTGTGTACAACAAAAGGGTCTTGAAATCTTGCTTCTCATAACTCAGTCTTTCTATTAGTAGTATTGCTTATTTCATGTTTTTATACTACGCTACGGTTTTCAGAACAGTTTACATATTTCAAAAGTATTTATATACCCAAAAGAAACATAGACAGTTAAATTGGGAAGGGGCTTGTAAGAGAACAACAAAGAGTGAAACTGAATGCTTTGCTTGACATTTGTTATTATTGTATCAAGTTTGAAGAAGAGGATTTGTAAGTTACTCTCTCTGAGATGAATGCTTTTCCAAATTATCACAGCCAATGAACCAAATTCTTACCCTCACCTAATGTC
>NW_022196911.1:9601941-9606527 GCF_008632895.1 Mastomys coucha
CTGTAGGCTGAGAATAAAGTCACTCACTCAAGTCAAATAGCTTTGACCATAGCAGGAAGTCTGTATCCCAAAATTGAGCCTACAACTCATTTCTTGGTACAGCAGAACTATCAACTCTCAGCTTAGCTACGATGGAGGTAAAAACCTTTGGTGATGTGAGGGTCATTGAAGTACAGGCTTATTACAATGAAACCCAATGTCTAAAAATTGTTCTTATTTTGGGCTTGTACCACAGTAAGAACCAAGATTTTAAACTCTACTAAATACAAAACAAACAAAAAGTCTTTATATATTTATGTCGATTTAAGAAAATACTAGTAGTGATGTATTATTTTTAAGTATATAGTTAATATGTTTGGAGTTAGTTAAAATTTATATTGAGAAAAACATATTTTCACTATTCCTGTAGATGAGTATCTACATAAGACTGTTCAATTGATTGTTGTTTTATATCAAACAACTTTTATAATACTTATTTTTATTTTTATAATATTATATACATTTTAAGGAACATGACAAAAAGATATTGTAGGTATTGAAGGGGGTCTCTGGGAGGAGTGGGGGTACAAAAGGGAAACAAGAATGTGATTTAATTCTATTTACTTAAAATATGTTTTTAAATATTAACAAATTCAGATAAATTGAAATCATGTAATTTTTCTCATCATAATGCAATAAAAGTTTTTTTTTTTTTTTAAAGGGCTGAGCACAGCTGCTTTCCAGACAGACAAACATTTCCTTTTGTTCCTTTCTTTCCCTAACCCAGCTGGACTCTGGAGGTCGGGATCAGGCTTGACCATGAAGACACAGAGAAGGCCCAAAGGAGTGAGAGAGTAGAAGACCATTGTTACTTAGAGGAAAAGCACCCACCATCTGAAACACCTGCCCTGGACAGAAACAGTCAGCAGCTGAATGTGAGCCATTTCAGTGCAGACTCCATTGGTGGCAGCATGCTAAATTTCCAACTATTAAAACATTTATAGAGACTACAGACCCTGACATTCATCCTGGGGAGTGAAGGACCAAGACATGACCAGATGCCACAGAGCTACTGCCATCTCGGAGTATACTGAATGTTCCTTTTTATATCAGATAGGGTGTGGGGGTGGGGTAAGAGGATCCTTCCTGAAATGCATGCTGGGAGCTGCCTAGATCTTCAAAGCAGATACTTTGGAGGACAGGCCCCAGTATTCCTAGATACAGAGCATCCGTGTGTCAGAACTGATGTATGGAGGAGGGGGGTTGGGGAAAGAATTTGGATAGGCTAATCCACATGCTATTTCAACCATGTTGAAGAGCACATATAAACAGGCTTCGTGCTCAAGGAGTCCTCTTTGAATTTGGGGATACATAATGTCTGGAAACTAGTTTGGAATCTACATGGTGGATGAGAAGCTAAACTGTGCTGGGCCTGGTGCTCCAGAATGTGACTGTAAATGGAGGCCAGACCTTTAAAGGAGGGATGTAGATAACTCATGACTGCTTGTGAAAGGTCTTTATCTGTCTGTCTGACATCCTTACAGGAATAGGTTACTGGGATACAGATACACAGAGGAGTGTGCTATGTGAACACAGGGAGGAAACTGGCCAGAGGAAAGTCAGTGACTTGGAGCAATCAACCCTAAGGGACCCTGGAACTTGAATGTGTACCCTCCATAGCTGTGGGAAAATAAATTTCTACTGTTTAAGCCACTGAATGTGAGGTTCTTTGTTTGTCTCCCTCTCACTCTTTCTCTCTACCTTTCTTTTCTTTTCCTTTCTTTCTTTCTTTCTTTCTTTCTTTCTTTCTTTCTTTCTTTCTTTCTTTCTTTCTTTCTTTCTTTCTTTCTTGTAACAGCCTGAACAAGCTAATATAATGACCTATTATAAAAGTGGTGCAATTGCCGGGCGGTGGTGGCGCACGCCTTTAATCCCAGCACTTGGGAGGCAGAGGCAGGCGGATTTCTGAGTTCGAGGCCAGCCTGGTCTACAGAGTGAGTTCCAGGACAGCCAGGACTACACAGAGAAACCCTGTGTCGAAAAAACCAAAAAAAAAAAAAAAAAAAAAAAAAAAAAAAAAAAAAAAAAAAAAAAAAAGTGGTGCAAGCAATTGGAAAGAGCTGTTACTGGGGCTGGGGCTATAGCTCAGTGGTCAGGCACTTGCCTGGAAAGAGCTTTTACTGCTAGCAAGGAGGAAGAAGAAAGGAAAGAAGGAAAAGAAAACATTAAGAAAATATAAGTCATTAACATCTCCAAACTCTTAGTGGACTAGAGAACATAGGTTACCTTTAGCCTGGAAGACATGCAGCCCTTGGTGGGAACATGTAGCATAATTGCCTGGTTCAGTATCATATTGACATTAGACTATTAAACCTCTCCTCTTCCTGTTAAATTGATGTGCATTCAAAACACTAAACTTTTCACTTTCCTGCTTAGGAACCAAATGGCCTAAACTCTCATGAATATGTAAATCAACCCCTCTAAGCACATTATTAATTATTTGGAAGACAGTTGGAGGTCACCAGCTCACACCAATTTCTATGCTTGAAGTCTCATTAACACAAGACATCACCTGGTGAGAGAGAATAAAGTTTATCATGGCTACTAAATGTGTGTGTATGTGTAATGTGAATATACACACAACAACATCCAGCACTGAATACAGAGCCATGAGCCCCTGAGTATATGCATATGTATGTATATGCTTTTGCATATACATACACACATACACATATACATATACACACACATACATATGAATATATATGTATGCCTTTGGGTGATGATCATGGCATAGGTGTGATGAGGGAACACAGTTAGAGAGCACCCAGGTCTGCCAATCCTTAAGCAAAGAGGGAGCAGGACAGTACCCACCCCTTACTGACCCAGGCAGGAGGCAGCCTGACTCAGGGTTATATGTTTCCGTATCCTCACCCCTTAGAGAAAAGGTGACTTCTGCTTCCATAGCCTAAGTCACCTGTGTCCTTCTCCCCCTATCTTTGCCTGTTTCCTCACAGTGCAGAGCCTTCTTTCTTTTAAAAACCTTGAAGAATAGATACCTTGCTTTGTCTGGAAAGACTGGAGCCTCTTGCTTGACCCCTCAGCAGTTCTTGCAGTGGTTATGTGGATGGTTCAGAAGGATGGTTCAGAAATCTCTGCTTCCACAACACCCTACAATTCACAGCTAGAACAATTAAAACTGAACCATTCAGTCTAATCAGGAAGTGTATATGTAAAATCTAAAGCAAATTGGGCCTCACATACACACTTAAATTTTCCTGACCTACAGGGTATAAACAGCCTTGCTTTTTTCCAGAATAAAGTTGTGATGGGATGCACAACTCTATAACCTGGGAAGACAAAACACATGCCACACTTTGAGAGACACCAGAGGCCATAGACTGTGCTACGTACCAGGAACATACCTTTGCATGCATCTGAGCTTCTCATCTGCTGCACCAAGTTAGTCAAAGCCCAGGAGCCTCTCAACCACTGCCAAACTCTGATATAAACCATGGGATGAGCTGCCAGGATATGCCCTAAACACTGAGGGTAAAGCAGTTGTCAGCCACACATAAAATGCTGGCACACACGAAGGGCACATGATGCAGGCTGTGAGCTAGGCTCCTTAACTGTCATAGCAGAAGACACGACTCACAGTGTGGTGCACCTGTCAGCCACATGATGCTTTGCTGTCACCATGAATGTTTGCATTTTTGTTTTCAGGTTGTATGCTCACATTTTAGGTGACAACTGAGATAAGAGGAGACACACACACAAAGTCAGCATCTGGTGCAATTAATAAAACAGATAGAATACAACTGGGATCGAACTCCCTGAATGTTGCAGCAGTGTGCACACTGCCAGGAGTCAGCAACCGGGACTACTGCTGTGAATGACAGTCTTTCAGGGGAAGGCAGTTTGGCAAAAGCTCTCGAGGATCAAGCTGAAAGGTTAAAGCGAGTGTATCCCTGTGTTAGTTAGGTTATACACATAGGTGGTGACCATGAGAAAGGTTGTGGGATGGTTCCCAGGCAGAGAGATGGAAGACATAGAAGAATGGTCACATGGAGACCATTGAGCTACAGGTAATATCCCTTCTCTCAGCCTGGGGTGGTTGCCAAAGCTTCCTATCACCATTTATGGCCTTACTATACAGATGTGTGTGTTTGAAGTATGTGGCTTGTCATACACTTCAGGCTAAATATGACCACATAAAACAATTGGCTCAAAGGCCAATTAATACACACTGACTGCTGCCGCAATTCTTCTGGCTGCAGAAGGGTTGTCTCTACACTGATAATGCCCACTGCAGATGTTCAAAGTTGTGCTGAGTCACAGAGCAGTAGAAAGGGTTTTGGACACCTTAATAAACAGAAGGAAAGTACCCCAAATCAGGCATTTTGAACAAATCCTGCACCTATCATGAACTCCCACAGGCACCTGCCAGGTCACTTCAGATAAGTAATGGATTTATACTCCGCAAACAGTTTACTGCTGTCCTCATACAGCCGAGCAGAACAGTCTCCTTAAGAGTGCTTATCCTGAGTGAGATAACCCAATCACAAAAGAACAAACACGGTATGCACTCTCTGATAAGTGGTTAT
>NW_022196911.1:9607102-9611400 GCF_008632895.1 Mastomys coucha
CCAGAAAGTGTGAGAGGGCAGGGTGGCAGGCATGGGGAAGTGGGAGGCAACAGGGGTTTGTTTTTGTTTGGTTTTTTGTTTTTTGGAGGGGAAATTTACATGTAAATAAAGAAAATATCTTAAAAAAAAAGAGTGCTTATTCTTAGCCAGGTGCAGTGGTGCACACTGTTAACCCCAGCACCCCAGAAGCAGAGGTAGGTGGATCTCTTGAGTTCGAGGCAAGCCTGGACTACATAGTGAGTTCCACGACAGCCAGGGGTATGTAGAGGGATCCTGCCTCAAGGGAAAAACAAACAACAAGAAAAGAATGTTTAATTTTAGTGGCACGAAATACGAAAGAGTAAGAAAAAGGAACAATGGCAAAAGAGAAGTTTGGAACACAGATATTCAAGCAAACTGAGACTCAGCCATCTTCCTGGAGGAGCAGAGACGTTGAGCCTTTGTAACTCACTAAAGACAGGTACATGTCTCAAATGAACATAAAAGTCCTCCCGGAGCGTCCAAGGTAGGATTTCTATAAAGGCAGCAATTGCAGGGCCAGATGGATGGCCAGATAGACACAGCCTTGTTGATCTAGCCGAGTGAGCTCTGGGACATCACTTTTGCCCTACATCTCTGTTTCTGGTCCTTGTCTGTGTACCAGTCACTCCTTATAATGAAGTGACTTGATGGAGTGTTGCTTCTGTTGCAGGCAGAGAGAGGAATGTGGAAAAAAAACACGAGATGAATTGTGCTTTTTCGCCAGACTCTGTACCAGTGTGGAGAATGCTTGGCTTACAGGCCTATTTGTGCCCCTCCTAACACACACTGAACTCCATCTCTCAACCCACCTCTCCAGGCTTCAGTGCACACTATGGGCTTATTTGTATCCATGGACCTACATTATGCTGTAAGAAATGTGGGAAGCGATATAAGCCATTGTCTGGCCCCTGCCCCATCTGCATGGCTAATGGGTGCACTCCTATGACAACTGCCCCAGTCTCTGCCTCATCTGTGTGACCCTTGGCAGTACTCCTATGCTAACTGCCTCATGACTTAGTAGACCTTTGGAAGCTACAGAGAATGAAGCACAAGATAGTAGAAATAAGCCCTGGGTCTCTGAGTAATATTGTAGAGTAGAGGCCCCACAGTGACCCACATGGCATAGTAGAAGGAAACTTTGGCTGTGCCAAGCCATTGAGTTTTGGGGATAGCTTTAGTTGTGGAAGGTAGAGTAACCCCCCTTTTATACTATTCCAGGATTTTAAATAAAAAGGAGACCACCAAAACTGCTAAATTACTCAGAAAACAATTCTATATTTTATACACTGTGTCTGACATCCTCACTGACTGTCTGAAACCCAGGCTTCTTCATCTCTGTAGACCTCAGGATTGTCTCAGCATCTCAAAAGAACCAGAAACATCTGTCCCATGATACACGGCTGTGGGCAAAGACACTGAGGACCCTGGTGGACTGTGGAGATTGGATGTGGTGGTTGGTCTTCCTTGCAATACAGCCTTTTCCTCTAAGGGTGACATGACCATCCTATTGCCATTTTGGAGTAGAGAGTCCCTGGCCCATGGTAACCTTGGTAACAGAGCGAATGGACTAATACAGTGATAGTCTTGGTCTACAGTAGTGGTAGGAACGCTATTGAATTCTCTATACAGGGTGAAACAGAAGGCCATAGGATTCTAGCTCCCATTCCCTCCGACTCTCCACTAGGGACAAGTAGCAATGAGAGATTCTCATATGTTCAAGAAGCAGAAGGTTTATTGAAGGAGGGGCTCCATAACAGATCTTCCTTGAGGTTGTCTTCCATGATAAGGGGGATTCATAAAGAATGGCTGTTTGTGGGTAACCTATGCTTCTATAAATAGCCCTCCACCCATACTCAGTACACAATAGACTCATTGGTTCATGAGGTCAGACTTCAATGGACTCTTTCCTTTGGCCTGTCATCTGTGCTCTATTGTGAACAGAGATGCAGGTCTGCATCTCCTCAGGAAAAGTTCACACAACAATCTTCATGTCACTTTGGGGGGGGGTGGGGACTGAGAAAAACTTGATGTGAATGTTTCTAGAGAGGATGAATGAAAGAGGAGGAAGGGCTTTGAAAATGGGTTCCGTAATACAAGGGGGCTGGGTACCTGGAGGGAATGAAAGCCTGTAGGACTCTACATGCCTATACAGCACAGCCATGCTCCCCTCTGCTCTCCGGCCACTATGACATAAGCCCACTCACTCCACCATCCCCTGCCCTGACTAACTGTGAAAACAAGACCCTTGTTCTATTAAAACAAAACTGAGTTTAATGAAAGTCAAACAGTTTTAAACACACCATTCTGCTGAAAGGGACACCAGCACAGAGAAAAGGCAAAAGGGTTGCTGTGGCGTTTTGGTGTGAGATGGAGGTTTTAAAAGTCCCTGACTGTAAGGAGTGCTTGCCTTCTTTCCTCAGAAGCTGGCACTTTGGGGAGTTATAATCCTTGAGCCTTTCCAGCAAAGCCCCTTCCTGAATCCGCATCCTGCCAGTTCAGGGCTCAGTCTTATCTAATGACTGCTCTGGAGCTTCAGATAGGCCTGCCTTCTAAGGGAGGGTTCAGCCACACAGGAGGCTGCTTGCAGCTTTCTACCTCCCAGAGCTCTGAGACTGGCAGGGGCAAAGGGCCTCCAGCCTCCTGCTTATCTGTGACCCTGTGATGAGCTCTGAGCATACCTTCCACTGAAAACGGGCTGAGTGCTCATTTCTTAAAGGACTGACAATTCTGAAACTCAGAGAGAAATAAATCCTTCCTCAAGTAGCTTCTGTTATGTAATTTGTCATTGTGATGAGAAGTCTGAATGTACAAGCTATATGCAAAGTGACCTGGGACCAGGAAGCAAAAGGCAACAATAACAAGATAGCAACCCCAATCTAAATACACTTGTTAATCATAGCAATGTCCAGGGCATGCCACTGGGAAAATGGGAGCCATTCCAATGGAACCCAGGGGCATGAGAAACCTGTGCTGTTCAGGCTCAGGATGAATGAGTTAGGGTGTGCTGCTCACAGCTCACAGCCTTCACCACATGAGTTCTAAAATAAATCAGTCCCAAATCGGAAACTCCACTGACATAATGAGTGTTCAGTCTTGAGAATACACCGAGAAGGTCCACTGACATTTCAAAGCAGTTTCCAGCATGCAAGGTTATTAACTGGTACAGCAGACACTTCAAAAAGCGCTATGCAGCTTTCCTGAAAGTCCCTATTTTTATGTAAAATTTTGTCACACAGTTGTGGAAACAGGCTGTTTGGCCTGCATTTGAGAATCTCATTTTTAACTCTGGTAACACTTACTGAACATCCTGGGTTGGCTTGCATATCAAAAACTGAGGGGCAAAGCAGATCTGGGTCAGGAGCCTTTATACCATTGCTGACATGGCCTCATCCACATTCGTGTGGCGCCTTCCCTGAAAGCCCATCAGTCACTTGTCTTTAAGTGTGGTCTGGGCATGAGAAACTATAAAGGACCATGTGGCTGAGATGGGCATCTGGGTTTGCAAATTGGTATTAGTAAGAAGCTAGGCATTGGAACAGTCGCAGCATGCATGGACTTTGGTGCCACATCCACAGGCTAAGTTCTCAGCCCCATTAGCTTCCAGTGTGACAGAAACTACAGTACCTCTGATAGTTAAGCTTCACTGTCCCCATGATTGTATCTACTATCAGCACAGAAGTAAAAAAAGACCTGGAGTCTCCATGTTGGTGTTTACAGAAAGGTTTGACTAAGGTGTGAAGACCTATTCCATGGAATGGGGACCTCAAAATGAAGGAGAGACAAAGCTGAATCACTAATGTTCACCACTCTCAGCTCCCTGATTACAGGTATAAGGTTGACCAGTTGCCTCAAGGGTCTGCCTCCATGCCTTCTCACCCTGGAGGACTGTCCCCTCAAATTGTGAACCCCAAGTAAATGTTTCATTCCTTAAGTTGCTATTGTCAGGTATTTTGACATAGCAACAGAAGACGTTAACTAGGCTGCACCCTAGCAGGGTAACTCAATTTAATCGTGGGCATCCGAAAATGCTTCAGCCTATGGGTGAACCACTGAGCTGATCTAAAGAACCAATTGGCCAGTGAGTTGTCTCTAATGCCAGCCAAGTTAATGAGCAGCAGAAGAAAATAGCACTACTAAGGATTCAGGTGATACTGTCCTTAACAAAGTTCCCTTGATGGAGTGTGTGGTCTAGCTTTGATGGGGTGGTGACCTGTAGGAAGCCATTTCATAAGCACATCGCCATTAAAAGATGGCATTTGGCTTGCCGTTAGTATCAG
>NW_022196911.1:9620861-9667796 GCF_008632895.1 Mastomys coucha
TTTGTACTGCAGAAGGATCCGTGTGTGCCGCGTCTTTCCTGCCGGCGGGAGATAGCGCGGGACAGTGACCGAGCAGCCATTACCGTGGGCATGAGAGCTTAAAATCAAGCAGCTAGTATTTGCAAAGAATGTCTCACTTGAGCAGCTGATTCTCGAGCAATGAGAAAACATCTAGCAGCACCTGAATCTCTTTCACACAATGTGGGAAAACACGCACACCAAATAGCATCAAAGTCAAGTTGTTGTTGTTTCTTTGTTTTTTAAAGTGAACATAATTCACAGTCACAGATGTTGACGCTAAGAGAGTTAAGCCTTTACGAGGAGGTGGTTTTGGAGAGACATGTGGGAACATGCATGGAAACGCTGCTAAGGAGATGAAGCATCGAGCATTTGAATGGACTGTGCAGAGTGGAGCGCTTGCTCACAGCCAAGTGACACGAGTCCTGCTGTGGGCTCTCCGGCTTGTGGTTATGTGCCTCACTCTTTCTCAACAGTGAGACAGACAAAGATGAGGCTTATTGTTTCTCGTTAAATGTGATAGGGAAGATGTGCAAGGGAAAAAGTTCTCCACAGAAGGAAGACATATTTTTCACATAGAAAGCAAGTTTCTGAGTACCATGTTTAAATCATTGACAAGGGGGACGGTTACTCATAGGCATTTACGACAATATGAAAGAGGAAAATGGGGCAGAGAATTGGGAGCTCATTAATGCCTGCCATACTCACCATTGAAACAAGAAGGCAAGCTCCAGGGTTCACAGCTCCCAGGTCTCCCACTTCATTGGCATACTTAGTTAAAATTGAAATTAGGTAATTTTCAAGCAGGAATTTAGAACACAATCAGAGCCTATATTACAGTCTAATAGGTTGGCTGGGCAGAGCTTCCTTTCTTCCATGCAGTTCTTCGACATCTGTGACCAAGAGTTAGCTAAAGTGAGGCTAATCTAAATGCATTCTTATAAAAAAAAAAATAGCAGTGATCTAACTTTCACATTGCTGCTGTGGTGGTATAGGGCCGTCGGCATCATGCTATGTTGAAAACACCTCATAAAATACATCCGCTCAACCCGCCTCTCACTTTACTAATGATCAAGAAAAAGAGATGAATATAGAAACATGAAAAAAAGTTTAAATTAGAAAAAAGCAGAACCATAGGATATTCTCACTTCTCAAATATGCGATTAGAAAATTTCTCCAACCTCACTGGGGAGATGAAGAGAGTGTGTCTGTACCTTCTGGGAGCAGACATGGGAAACGGAAACAAATAAACATAAGCTTTACCTTCAACCCGTTGGCACAGCAACCCCTCGTCCTTACAAGGAATTTATTTCAGGGATATTCTGAGAGCAATAGAAAAGTCTGTGTTCACACTAGCCAGCTAGTCAGAACAATGTTTGCAATAAAAAAGAAAGCAACCAAGTGTCCCACAATAAAGAGAATGAGAGTATATACACGTAACGGAATTCGGTGAGGTAACATTTTGAGATATGGAGAGAGTATGTCTTGTTCAGGAGTGATTGGTACGATATCTGGGTGCATACCATGGAAGAGAAAAACGATGTTCTGAAGAAAGTGGGCATGGATAATGATCTGGCTGTCACTCAGTAAGAGGGATTATTGTTGTTGTTGCTATTATTATTATTATTATTGCTGAGGGAAAAATGAACACCAGTTGCAATATGGGTGTCTTTCAACAGTCATTTCGTAAGCCTGAATCTGAACTGAAGAAGTCTATGTAAACAAATATTGTAATTTGTATTATAAAAAAGATGTTTTCTGGCTCCTGCTCGCTACCCCAGCTCAGCTACGATAAGAAGAAACCCAAGGGAAAGGAGCAGGCCAGGCCAGTGCTCAGACTCTGACTGCCAAACACAGTTCTCACTTGTCGGAAGCAGAGCTGCCACAGAAACGGTGGTTCTAGTCACGGCACGAGAGTTCTAAGATGCACATACCACCTGTTGCACCACACGAAGGTCCCAGGGGTCACACACTAATTGTGTTCTTTGCTTTTTGTATGTCCACACTTTTCTACAATTAAAGGCTGGCATTTAAAGAAATATGCAAAAACAAACTCTAAATATATCTTGAGTTATGGAAAAAAGTCCTAAAATAGGTACTTAGAACCATTTCCACAGACAGTGATTTTGTGAGGAAAATGATTTACCAATACAAACTTATTTCAGTAATGATACTGAGGTCAGTGAGGTAACTCAGCAGGTAAAGGCACTTGAAATCCCTGCAACCCACATGGTGGAGGGAGAGAAACCACCCCCTCAAACTGCCCTCTGACTTCCACATGGGCATCATCGTGGCACACATGCACTGCTTACCCCCTCCCCAAGTATATGAAACTGGAAATCCACAAACGATTCTCTGGCGTTGGATGCTTTTGTTAAAAACATGAAAACATGGCATGTTTCAGTGAGTTTTAATCCATGTATTGATGCACACATATGTAAACTATGATAAGATGTCATTTCATCATGGGCAGGTAAAAGACACTGAAGAATAAACAGTGTAACTTAACAGACTCACACTGTAATTAGCCTTTTGTGTTTGGATCTGTGTCATTTAGAGGCATACGGCTGTTTGCTGTGATTCTCACTAAAGCCAAAAAGAGATATGACCACAGAGTCAAGGGTCCCCGAGTGTCTAACAGAATGTCACAAGTGTCTACTTACAATATTCCAATGGGGAATGTCTAATCTCATTATAGTCATTATAATATATGTGAAGTGATCCAGGAATACCCCCCACACTAAATATACTAAAAACCTCAAAATGCACCAGTGACTTAATAAAAAAGGACAACTATTCAAGAAAATTATAGAAACAAATTAACATTACCTCATATATGGCAATGAGTAACATCTGACACAAAAATAACAAAGGTGTCAATAAATTTGGACTTTGCCAAAATTATTGGTAAACAGATAAACTACAGAAGGTGATACATTTTAACAGTAGATCATAACATATAGTGTCTAGATATCTTAAACATTTATTTCTTATTATTAATTATTATCATGTATGTTTGTGTATGCATGTGTGTGTCATGGCTGAGTGCATACAGGTCAGAGGACAACTTGGAATAGGTTCTTTCCTTCCATTACAGGTTCTGGGATGGAATTTAAGTTATCAGGGTTAAGTAGCCAGAACCCTCACCACTGGACCACCTCTCCCACACAAGAAACCTACGGTTTGACAACAAAATGACAAATAATCTAGTTTAAAACATGAACAAAGGACTAGTAGACTTTGTTGATGAATGTTTAGACAAGACGCACATGAGAAGACACTCAACATCAAATCCACTGGTGATCGGCCATTCTACTGGAACATCTGGATGAAACTGCTCTGTATCCAGAGTAGCAAGTCCAGATTTTGACATCCAAACCCACCGACACACCTTGTAGCTTGGATGAATAGCATTCAAGTTTATTTTCAATGCCTTTAAGCAAGGCACACAGATTCTAGTGGGACACAGTTCCCAGGAGTTTTGTGGGTTTTGGTGACCTAACCACTAGGAGATTTTCAACTCCTGAGCCAGGATAGGGCATATGCCAAACAGTTTGCATCAGCAACTCTTCTGTGATTGATTAACATTAAGAGGTAGGAAAAAATAAAGGGCTTTTCTTACCCACACACGGCAGGGAGTAGCCAAGCTGAGCATCGTGGACAAACTGCCGATCGTTGAGTCTTGTGACACAATACAAGTGGAAACAGTCCAAACAGATCACATGGCGGTGGTTACACTGGAAGACCAGGACTGGGCTCCTGCAGAGACCAAGAAGAAACTTCGATGGGACTTCCAGGGTGGAGGGACATCTGTAATCATGGAGGTTGCTTTGCGCATGAGCTATGCTAATACTGGGGCTGTGCAACCTTGTACGCATCCATTCCAAGGCCATACCTTAAACATTGGAGGCACTCCATGAGCTGTATAGAACACTAATTATGCTACCTTATATTTAACATCAGTAGGTTTATGAATCAGTTGTTTAAACATGAGATTAAATATCTTTTTTTGCTAGAAGCCTGCCCTGATTCCCAATTACACTGTTCACTCAGAATATCTAGGAGATTGTCCTAGTATCTACTTTCACTGACAAGTCCCTGACTACACACTGGCCACACAGCATGCACACATTGTTTCTCCTTATCCATTGTGCCCTCTGTGCGGTGGATGCTGTCTATATATTACACTGATGTTCCCATGGAAGCAGGCCATTTACACAGCCTCTTGAACTTAATTATAATAATATATAATATCACAGGTTGCCAAAGTCAAAAGGAAAATGGCTATTGCCCCAGAGAAGCTATGCCCAATAGCCAGTCCTGTTATCTCAACAAACAAACAAAAAGAAAAAAAAAGAGAGGAATTTAGAAGCAAGAGATTCACCAATGGGATTTTTTTTCTGCTTTAAGAATTTTGTCTGTTCTATAGCCATCACCTTTTGAAAACACTCAATTTCTCAATTTGTGGTTATATGATTCTTAATAAATCGCTATATATACTTTTAGGATACACACACACACACACACACACACACACACACACACACACACACACACACGTATATAGTGCTGGAGTACCTTAAGTAGTGATTAGAATGAGAAATGCCCCCCATAGGCTCATGTATTTGAACATTGGTCCCAGCTGGTGGCGCTGTCTGGGGGAAGTTACTGAACCTTTAGGAGGTAGAACCTTGCTGGAGGAAGCATGTCACTGTGGGTGTAGCCTTTGAGAATATTTAGCTATCACCCACTTCATGCTCTGAACGTTCAAACCCTTTCCTTCCAGAGGCTTTCCTTGTGACGACTATAAAATATAGCACTTCCTTATCTCTAACTTTTCTTACTGTGCACACACATGCACACACTAAGTGTGATCTCTGTAGCAGCTATGTTTTACCATCATCTGTACAGATAAGCAATGAGAAAGATGCTCTCAACTGATTGTGGCGATGTTAAGGCAGACCAGCGCTTAGACCGCCAACCTGCTATCATCACAAGTGAACACTGGTGATACCATTAGAACGTGTAAAATTTCCTATAGATAATGAGCCCAAAAGGAGTGCTTACAGATGACCCAACAAAGCAAATAACAATCTGTAAAATCAAACCAATCCACCCATGCTTTGCCAGCCTGGTAATAGGATCTTCCTAACATTAAAAAATCTTTATGTGTATATGTGTGTACCTGAACGTATGGATGTGTAGCACATGCCTGAAGGAGACTGAGAGGGTCAGAAGAGGGCATTGGATCTTGAGTATTGCCATTATACATGGTTTAATGCTGGGAACTGAACCTTGGTCCTCTACAGAGCTGTAAGTGCTTTAACTGCTAAACTATCTCTCTGGCCCTCGAGAACGTTGGTTCTTTCTGAGGGAGAGTTTGCTCGAGTTGTGTAGGCAGCATGCATTTACCACATTTATTGTTTCTCTTTCAGTTACAATGTAGTACACAGGCATCTACACAATCCACACATGTGTTACTCTTTATTAAAGACATTACAGTATTGAAAACAGACTAACAAGAGATGGAAAGCATACAGGAATCCATTATATGAGATGAACTCTACAAAGAATCAGCCCCCCCGCCCACACACACACACACACATTGTAGAAGGTTTTAGAGGTCCAAGGTTAGGACCTGAAAGGACATACCATCCATATGAAGTAAAAGGCACATTAATGCCTTATACCACTGCAATCTTATAGAAGGAAGCAGAGTGTGGTGAAGCTGAGGGAGGCATGTTCTTCTAAGAACATAGGAAGAACCCTTACAGAGTACAAGAGCTGCTTGTGCTCCTTGAATTGAGGCAGAGGTGGAAGGGAAATTTGCCACTGTAGTTAATCCTAATTACCAAGAAGGGGCTCCTGCCAGGTATGGAGCTAGGAAGAAGCCTCCTAGCATTGGGAAGCCCTCTGGTGCTGGTCAAAGTTATGGCATTGTGGTGATCTCTAGTGTGAATGGCAAGTAGAGAGCAGTGGCAGGCAGGGTTCCATGAGTCTCAGACACTAGGATATGAGACCCGAGGGGATGCTCATCATAGCAGCTAGTGTTAGACAGCTTGCACTGTTATAAAAACTGCAGACTTCAGATGGGGCATTAGAGAACATCTGCATGAATAAAAGTGGGAGCAGACAATGAGAAGTGAAGGGGCCATACTCTAAGAAACACAGATGTGGCCAGTGCTGGACATGAGGACCATTTATCTCTCTTGAAGTTAAAGCCACCAAGTGGGCACAGGGTGTGAAGTGTAAGCATGGGGAACTGGCCTAGCAGCAGGAGGAGAAAGCACAGGGGCTTACATTTGTTCTCTTGGGTATCCAAACTTTAAGAAGTCAAGGTGATAGAAGAGTCATTGCAGAATTTTCATTGTCTATTGCGCATAATCAATTAGTATAAATGAGCAGACATGGAGATAATGTTAGATACAGACCCAGAAATGCACATCTTGTGATGCATACATATAAAGGCAGTTTACTGGATCTGTTGGGCACACATCTATCATCTACCTGTCTGTCTGTCTGTCTGTCTATCTATCTATCTATCTATCTATCTATCTATCTATCTATCTATCTATCTATCTATGGACATAGATGATATATAAACAAATCCACACATAGAAGTTATACAAATACAATTGCATCTTGCAAAGAATTACCATCAAGTTGAATTTCTTTATAAAGCTATGAAGTAATATTGCTGATCTTAATAAATGACACTCCTAGTTGTGGTGGTTTGAATAAGAATGGCCCCCATAGGGCTCATATGTTTGAATACTTGGTTCCCAGTTGGTAGACTCTTTTGGGAAGTAGGGAGGTGTGGCCTTGTTGGAGTATGTGTATTACTGAGGGTGGGCTTTGAGTGAGCTCTCTCTGCTTCCTGTTTGCAGTTCCGGGTATCATGTCTTTGCTCTGCCACTGTCAATGCTAACCCTCTGGAACCATAATCCCATAATCCTTCCTATAAGTTGCCTTGGTCATGGTGATGGAGTGAGGAGAAGAGATAGAAGGGCAGAGGACAGTGCAGACTTTATACAGGCTGTGGGATGATTTCTGTGCTCTTGGCTGTGCCACTTGCCAAAGGCTTTCCTGAGTTTTCAGTGCTCAATTCTCCTTAAACTTCATATACTGAGTCACTGTCCCTAAAGGCACCACATCACGAGGTAAGGTTTGGAGAAGGTGCTAGGTCCTAGAGACCTCATGAATGGGGTTAGTGCAGCTGTGAGGAGGGGACCTCAGAGTCCCCTCCTCATCCCTTCCACTGTGTGGGGACAGAGTAGCTCTGTCTAGGAGCCCGTAAGCACATCCTCAACAGACACCAAGACTTCTAGGACCTTGATCTAGGACCTCTAGGATGTTAAGGAATAAATGCCTATTTTTCATTAACTGCATGGTTTCTAGTCTTTTGATATAACAGTCCAAACAGATGAAGAAAGTTGCTGACATGTGAGGGGAGTTATGTTTTAGTGAGTATAAATTTGGTGAAAGTTTGGAGAGAGAAGCTAAAAGCACTGAGGACTTCTTGGGGGTAATTTTCAGAACTCTGACCTGAACTTCTAAGGAGTTGGACTGAGTAAAGATGAATGACAGTCCCACTGAGTGAGACCTGTGGGACTTATTTCCCATGAGTCTTTTGTTCCTCCTGATGTTCTTATGTGCCCTTTGATCAAATTATATACAAATGTCACTTGATCAATCTAGAAATCATTTTACCCCACTGAGCCAGGTTACAGAGCAGTTAATTAAAGGTTAAATAAAGTTCTCAATCTTATGTAAAAATAATTGCAAACATGTTATTTGACATTCCTGAAGAGTTATATGCAAATGACGATTCCTTGTTTTGCTAAAGGAGGGATGTGGAGACCCTTTATTCACACACCACTCAACACAACTGAAGGAGAGTCTGCAAAACAAAATCTACAGCAAGCCATTCCATGTGTTGGCCATAGCAGGCTATTCTTGCATGGCATCGCCCACTTGGAAACCCTGTTCTCTAGTATATCAAAAACATTAGTAATGTTTTTGTATTTATCCAGTAATATATACAGTTTAATCCAGTCTTTCTCATGTTTTGTCATTTTCTCATCTCTTCTCCGTTTCTTCATCCATCCTGTCCCGGGACTCCATTCATCCTGTGAAGCACAGGCTTCAGTGAACCAGGCTCTCGGTGAACATGATGTGCATTGAAAAGCAATGTGCTGGGAACTTGGAGGGATGCAGTAAGAAGTTGAACCTGTAAAGTCTCAACGACATACTAATCTTGTAGAGTAGCCAGGGGAGGCAGAAAAGCATTTTAATACAGGCAGGCTCAGGCTACTTTAAGTTTTGCTAGAGTTGTAGGAAAATCTCAGCAGGCTCTGTGGTAAGAAGTCTCTATGATGCTTTTGCAAGGTGAATGCCTCACTCCCATTCCCTTCCACATTGAATGGGCTGTGGTCCACAAAACAAGAGTTGACAAAAGAACATATGGGGCCATGCTCTCAGTAATACAGCTGGCTGCTGCTTGCTCTCTCCCCTCCGTTTCAGGTTTTGAGGAAGACAAGCGTTTCTGGTGGTAGGGACACTCTAGCAGCTTGATGGAATATTCCATGTGGCCAGCATCAGGGCCTCTGAGCAACAGTCAACAATGACTGCACTGTCACCCACATAAAGCATCTCTCAAATAGGTCTTCCAACCTAAGGCAAGCCCAGAGGTGACTCTTGCCATGGCTGGCATCTTGACTATAGCATCACATGGTACCCAGGGCAACGATCATCTGGCTAAGTCTTCTAGAATTTCTGACCCATGGAAATTGTACAAGACTAGGTCCACGCTGTTTTTAGCTGTGAAACTGTGGTGTGTGTGTTTTTTTCTTTACACAGAAATATCCAAGTACTGTAGACTCAGTGGAAGAGGAAGCCATGCTGAATAGGTCTTACAGGAAGGTATAGAAGGTATAAGAGAGTAAACAGTACTGGGTGGAGGATCAGAAATCTCATGCCTGGACCAGCCTAAGCTTTTGTGGTAAAGGGCAGAGAGTAAGGATCCAGAAGCACCGAGCAGCTGACATTATTTATCTCTCCATTTGCCCCATGCAGAGTACAGTTACATACAAAACTATATATGCTCATATGTAGTGTATGGAATCTATGGCTTAATCATCTGAAAGTCACAGTCAATTAGAATAAAAAGTAAAAAACATGTAAGTATGAAATCCTCAAGGAAGTGCAATTATAAAAACTTTTCTCACTTGTGGGAGAGAATCTTTTCATTTAGCTGGCACTTGACCCTTTAAAAGGCATGTGCTGTTTCTACAGTATGTTTAGTTTGGGCAGCAGGCATGTAGATGTTATGCCCTAGCTAGCAATCCTTCACATCTCTCAGCAAACTCTCAGCTCATGAAGTACTCCTGGGAATTCTGTAAAGTATTTGATTTGATAAAAAACAATTAGAGGAGAGAAAAAGCATCGCCCCTAAATAACTGGATTTATTCTCTTAACTGTCATCTTAAATCTCTGTTAGTTAGCTGGCTTATAAAACAGCAAACAACAGAGACATCGCAGATCTAAGGTAGCTTAGGTAGTTTTCTGGATTTGGCAAAATCACCTACTAACTGCCTAAATGCACTGCTGACAAAGAAATCTCCACCCCGTGCCAGTGCACCAAAAAGCTGGAGATGTCCTGTAGGCACACGCGTGTCATAGGAGTTCATTATTTGAGCTAGCCAAGTGAGCAGTTCTCAACACTGCAGGGCCCCTGATCCAAATACTAATTGATAGAATCAGCTTTCAGAAATTAAAATAAGCTTCAACAGTTAAATGGCAGTCAAAATTCCTTCTAGCAGCCAAATTACAAAGCTCAAAGAAAGTTCCTTTGCCCATTAGTCTGATTGGAGGCAGAGTCTTCCAAGTCCCTGGTGTAGTTTGTCATGTGTACACAACACACACACACACACACACACACACACACACACACATGAATATACACACATGTGTGTGCACACACACAGAGCTGACTTGCAGAATCTACAGTATTTTGGTACAGACAAGGAACTCAGGGCACAAGCTCCTCACTTCTATACTTTTCATTCATTGACTTTGCCACTACTGTGAAACAGGCACTACATGCCAAGCATTGCTGTCATTGGTCCAATAAAAGTAAACAGTGATGGCCTGTCCCCTCAGCAAACTGTAGTCTTAAAGGGCAGAGGACAGATAAGTAGTTGTCTCATAATGTGACAGGTGTGGCCAAAAGGATGTGTTTAGAGATTCATGGCCCATCTTTGGGATTGACAGGAGTCCTAGGACTGGGCGTGTCTCAGTGCAAATGAAGTGACATATAAAGAAGACATAGAACAAACTATTTTCCTTCCTTCCTTCCTTCCTTCCTTCCTTCCTTCCTTCCTTCCTTCCTTCCTTCCTTCCTTCTTCCCTCCCTTCCTTCCTTCCTCCTTCCCTCCCTCCCTCTCTCCTTCCCTCCCTCCATCCTTCCCTCCCTCCCTCCCTCTCTTTCTCCTTTCCTTCCTTCCTTCCTTCCTCTCTTCCTTTCTAAATAAAGGATGGTAGTGAAATAGTATATAAAAGGATGGTTAGGAATTTCTACCGATTCCCTTACTGCAACAAGTACTTGAGATAAACTTACAAAGAAGAAAGGTTTATTCGGGCTCAAAGTTTGTGAGCTTTAATCCATGACTGAACAGCTGTGTTGCATTGTGCTTTTGTTAACACAATGAACCATTGGAGTGACATGTGGCATATGAAGCCTCTTGGCTTCATGGCAATCAGGAAGTGGAAAGAGGAGAAAAGGAAAGGTCCCAATATTTCCATGAGAGATACATCTCAATTACCCAACTTCCTGTTGTTAGCATTAGAAGCAGCTTTAAGGTCAGCCTCTGAATTCAGCAATGAAGTCACCCCTAGGCGACCAGGGCTCTCATGAGTCTGTTGCCATGGCAACTGCCACACACTCCTGGCTTATGCCTCACCTATGCCACCTCACCTGTGTGCAGTGGTGTGTGTGGTTACATCACAGCCTGAATAAAAGGCAGAGACCCCGACCCCTCGCCCCTTCTTCCTTTTCTTTTCTTTGCTTCCCCCCCCCCAATAAAACCTCTTCTCGTGGGGGTTATGTTGGTCTGGCATGATCTGTTTGGATATAAGCCGCCTTCTAACACAGCACCTGCCAGTAGTTTCACCTTTTAACTTCCTCTCATGAGCCCCACCTTTTAACATCCACTGCCTCTTAGCAGTGCCAGGCTAAAAGCCAAACCTTTGGGAAGCCCTGTATCCAAGCAGAGAACAACCCCCACATTCCTGAAAGTGCTTTTTCATTTTAAATCTTTCTTCCGTAATTCTATTTCCCATCTGTGGCACTAAACATTATTAAGTTGAAGAGAATTTCCAGCCTCAGCATTTGTTCTAAAGTTTGATCTTGTCCTCACTGTTTGTGACACAGCAGACTCCCCTGTTGTTAATGTGGAGTTTTATTCCCAGGCAGAAGCTTGCTTGTATACCCTGTGGCATTTTTTCATGGCTACCCAGGGGTTTATTTAAAATTCTACCAACAAATTACGTACACTGTTGATGATATGCCAACTTGCTCTGTGTGAGATCAGGAAGAGAGACAAGGTAAGCTCAAGTAGTGAGTGGCCACCTTTTCTATTTTAGACGCCCCCAGCCCCCTGATATTTATTGGATAATTTTGAGAGTCCCAACAAGATAGAAACTATGAAACAGCTGATGAGCAATGCCAGGGGACAAGAAAGTGACAGTCTCTGGAGTAGATGCACTTGGGCTTCCATAGCCTTAGTGTAGTATAACAGCAAGAACCTCAGCACCACCTGGGCCAATGCCTCCATGAGCTTCCAACACTGAACCCTCACCCCCATCCCCAATCCAATCAGCGCAGATCAATTCTCACACTGTCCACTAGCATAGCTTTGCTGCTCAGTGGGTCTCTGACAGAGTATCCAGGCTCAGGCTGCCTTGTCTTTTAATCTCTGCATAAGCTAGACCCACCTGTAGAACACATCTCTACTCTATTCATCCACCCTGGGTTCTACTCAGGCCAATCCCCTCTGCATTTGCATTTTCCCTACACCTCTTATCCCCATGTGTGAGATCTCTCCTGTCTTCATTTCTTCAAGAATTTCAGTGTTAGCTCAAGCCCAGTCTTTTCCAGTAGCTTTGCCCATATTCCCCCTCCAACTTTCTCCCTGTTGCTGATTTCCCTTTGCTGAAATGCTTAGAGCTCAAAGGCATTGCTATCATTCTCATCTTAGCTTTTTACTATGCCTGTGCCTTCTCTATGAACCAGCATCTGACTGTCCTGCCTGAATCCCCATCCAGGAATCCTTAAGCCACCAAGCACCAGCTGCTGTGACTAACAGGCAGGAGAGATCTCCACTGCTCTTATGGAGGCTGGTCTGGTGCCAGACAAACAATCAGGAGCAACCAGCCCAGGGTGTTTAATAAAGAATAAAATAGGCAATCATGTTATTTGTTTCCATGTTACCAAGGACCTGAATTCCCCACAGATTAAAGATGAGACTGAAAGGCTGGAGACACGGCTCAGTTAGTCAAGTGCTTTTCTTGCGATTATGTGTATGAGAACCTGAGTTCAACCCCCAGAACCAAAAAATGAAAAAAAAAAAAAAAAAAAAAAAAAAAAAAAAAAAAAGAAAGAAAGAAAGAAAAAGAAAAAGAAAAAGAAGAAGAAAGAGAAAGAGAGAAAGAAAAAAAAAGCTGGGCATGGTGAACCTCATTTGCAATCCCAGTTCTAGGTAGGTAGATTCCCTAGGGGACATGGTGGCTGTCACTGGCCAGCCAGCCTGGCTTGGTTTACCTGGCTAGTTCTAGGTCAATGAGCGACCCTGATTCAAATAACCTAGGTTGATGGAATCTGAGAAATGACAGTTTAGGTTGTTCTCAGGCCTCCACGTGAACGCATGTTTACTAGCACATACAAGAATGCCTGTGTGTGCATAGACACACACACTCACAGGACATAAGCCAAGATGTTGTTTCCATAGTTTCTGTAGGTCATACCCATGGGCCTATAGTTTAGGCTTATACAGTACTTCCAGGGTGGTTGAGCTGATGATATTTGAAATCACTGTCAATAAATAGCCTTTGCCAAGTAACAATATGAAGTGTTGGGCATATAGGGAATTATGGATTATTAACTTCCCTCAGATGGTTTCAATCTTGGAAGAAATTTGTTTGATTTTAGCATAACATGTATTTCTAAATATGACAGGCTGAACTCAAACATGATCTATTTGCTTTTGAAGCATTGGAATATAAATGTTCCAATGTGACAGCAGATATTAGAAACAATAAAATAAAGCTCTTTCCTTTTATAATATTGAATGTAAAGCATCTAACTTAACCTTATTTAATATTTACTCATTATGGTAACATAATTTATTATCAACACCCCAGTGTTCCTTGCAAAGTCTTTTATAGAACCACTCAGACACTTGTAAATAATTGTGATTAATAGGTAAATCATAATTAGATAACTCTGGGATGTAATGACAAAACTAAAAACCCCATTATCTTTGAATGAGAGAAAAAAAACGTATCTCATAAGAAATTGTCCTAGCTGGGCAGTGGTGGCCCACGCCTTTAATCCCAGCACTTGGGAGGCAGAGGCAGGTGGATTTCTGAGTTCGAGGCCAGTCTGGTCTACAGAGTGTGTTCCAGGACAACGAGGGCTATACAGAGAAACCCTGAAACCCTGTCTCGAAAAATAAAAAAAAATAATAAAAAAATAAAAAAATAAAAAGAAAAAAAGAAATTGTCCTAATGCTTTCTGTGGTTTCCAGTCTTAACTCTCGGCTTGACTGGATGGAGAAACACCTGGAACATTAATAGGCCATGTCTTTAAGGGCTTTTACACACAGCACTGACTAAGGGAGTAGGAGCCACGTGGAGTATGAATGGTACCATCCCACACATGGGGACCCAGAGAGAATAAAAGGCAGAACCAGCTAGCCCAGGTGTCCTCTTTGATTTCTGGCCCCATGATGTGAGATGCTCCACTGTGCTGCATCCTACTCTCCATGATGAACTGAATCTCAGAAGCCAGGAACCAAAGTAAACATCTCCCCCAATCTGTCTTGTTCAGCTATCTGCCACAGTGGTGATGAGTCTAACACAACTTCCTGTCTCCTAACTGAAATAATTATGGATACCAAACTCCCCATGGCTGTACTCTCAGAGTACATTCTATGGACACTGCCAATATATATAGCTTTAAAAGGCTGAAGCTAGATTTAACATAAAATCATTTCTGGGGCATACCATTTGCATAGAGTCATCGTGTGGTGCAGCGATTTAGCTGTTGGAGCTGCTGCCTGTAATAATACGTACTAACTCATGCACATAACTTGTCTTTGTTTTCTCATCTGTGAAGAACAGCTAGAAGCAGATAATGCCCGGATCTACTGCAAAAGCATTCTGCTAAACTGAGAAAGATATGAAGACAGATCTTGTTTAGATAAGAACCCCGCTGAGAAATCAATTGTTCTAGTGTATCCCCAGATCTCAAGACAGGAAAAATTAATGTGCTCAGAACCAGTCCAGTGGCTGTTGGATGTTAGGAGCTCTTTAACACCAAAAATTATTATAGCCACAGAGTGCTTTAAAGAGATATGTCTCTTCTTGCCAGCTCGCAAGAACCCCGTGTGGATGATTTCATATTGCTCCTGTATTCATCCTTTTAATAAATGAATGAATTGTAATGGGATGCTGGCTCTTTCCCTCCTTCCACCAAAGCAGCATGATGAACCAGGGCCTCAGTGGTAGGGAGTCTAAAGAGAGGAAACCCCTCAAGGGCTGTACACCCTGGAAGCCAGCTCTATAATGGAAATGTCTCAAAAGGGAGGAGATAGAACATCTCTGAGGTACCAAGGAGCCAAGATTAAAGCGCCAACATCACTGAAGAATTGTGGAACATTGCTATAAAGCTTTTTTTCTAATCTCAAATTTTCAATTTTTATTTTGTCTTGCTTATAGCTAGAAAAGCAAACAGTAGCAACCAGAGATAGTTCCCTAAAAACCCAAACCAGTAGAAATCAGTAGAGCATGACAATACAAGTCCAAGGGGTTCATGTGTGAACTCAAGACAAGTGAACTTATGCGGATATTTGGGGAGTCTGTCCATGTGTGCACAGTTAAAGGTGGGGGAGGGGCAAGAGTGCTTTAGAAAGAATGCTGGGGAGGAGAGCTGAGCTGGAAAGAACCTTGTTCTGTACAATGTTCAACACATGTTCCATGACAGGAAGAGCACAGACATGCCAATCTCTGGAGAGCTTTTAGATATGAAGACTTCGTTGGCTTCCATTCAGAAGAGCACACCAATGGAACCAATGCTTTGCCTACACCTACGCAAGAGGTAGATTGCCATGGCCTCTACAAAGAATGCATACATTAGTCCCAAGATGTGCTTGATAGTCATATGTCAACTTGACACACAAACTAGGAGGGAACCTCAACTGAGCAAATGTTTCCCTAAGATCCTGCTATAAGGCATTGTCTTAATTAGTGACTGATTGGGGGAGGACCTAGTCTGTTGTGCATGATTCCATCCCTAGGCAGGTGGTCCTGGTTTCTATAAGAAAGCAGTCTGAGCAAGCCAACAAATGGTACCCCTCTGTGGACTATGCATCAGCCCCCATTTTCAGTTCCTGCCCTGTTTGGGTTTCTGTCCCAACTTTCTTCAATGATGAACAGCACTTTGGAAGTAGAAGCCAAATAAATTCTTTCCTCCCCAGTTTGCTTTTTGGTGATAGTGTTTTGTGGCAGCAATAGAAACCCTAACTAAGACATGAAGATACGAAAGACAAACTCATAAAAATAGCTTAAATAATTTTCAACACAAAACATCGAATCACTGTGTATTTCTTCTGATGGCGTTGGATAGGCAACCTGGAGTTTGCATCCGCTAAGCACCTAACCCTGGCCTCCACACCAGTGCCTAACCTAATTTTAAGACTTGCCTTTATTCTTCTTTTCCTGAGTTTCTTCTTGTTAATGCACAGGGCATGCTTCTGTGAAGTAATGGGCTAAGCAGAGGGCCACATCATTCCTCCTGGTCTCTGTACTTTAATCACTCTGCACCAGTGTCTCTCACCTCACTGCCTCAGTAGATTCGTGTTTGTCTGTGTTCCTTCCAGATAAGTCATCAAACACTATGGGGTTGGGGGCCAAGTCTGGTCCTTCCCCTGTTTCTGTGAGTAAAGCTTAATTGGAATGGGCATTTATGTGCACTGTAGCTGCTTTCTGAGTGTGGTGGCTTACAGTGGTCCACACCTTGAGTCCCAGCTCCTAGGGGAACCCTTAGGGCACCCAGGTTAGATTTCTTTAATCTCTGAAACAGATACCTATAGTCTTGGCTTGAGGCTTTAATTTTTTACACATACATACTTGCATGTACATGGACACACAAATTCACACTTGTGGAGCACATATCAAGTCCTCAGTATAGGTCTATTTTGTTGTAATTTCTGCTTTGGTTTGTCCAGGAGTCTAGGATGGAAGGTTTGATCATTTCTGTCTTGGAAATGTTTCCCCAGTGCATTGAAAGAAGATTAATCTGAAATCACATCAGTGGCTCCTCCCATTCCCACATCATCACTTATGAAGAAAAAGAACAGGAAGAGAATTGATGAGCTGTATGTGTTCACAGACTTCTCTGATGACCTTTGCTCACCTGCATCCTTCCTAAGAGGGTCTAATCTGTGGGCAGTTAGTGACTGTCCCCCTCACCTGGGAACCATGGGTTTCCCAAGCTCAATAGTCAGAGGGTGTGGAACCAGTGGGATAGTTAATCTTAATTGTCAACTTGATGGAAGACACACCCTGAGCATAACTATGAGGGTGTTTACAGAGAGGGTTGACCAACGAGAGAGGATACATAACCATGGATGCTGATCCCATCATCTTCCCAGGGGTCCTTAGTAAGGGTGAAGTGGTAGTGTTCATTTGTCTCTGTTTCTTGACTGTGAACACACTGTGCCCAGATTTCCCAGCCCAGCCATAGTGAGAACTGCCCTGGTTGACCTGTTGTGATGGACCCCAGCTTTGAGGTCCATCGTTGAGGTTGTCAGCCAAAAGAAAGCCTTGCTTCTGTAAGTTGCTTTCTGGTCCTTTGTCACATAGATGGGACTGTAGCTAACTCCTCCTGTCCACCCTGATCCCTATCCCAATACAGGTAGCACATTGGGGTCTTGTTGAAAGACATTTAAGAGAAAGTGGGAGAGACTGAGCATCTTTACCCACTTTCAAGCAGTGTTTATTCAGTGGGAAGATTACAGTCGAGTAAGAAAAACTATCTTCTCCCAGACAAACTGTACTCACAGTGTGCCATCTTCCAGGAAACTAACTAGATGGTGCTGTGGAGCCCAAAGGCAAGGGTTTGGCTATTTAGCACACTAATAAATGGATGGCAGCCAACTCAGGGAGACTCAGATGCTGGGTAAAGAGGGGTGGGTCAGGCCCTGTAATAACACAGGAGGGCATGGTGAGCTGGTGGAGGTGGGTGTGCGTGCTCTAATGTGTTTTGCTGAACACTCTTCTTAGAATTAGCGGGTGTTCAATGAATGAGCATTTATCTCTGTCACTTCATGGGTCCCCTCAGCTAGCTGGTGATGTTTGTGAAAACCCGTATCATTCACTTAGGGGTCCAGTCTTAGGGGTCGTCTGGACAGTGTTATAAATGGAGGTTTCACCTCAGAGTCCTTGATTGTTCAAATTGTGAAGGGTGACAGGGATCAGAAAATCACTAAGAATGATGTGCATCCAAGTGACAACAGGACAGACTCACAGCATAGTTAGACTCACATGTCTCATATCCCTACAGACAGTTCCCAAGTTAAGTTCCAAGAGTTGGAAGTGAGAATCTACACTGAAGGAAACATTGAAATAAACTTCTGAATTATAAATGCCTTGGGAAGATGTACTTAACATAATGCTAGTAAAAAATTAATAGAATATGGAATAGAAATATAGGTATACCACGATTCTGCTTTGTTATCTACACGGACACAGACAGAAAGACAGACAGGCACACACATAAATAAAAGCATGCATATAAAATCCCCTAAATGTTAGTACCACTAGATGATGGTGAATTTAAAGATAATAGCTTCTCATTGTTTTAAATGCTAGCTTTTTTGTGTGTGTGCCCTGTGTATTGAACTGAAGCCTCCAATAAAATTACGATAATAAGGAATTGAAGGGGTGGAGAGGTTGCTCAATGGGTCAAACACTTGCAGCACCAGCATGAAAAGCTAAGTGCAGCTCTCCAGAACCTGCAGCCAAGTGGGTAGCACACACCTGTGATTCCAGCGCTCCTATGGAGAGATGGGAGGCAGGGACAGGGGAACCCCTGGAAGCTCACTGGCTAGCCAGCCTGGAGTGAATTGTTGTGAACATCAGATTCTGCGTTAAAGAATATGGGAGTTGAGAGCATCTCTTGTCATCTGAGGTTGTCCTCTGACCATACATGCACCATGGCATGCACACACATACTCACTCACATGAAGAAAAGAAAGAATGATATAAAGTCAAAGTAAGTATCCAATTTCCAAGCCTGAAATACACGCATGTCTACCTACACAATGACTCACAACCGTTTAACGAGTGTCACTCAACACCAGGCATATGTGGGAGGGAAGAAGAAGCAGTGGGATTATCAGGGAACAAGGTACCTCTCTTTGTGCTGTTCCTCTAGTCTTCAGATGTGTTAAGTCACAGAAGATGGGATTTTCATGAACTGCTTGACAAATGGAGCCTCATTTTGCGTAAGAGCTTATGCAATATCTTGATGTACACAGACACGAACATACTACATGTACTTTTTCTTTTCCCAACTGCAATGGCTTGAAATAGAATCTACCAGTACTCCTGCATATGCTCAAAGAACAGAAAGCTGCAGCAGTACTACAGTGGGCATGTGATGGTAAAGCTCCATGGTGCAGTGAGGACTCCACTGCCCAGCGCTGTGAGGAAACACTCCTTCTCCCTACCCCCACCCCTCACACCCACTGTGAGGCTGCTGTGAGGAACTCCTCACCATGCTTTTAGAAGTAATCCCCAACACCTACTCCCATGAGGACCCACTCATTCTTCTTATTCCTGTAAGGAACCCCAATACATGCTTTGCTTTAACAAGCTAGACTTGGGTGGCATGCTTTCTGTTGTCCTCTATATGTAGTCCAGCAGGGACTGTCCTCTTGTCTGCCTTGCGAGCTTGAGTGACTGTCTTTTCCTTGGCACATTCCCCTTAATATGTGCCACACAAATGCCTTGCTAAGAGGACAGCTGTGCCTCTTTCACTCCCCAGCTCCCCTCACCCCCCCTCTGCCCCATGCAGCCGGCAGGAATGCATGAGATTGCTTACCATTTCTCCTGGCTCTAATTCCTCTTTATTTTTCACCCTAGCCCCCCTGGGCTTTCAGTTCCCAAAGTGTCAGTACTATTCATTCTAACCTAAAGCTCTGCTTCCCAGAGCACTCTGGGTAAAGTGTGAACCAACTGATGGATGTAAACACTTTCTGATGATCTATGAGGGAGGAGGCACCTAGAACCGAAGTTGTGATCATTGTCATGGTGTCTACTTCAAAACATGGTGGTGTCGAATGACCTGTGGCACCACTCTGAAACTCAACACAAGGAGTTAAGAGAAAAATGAACGGAAATGTGTTAAATGGTAGCAAAAATCATACTTCAAGTGGATTTCAAAAGAAGAGAAAACCAAATTAAAATAAGGTTTTAACTTGGAAAATGAAAATCTAAAAATTGACTCCGTTTGGATAAGGCAAATGTGGGTGAAGCCGTGGAGAACACATGGCATATGCGTGTATTTAAATAAACGAAGACTTGCACACACCGAGAGTGCAGGGGAAAAAAATAAGGCAATTCTGCTCATTCTTGCGGAAAACCCATTACTGTACAAATGCGAGAGTGAAGGCTCCTAACAGTTCAATTTGTGGGTGTCTGCACCCATGTTTTGCTCACTGCCATTTTTCTTCCATGAAATGTGATTGCCACCCTGTCTCAGACGTGGCAAGTCTCCACGTTCCACCCAGTCAGTTCTAGACAGATGGCCACAACACACATTTTCCAATCATGCCCAGACCAAGATTGAATCTGGCAGAAGCCTTAACTCATAACTTCCATTCCCAAAGACACTAAACATATTTGCTTGGTAGCCTTTCTGACAGCACCCATTAAACACAGAGGCATGAAGGGACGGATGCGTGGAGCTGGGTGGGAAGAGAAAGTCATGCCAGGATGCATGACTGGAAGAGGGCACTCCAAACCGGAAGACTTCTGCTCCAGTCTCACCTGCACCCCCTCTTGTGAGCCTGTGTGAGTGGCAGAGTGCCACCTTGCTTCTACTTGGAGTGTGGTGATAGGACTCACCATGCGAGCTGCTTTCAGTGATGCTCTGACAAAAATCCTTAAGCAAGGAAGGGTTTATTTTGCATCACAGTTGGAGGGGGCAGTCCATCATGGTAGAGCCAGTGTGGTGGCAGGAACATGCAATATCCAGTTATGTTACATACTCAGGAAGCTGGGAGTGATGAATGTTGGTCCTAGCTTTTCCTTTTCACTGATTTTGGAGATGTCCTCCATCCTCCACTATGGAAGGATTAGGATTCTCTTCACAGTGAGGATGCATTTTCCCACCTCAATTAGTCCAATCAAGACATGCCCAGACATATGTTTCCATAGTGACGATAAATTACATCAAGCTGGTAATCAAGATTGAGCATCATACCCACCAAGAAGGGAATGCAACCTGCAGCAGGGTGGTAGCTTATGAGGAGGGGTCTGTGAATAAGAAGTAAGTTTGGACGGTTACCACATGGATATCGTGGCCCCAGTGTGCTGGCAGCCTGACTTATAGATGTTCTACGGCTGAACTCTTTCCAGATGAATAACAACTTTCGAGCTCCAGAAAGAGGGGGGACTTAACACCCCGGCAACCCTTCTCACATCTTGTCATAATGATTACAAGTTAGCGATGGAAAGGGGGCCATTTATCTCAAAAACAACACGAAAACAACACTGTTTTCAAAGTACTTTACAATAAGGAAAGGAGATGTCCCCAATGGGCCAGCACAAGGCCAAGGGTCAGGAGCATGAGAATGGAGGTGACCTGCTTTGACTATGCTAGTAACCTGCTGACTGCCATCATAAGCTCCTCCTTGCCCTTCACAGCCGTGAGGTAGGTTGCTGTACCTTATCTCATCCTCTAGGGTCACGTAAGAAGGGCTTGATGAGACGGGGCATTTCTACACGAGTTGTAGGGACCCGTCCTTGTCTCTGGGTCTGTTGAGATCAATGCATGAGTCTGTCCACAGACTCATTCCTCCTGTGTCAGTGCCTTTATCTTACTAATGGCAAAGTCTCATGGGGACACCGACTCTTGAACCAAGCCATTTTCTTCTATTACTTTTGTCTTTTAAGAAGTATTTATTGTATATCTTTCTTTTGTTATGCTTAAGGTCAGTAAATAAAAATAGGATCGGTTTACGATGTGCAATATGACATTTTGAGATGTGTAGATACTGTGGAACTGCTGAATCAAGTTAATTAGCATATTCATGACCTCTTGTAGTTCTTATCTCCACTTATGGCAATGAGACTTAAAATCTGTTCCCTTACCAGCCTTCCAGCTTGTCTTATTTTTAGTAAGTATAGTCACCGCGTTATGTGACAAAGCTCTTGAATTTATTATTCCCGTCTAATTCACATGTTATGCACTCTGACCTGCATCTTCCTTACCCTCTGGTTGCTCTGCTTTTACAGATGAGCATGTCTTTTTTACAGAGTCCACAGTTTAAGTGAGACCTGGAAGTATTTCCTTTGCTATGCCTGGATTACCTCTCCAAGGTTACCTGTGTTCCTATAAATTGCAGGACCAATGCTTTCGAGCCTCCATAGTTCCCTGTTGTGTATATGGAGCACATTTTCTTTACTTCAGACATCCATCCATGGGGACCTAGTTCATTTTGACTATTGTAAGACTGCAATAATCATGGGATACCAAATGTCAATCTGACGCATCTGTCTGCTGCCTGCAGCATAAATGCAATATCTGTCCTTGCTTTGCCCACAAGCTCCTAATTGTATCTAGCACATTAAAGAGATCAAAGAAAAGCAGCCTGGGAAATCCTGACAAAGTTGCCAAAGCCTCCTGTGACTGTGTTCCCAGGCTACAGCAAAGCCAGACACTGGCTAGTCTCCGGAACCCAGCTCATTCACTTCGCAAAGCTTCTCTAACAACAGAGAACATTGGCTCTGTAGAGTAATGACAGTATGATACTGAAGTTCCAAAGACAGAGATGCTAATAGGCTGATCATCACACTGAATCCATGTGTTCAGCCTCCTGTGTACCCAGCTTTAACCGGGAGATGTAAATGGCTACAGAAACCCACAAACAGCCATTAACTTCCACTCACAGCCTCAGTACCAGACACAGTGGAATAAACAGAAAAGCTTTACTTGAGGCACGGCCTCCATCGAGGGGATGCTTATTGGATATGAGGCTGTTATTTGCTTCAGATGTTTTTCTAAGTACATGTGACATGGCAGCTGCTTGCAGATCATCTGTTCCCTCCTTTCACTGGCAAATCAACCTCAAGATGAAGTGACAGAGGGAGGAATTATCACTGTCCTGCACTGTGCCTGGGCGACCACCTTGCTGTAGGCTGCTGGTGGGCAGATCCCAGGATCCATAGAGGTTCCCAATTTTCAGAACACCACTGCTTTTCTGCTATTGAGTTTTGGGGACTTCTGCTGTCTAGCTTGTGTGTGGCAAATGTAAGTAGAAATGAAGTTGAAAGAGGGTGGATTGTCTTAATCATGGCTTGTAGGTGATGCCTGGGGTCTTGTTGAGAGCCTTGAGGTGATGGGCCAAGGTGAGGAAACACCAGGTGAGGGAGAAAAGTGAGAAGGAGGAAGAGAAGAGGGGAAGGGATTAGAGGAGGCAGTTTCCATAAAGGTTCTCTACTAGTACAGCCTAGGTCCACAACTGTCCCTGGTCAGTGCTTCCTCTGGGAAGGTTTCTGGTCACAACACTGTCAATAGCACATTCCAAGGATACCCCTGGGAACTACCTCAAAGCATTTCTCAAAGTTTATCATTTCACTGGAAGCCTTAGCCATGTTCACACGTGGCTAAACTTTCTGCTGTGAGGACTTTCTGATCCAATACCCCAAGAAGTATAAAAAAAATAAAAAGCTCCCATCCTCAGGGTATTGCTGCTGCCATTCCCACCCCACCATCTGTTGGAAGTTTAATGAGATGAATGCCGTAGACCACAGAATGTTGGCTAAAAATTAGTTCCTAGACAATCCAGAGTCTACCTGAAACGTTGGTTAGGACAGAGGCCTTTCTTGCTGCATAAGTTTTATGGTGTTGAGATATTTGCCTCAGGTCAGTGCCCTGAAAGTTTCAGAACTTTTAGACTTTTAAAGTTAGGGCAACCCTTGACTGCATTTAGAATCAAAGATGAAAAACAAAAGAAAACAACAACAAAAATGGCATAGCATGAACCTTTTTTTTTTTTTAAACAAGTGCTTTATGGAGTAGAAATAGTCTTAAGAGAAAAATGGCTGCTTTTTGTGCACTGAAGGCTCAATCCCTGAGCATAGGAGAATTTGACTTTCCAAGGCACACAATTCACCTTGTGGTGCCCATATTCACGGAGCGACATCCTTACAGAGTGTTGGCTAAGAATTAGTTCCTAGACAATCCAGAGCCTACCAAGTACTAGTGAGTCATTGAACTGATGAACCATGGGAATGAATGAGAAGAAGTCCCCAATACCAACCTGGAACCAACCACCTACAATACCAACCCAGGAAGCCCAAGAGGCCATGGTTCTCAGAGTACCAGGAGGAGCTCTAGGGCCAAGAGACCTGTATCCTTCCTGGGGACTCTGGCCCATATTGCCCCGAGTTCTGAAGGGCATGGCACTGTGGACACAGTCCTGTGTGCAGCCAGTGACTTTCCCACCATAGGAAACTTTTTTAGAAGTGAGCTGCTGCCTAATACCTTTCAGAATAGCCCATTTACAGAAGAGAAGGAGGGCGTGCACAAAGAGGCGGGTTGTTAGGAGCATAGGGACCCCTGTGTAGGAGAAGCAGGGGAGGAGGATGGGACTGATTCCTATCAATATGGAGCCCACAGCTACTCTAGCTTCCAGCAGCCCCAACTTGTAACCTTGATCTCAACATACACTTGTCCCTGTGCTAAGGCTACCAGGATTCCCTCTGGAAAGCAGGCTTCTGGGGTCACCTCTGCATCTTGGGTGGTAGGTAGTGAGGAAGTCATAGGGATAACATATCCTATGGTGACTGACCCAGAGATGGAAAAGCAAGCCAGAGGCCTGGTGCCATGGCTGTGCTCTCTGCTGGTAGCATAAGAGCAGGGATTGAGATGCAATGGAAGGAGAGAGGCATCTAAAGTCCTAGTCCTGTCAGGAGCCTTTTGGATTCCTTCCAGAAATTTCCACTAGGTGTTTTAATATGAGAAATATGCTTTATAGTAAACTCAGCAACTTTAACCTTTGGCACTGTAATAAGTCATTCTAGGTGAGTGGGAAACACACCTCTCTGGACTTTGAAAAGGGACAAAGAAGCCCAATGACAGCAAGGAGATGAGAGGAAGCAACAGAAGCATTGTGTTTCAAAATATCCCCAACCAACACAGCGGCGTCTTGCACTTTGGCAGAGTAGCCATAGGGCCATTAGGGACCCATAAAGGGCTGGCCTTGTCTCAGCTTCTCCAGCCTTTCGCCCACAAACACCCAGAGTTAGAGGGGGCACCTGATGTTACCTTACAAGTATTGGATCCACTTGGAAGCAGACAGGGACGCTATCTTGTCAAGCAAGATGGCTTCAGTTTTGTCCTGCTTCACAGTGGGCACGGTGCTTCAAAATGGTCTTGCACTGAAGTGGGAGGAGCCTCCTGTGTGAGATGAGGACCAGATACCCTGACATCAAATAGGTGGACAGCCTTCAGATGACGCGGGGGGGGGGGGGGGGGGGGGGTCTACTCTCACACACACTCCTTGGCTTGGGGTGAGCAATGGCTACAGTTGGCAGGAAACTGCCACTGCTCAAGCTGAATGTTGCCTTGTTGGCTTTAGTATCTGCTGCGACTGCAGGATCTATCCATTCTGCAGAGTTCTGTGAGGATGGATGGTCAGAACTGAGCCTTACAATGCCATTCTTGCGGCTCCCCTTGACAGATGTCCTGGCCCAAACTTCCGGGGTATCAGCAATACTCTCATGGGGTAAGTCTGCTACTTGTGATTAGAATTAATGTCTCCTGGGTTTTATGGCATTGAAAAATATCCAGCAAATCTCATAAAATATGAACCAGGAAAGGAGTTAAATATGCTCTAAGGGAAAAGCAGGAATCACCATTCATTAATATTTTTAAAGAAATTAAAGGCCTGGTCTATTAGCCGGTGGAAGCTGTTGAGTGTCGTGGGTGGGTGTGAGGGAAAGTAAAGATTCTCAGGGAAAGACTGGGGGGGGGATGCCGAAGACAAAGGGATTCAGAGTGAGACCTGGACCCCACCCTGATCCACACCCCCTGTGGAACATCCCATGTTCACCCAGCTTCCCTTGCTCTTGTTTAATCTGTGACACTGCGATCAGAATTTGTCACTCTGGGAGTTACATCTGATGTTACAGCCTGGAGCAGAGCTGAACCAAAATAAACAATCTGCTCTCTTCTGCTTAGACTAATAGGACAGTGATGTAAGGCCCTGCACTGAAGTGCTCCTCCTCCCAGCACTGCGGCCCTCAGAGGAGCTAGGGTGGTAGATGGGAAGTGGGGCTGGTTTCCAGTGCTGGGGAGGGTTGAGCAGGACCTGTGGATGTTTCACATTTGCCTCGGTCTGGTCTGCACCCAGTGGAGTCACTGAGCTGGGAGAGTAAGCTTTTAAGCTACACACCAAAGCCCTTTTCATTGAATTCTTCCTGAGCAGGGTGACCTCTGAGTCTGGATTCTGTGCACACTCAGACTAGCTGTGGGAGTTTTCATTATAACTCACAGAGAAGGTGGGCGGCTCGCAATGCCTGTAGGTTTAAGCTGCCCACAGAGGCATTTCCAGTTGTCTTAAATGCTGCGTACATGTCACACAGTGCGAGCAAGCCCGCAAGCGCGCGCGCACACACACACACACACACACACACTCACTCACACACACACACACACACACACACACACACACACGGGTGGGGGTGGGCGATGGGGAGGGAGAGATGCTTGCTAGGATTTGGCATTCTTGCTGCCTTTAGCCACTATGACAACAGGCTCTAGACAGCCCTCCTACAACTGGCTTCACGATGCTAGATTTAGACCGCCACTCTTCATATTCACAGCTTTCTGTTGGAGTACCGAGGGCTCTCTCCTTCCTCCTCTTTCTGTCTCTCTCCCTCTCTCTCCCATGACTCCCCTCACCCCTTCTCTCTAACTCCCAGCCATGTTTCAGGAATCTCATACTCACCTGTAACACCCACAGGATGTGTTACAGGATGCCAGTGATGTGGGTTCCCTAACCTGTTTTCAGCTCTGATGCAAGGGAGTTTCCATATATAACTGGGTTGAAACTGTCAGCGTGAGTGGCCTGGATTGAGTCTGGCCTCCTACATGCAATCAGTGTACAGTTTTGTCATCTCATGCTTAGTGAAGTGTGAATGAGAACACAGTGAGCTTCCATGGAGGTAACATGAGTTCCATTTGATGACTGATGCTTTTCAACCTTCAAGGTTTTCTCTGAGTTGTGATTTTTCTGTGGCAAACCAGAAAGATATGTGATTTCAAGGCTTGGAGTGAGGACTTTCTTCCCTCTGGAATAAACATTATGATAAGCTAAGATACCTGGAAGGAAAAAAATGTAGGAAGGAAGACTTCCCATCCATTTGCAAGCTCCTCTGGCCACTCCATCCTCCGTCACATCCCCATGTCTGGGAGAGCTGCTCTGTTCCTAGCTTCTCAGGTCTTTTCTGCTCCCAAGCTTTCATAGAGGGTGAAGCTGTGAACCTCAGGGTTATTGATGCCACATCTGTGAATCAGGTGAGCCCATTTCACTGTGGATTTGGCTCACTTTCCTCGAGTGCAGCTCTCTTCCGCACCCCTGTTTCAACAGCTCACACTATTAACTCATTCCTGTTTCTCATCTTGGCCATGCTTCTAGACAAAGTGGGGTGTGTGGGGGAGGGGGCGGCACAGTGCAGCCAATGTGTTGGTGACATCCTAAGAAAGAAAATGTGCTGTAGCCGGTCTCTTGTTCCAAGTGATGTCTCCTTCAAAAATCCTCCAGCTTTCTGAATAGGCTGACGGAAAATTCCCTGGTCTGCAAGCCTGTGAGCTTTTCCATTCTTCAACTCACAAGATGAATAACCAGGAAAACAGAAGACAGAAAGAAAATACACCATTCTGCCCCTAGGTGGGGCCACTGCCCACATGTGTTGCATGTCAGTGCACTAAAATTCACTTTCCTGGCAGTAAGACCAAGTTCAGGCAGCAACGGAGAATTGATATTGCAAAATCAAGTTTGAGCTGCTGTAAGTCTTCCATCCTTTGGACCTCACTCATAGCCAGCACTGAATGGTCCTAGACTCCTTGAATTCCCTGAGGTGTCTTTGTGTCTTTTAAAGATATATACTTATTCAAGCATTAGACTGCTGGAAACACCCTAGCATCTGTTCCTGAAGGATGGGCTGTGGGCAATAAGAACCTAACGGCAGGGAGATATTTTACAGAATATTTGGTCAAACAAAGGCGAATGTCAGTCTGTCTGTCTGGGGGATGGGTGTGAGGATCCCAGATCCATTGGCTGCAGTAATTTTGGTTAAAGGAAGTACTAGGAATGACTGCTCATACAGCTTTTATCCTGTGTGTTCAACCTAGAGCCTGTGGGGCACATGAGCTCCAGGACAGCTATGAGTGTGTCCTGATACAGAATTACAAACTTACTTAACGTGTTAGAGGGAGAGACTTTGTTTTCTTATTGTCTTTGTAAATTGGTTGTGTGGTTGTTGAGAGTGAACTATGTAGATGTCCATGTGCCCTTATCATGTCAAGATGTTGGACACCCTAAATACTTTCTGAGCAACTGGGCAGAGAGCCGCAGCCAAGAAGCAAGGATACAGAGTCCTTTGTTAGGCTGGAATTTGAACTTGTGGCCTCCTCCTTGCTCTGTCCCTTATTTAGGAAGCAGGTGCCTGGAGGAGTCCTGCCCTCGTGTGTCTCAGAAACCCCATTATGATGCAGGTATTGTTCTGTGTGGATGGAGGAGTCTTTGTACTGATGGCTCTCTATAGCCAGCTCTTTGAATTCCAAGACACACACAGTGATTTAAGTACCATCACCATCCTCAGCTATGAGGTCTTTAGCTACTCT
Organism: Mastomys coucha; assembly: GCF_008632895.1. Lineage (NCBI taxonomy): Eukaryota > Metazoa > Chordata > Mammalia > Rodentia > Muridae > Mastomys > Mastomys coucha. Next base: position 9,649,297 of record NW_022196911.1, read on the forward strand.
TCTCACTTCTATTACCAAAAAAATGACAAGAAGGAACTCAAGGGAGGGACTGGGATACAGACTAAGGGTACATTTGATTGAGGCTGGGAGAGAGGAAGGCATGGCAGACAGGGTGCTTGGTGTTGGTGGCTGAGACGCCTCATCTCTTGACATCTCTGGAATAGGAAATAGAGAAAGTGGGATGTGCTACAGGCTTCCTCCTCGTTCCTTTCACTCTCTTTATTCATTCACGGGCTTTGCTCATAGGAAAGTGTCACTCCATTTTGCTAACACAGACACACCCAAGACATGCTTCATAGATTCCCCGAGTGGTGTTTCTTAGTCCAGCCGAGTGAATGAAATCAACCTATTGTACCAGGATATTAAGAAATTTGTTCAGGGCTGGAGAGATGGCTCAGGGATCCAGAGAACTTTCTGCTCTTGCAGAGGATCTGATTTCTGCTCCCAGCCTCACAGTCACCTAGAGCTGCAGCTCCTCGGGCATCTCACACTTCTGGCTGCTGTGGGCACCTGCACTTGTAGGCAGGTACAACCCTTTATGGAGACAAAAGGATAAACAGCCGTGGGGAGAGGTGAGAAGTAGCAGGAAGCACAGGGAGGTATCTGCTCAATACACAATATATACTTTCAAGTCTGAAACCTTTAGGCTTGAAAGAACGAAAGAAAGAAAGAAGGAAGGAAGGGAAGAAAGAGACAAAGAAAGAAAGAAGGAGAGAAAGAAATTTGTCTGAAATGATCCAATAAACTCTTAACCCAAGACCAGATTCTAAAACCTCAGCTTTAGCCCTAGACAAAATGCAAAGGTGCCTGCTCATGAGGAGGCCTTGAGACTGGATCTGTGCCCCTCATGGTCCAGAAAGACTTGGGTGACCACTCCAGAACACCTATATTGGATCTTCTTCTTCTAGCCCCTGGCACTATAGAATTCATTCTCATCATTCCTCCCTGGCAAGGCTGTCCTGGGCTATCCTTGCATGAAATATTCTCTAGACTCTGTCTAGATGGCAGCCCACATCTCAGAAATATCTCTAGTCATCTCTCTTCTTCACCCTGGTGCCATCAGAGACCTGCAGAGCAGGGACCAGTGAGTGGCCTTGCTAATCTGCTGCAGGTCAGTAATATGGCTGTAGCACTGCTGCAGAACTGCAGTCCTGGAGCAAACAGCACAGTGGGTACTCTGCATAGACATGCAGTTCCAGCTAAGAGTAAGCTGTGACACTGGAGGAGTGCGGGGGCAGTGACCAGAGTGACCAGGCAGCATGCCCTGGTCAAGTGCAACATCTGCGGAGCTGGAAGTGATACACTGGGCCTGGTGTATCACTTACAGTGCTGTAAGTCAGAGGAGAAACAGCACAAGAGGAAGAGGGATGGGAGAAGGGGCCCCGTTGTCATGAAACCATTGTCAACAAGAGTTATGGTGCCTATCAGAGGGGATCTGGGGAATCTGACTCCTAGAGTGGCAAAATTTCAATGGGAAGAGATGGAATGAAAAGAAGACTTTGAGGAAGGCTGGGGGCCAGACTGCCAGAGCAAGGAATGACAAGAAAGAGTAGGGACAGTCAGTGCACATGAGGTGTTGAGCATGTGACCTGCCAGAGGAGGATACTGGAATGAGTGGGGGAGGGGCTCTGTTGGAGGGTCCACTGCAGCCCAGAAAACAATAAGCTAATCATGGGAAATAACTCTTCCAATGGTGATACATTGTAGAAAATAGTTCATCTCAATAGGAGCTTCTAACCCGCCTCTGATCACGTAGTTCCTGGATAAAAGACATACATGACCTCTATGTTTACAATGAGCCTTAATAAGCACAAGAGCTGGGCAGATATCTATCCTCTATGCTAGTATGTCTATTTTCCAGCCAGTAAGTCCATTAGAAAATTTGCCATGTTTTTGTCTGGGCTGCTCTTAACTTCAGTTAACCAACCCACATGGCCATTATTTTAAGATTCTTACCCCATGGTACCTTGTCCTCTCTCTACCTTCTCTCTCCCCTCTCCACCCCCCTCCCGCCACCCTTGTGGTTCTTCCCCAAGCCTGGAAACCCCAAACCTCGCCTATATTTCTTCTGCCTAGCTATTGGCTTTTGGCATCTTTAGTCACCAGTGAGGGATAACTTGGGGGTAAGGTCACATAGCATCACCTTGGGTCTATGTGTGGTCTCTGGAAGAAACAACAAACAAACCTCAACAAGTGACAGATGACAGCTTTCCAAATGTTGCCTGGACCCTTTCCTCCAAAGTTTGTTGAGAACTGTGGTGCTAAATTACTGGAGCTCAGAAAAATTTCTGGTCCCTTCAAGGAGGTAGTAGGGACATGTCTGCTGTGCCATCCCCTGTGTGCTTTCTCAGAATGCCAGGAGAAGCCACAACTTTGCCTCAGATACCTCTTCTCCATCTTGAACTAGCAGTCCTCTCTGCATTCAGTAGTTAAGTAGTTAAGTCCTGTTCTTTTTGGCAGTGGTAGTCTGGGTGCCAAGTGGGGCTACAGCATGCATCTAGCCAGCAGCCACTGCCCCGCTTCTCTACAAGAACACAGAAAGGCTCAGACGGGTGTGCAAACATACACCATGTAGCCTGTTCTAAAATCTTATTAGCAATGACAGTTTTAAGGGAGCTTTAGCAATATTTCAAACCCTGGCATCAAAATCTGACAGATTCAATTTTGTTTTTATCAGGTTATCTGATGACATTTCTACAAAAGAAACATTCGATCATCTGCAGGCTCAGCCTTCCATGCCAGGCATGGCTTGCTTACAGCTAGTGGGTCAAAGTAACTGTTTGTCTCCTGAGCAGAATAGGGCTCTGCCCTGCAATGGCCCACTCAGACACCATCAACACTGCATGCTACTTCTTTCTCTATAGAACTTCATCCAGCAGCCCTCCGTCCACTCCCACCTCACAGCCAGGCCACCTAATGGAAGGCACAGAAAGTATGATTGCAGAGGAGTGGCTGGCTCTGCACACAGCGTCTGGGGTGTTGCTGATAATAAGGGGCTATTTCAGGGGACCTGCATGTTAGCACATTATCCCAACAACGGGGCACCAGCAGCTAAAGTACACCTACTCTATTCCCTGAGAGCAGCCGCACTAGTCTACCAAGAGCTCGTGAACCTACCAGGAAGCACAGGGGTGGAATCCCTTTCAGAAAACTCAGGTGACAAAACACAATGATCACGGAGCCTCCTGGAGCTAGGTGATGAGGGAGATAAGATTACTCGAATAACTTCGAAGGACAGTCTTTTGGCCAATGTTCCTCAGGATCTTAATCTCCTTCCTGTCCAGCCTTGCCTTGTCTTATGACTTCCTCATCCTCCCTGGCCTTGACTCAACTTCAGTGGAGATCCTGTTGAGCTGCCTAGAGCAGTGTTCCTCAACCTCCCTGATTCTGCGACCCTTTAACACAGTTCTTCATGTTGTGGTGTTCCTTAACCATAAAATTATTTTCATTGATACTTCATATCTGTAATTTTTGTACTGTTATGAGTCATAGTGTAAGGATCTGATATGCGACTCCAAGAGGGTCATGAGCCACACGTTGAGCAACCCTGCTCTGGAACTTATCCTAGTGATTTAATGGGACTCCTCATTCTCCACCATTCTTCTACCCCATCATGCTTTGGGCCCTAGATCAGCAAGAATCCTGTTAGGTGTCTTTAGCAAGGAATTATCCTAATCTCTCAGAAATGTCCCCCTGCTGACCCCCTCCCACCCTGCTCTCTGATAGTAACTTTCCCTTGGTGTATTTGGGAACAAGCTCAATTTCCTCTTTTCCTCTCAGAAGAATGCCATGTGTCTGGCTCATCTTTCTTTAATAAAGGCTATGAAGAACTTAACATGTTCTTTCCCTTGTTCCTGACTGTAAGAGGGGCATGGTGTCCCATGTTAATTTTTCTGGAGTATTTATTAAGTGGCTCTGAGAATTCATACAATCTAAAGTCCTCATTCACATAGGAAGGATGAAGTACAGGAATGTGTAGATGTGTTGATTGGTTGATACAAAACCAAGAATCATGGCCAAGAAATTGGCAGTCTTGTGGACTACTCTGGCCAGAGAGGCTTTATTCCTCTTGAGAATTCACCTTTGTATTTGACACTTGAGGCAGATTGAGGCTGAATGTTCAGTTTCCTGCCAGAGTCAGACTGCTGTCTTGTCAGCAGTTCCTTAGTGAAAATCACTTTCATCTGCGGTCTGCTGAAGAGCACCTGCATACGAAGAGACAGCCTTAGCCAGAGGAGGCTGAGGGGCAGGGTGCTAGTGTATTTAAATTGGCTTTGCCCTGATAAGGGCATACAAAGAGAAGGTTAATGAGGGTTAATAATTTATACTCAGAGAAGTTTAAGATGGTTGCATAATTTAAGCCTCCCACAGAGGTGCCAAACTAAACTCCATTACAACCCTGAAGCCAGCTTGACTGTAACTTTCCTTCAACTTAATGGGCTGCTATTTTCCTTTGCTGCTCAGTCTCAAAATCATGGGGCCATTAAAGATGGCTTCTGGCGACAGAGAGATGGCTCAGCTGCTAAACATGCTTGCCTCTAGGCTTTGTCACCTTACTTTGTTCCCCAAGATGTGCTTGATAGATGAAAGAACAAACTCTCACAACTTATCCTCTAATCTATGCACACACACACACACACACACACACACACACACACAAACACACACACACACTGTGGCACTAAAATAACCCAATAACAAATTCATAATAAGCATGTAATAAATGCTTGTTCCTCTCACATCCACTCCTATTACTCTCACTTGTATGACAAGAATAAAATTCTCCCTCTAATCTTACCTTGTCTAAATCTATCTTTCATCTGGGGTATCTTAAAGAGTCTTTGGAAACATGCCCCTGCCTCCTTCCAACTCTGTTCAGATCCAAGGCAAATCCTTTCTATTCCTCCAGGAACCCAGTGAGGAACCCAAGGAATAGAAATGGTACCCAGCCTGGGCGGCATACAGCTCTGGGTCTCACCCTCCTGGAGTAAGCTTTTGAAGACTTCCTGAACAGAAAAGGATATTGAGGAGGCCTGAAGCATAGCAGGTGAGACTTTCAGAACAGTTAGCAGCTGAGCTAATGGGAAAGACAACATGGAAGTGGGATGCTCTGTCTGCAATTTTACCTCCATCACCTTTAATAAGCCTGGAGCAAGTTGAACAAGAGGGATACTGAAGTTTCAAAGAGAAAAAGACCTTTTAGAAATTGCACTCCTTGCTTAGAGTGTCAGCAACCTCATCACCTAGTTAAAAGAAAGTATCAGGAGATTGAAATAGCTACAAGGGCAGATAGGTCACCTCCCAAGGAATATTTTGCATCTAAAACAATTATCTGGTTAAAAGAGGTAACATTGGCTTCTGTGGTGGTTTGAATACACTTGGCCCAGGGAGTGGCACTATTAGGTGCTCTGGCCTTGTCAGAGGATGTGTAGCCTTGTTGGAGGAAGTGTGTCACTGTGTGGATGGGCTTTGAGACCCTCCTCTTAGCTGCCTGAAGACAGTCTGTTCCTGGTTCCCTTTAGATGAAGATGTAGAACTCACAGCTCCTTCTCTAGTACCATGTCTGCCTATATGTTGCCATGCTTCCTGCTATGATGATAACAGACTAAACTTCTGAAACTGTAAGCCAGTGGTCATTAAGTATTGTCCTTATAAGAGTTGCCATGGTCATGGTGTCTGTCAAACCAAGACAACTTCTTAGGGGTGAAAGACTGGATAGTTATGTGACGATCTTCAGGTACAGTAGGCTGTTAGAACCCCAGGCCTTCACAAAAATGATCTCTGTCTGCCCCTCTATACTTTCTATGCATGAAGCAGCAGCTGCTGGCTCCATGTGGCTATTGAATCACAATCAAAGAAAAGAGTTTTTGATTGAGACATCAATGGATTTGTAACACAAATTTATATGGCAATGTGTGGTTATGAGCTGTGATACTGGACAGAATAAAATGATGCATTTACACTGTTTAACCTTAAATTAACTCTTCACTTTTTTTGACAAAGTGGCTCACATTGCTCTTGAGTTCACGGGGTAGCTGAGAATGACTTTGAAGACTTGATCCTTTTGCCTCTACCCTTTCAGGTGCTGAAATTACAGGTATGAATCACCTTTGCACTGATGACTACTTCAGAGTCAGAAAGCAGAATTTAAAGAATGGCAAGAGAGAGGCAAAGGGAGTACACAACAAGAGAACAGATCTATCCACCCACACCCATTTGAAGTAGCATTGGCAGGCCCAGGATATGCCAACTTCCCAAGGCAGAATATGAGGCACTCATAGCCTTGGGAGAGTCTAATAAGAACAAGTCTATTATTACCAAAAATGGTGTCATGAATAAATGAATGATAAGACTGCCAGTAAGAATTAACTTGTAAGGGCTGAAGAGATGGCTTAGTCATTACGAACACTAGAGTTTGGCTCCCAGAACTCACAGAAGGTAGCTCACAACTGCTAGTACCTATAGCCCTATGGGATCAGATGCCCTCTGGTCTCTATGTCCACCCACACACATGTAGACTCCTACACGTAAGTATATCTCCATCTCTATATACATATGCATATATATATGTATATATACAACCTAATAAATAAATCTTTAAATGAAGAAGTAAGTTCTGTAGAGTACTTATTATATCTATCTACCTATACTATATATATATATATATGCTACATATATATATATATATATATATTCTGTAGAGTACTTACTATATATATGTGTATACACACACACACACACACACATATACTGATAGGGTTTTTTTCATGTGAATGACAAAATTGAAACTTACAGGGAACCACCCACACATGATTAAGAATACAAGTTTAGTAAGTGGTACAAGTCAAAACTTGAAACTGTTTTTCTTACTAAAAGCATCTCTTAAGCAGTAAACATTTAAAATGGGATTATGGCTCAGATGCTCAACTAGGGAGGAAGGAAGGCTACATCCTGGTCCCTTGGAGATGCATTAAACTGACATTGCCTCTAGGCCAGTGGCCTTTACTGAAAAGCAACATTTTCCCCTAGAGTACGCCCTACAAATATTGCTTTCTTTGTGTGACATACGGTAAAAATGTTTGAGAAGTGCCAAACAACAGTCTGAGGAAAACCACAGGGACCACCTCCAAAGAACTGCTGATCAGCGAGTCAGCAGAAGCTGCTACATGCAGGCAGAGTAACTCCACTGCAGGGAATGCTGGAAGCAGGGAAACTGTCTCTTGGGCTTTGAGACTGCAGAACCTAGTCTGTATGGGAAAGCAAAGTAAGCAGGGTCTGAAGCCACCTCAACTTATACCATAGCTAAGGACAGCTAGATTAATGTGTACTAAAAGGAAAAGCAGGCCCCTAGGAGCCAAGAGAGAATGTAACTGGCAGAGATGAAAACAAACATACACCCCAGAAGGGAGACATCCTCAGACACGATGTTCTTTCAGGATAATGGGACATTGAAAAATAGACCCCAATTCTAATATATGACAGAGGAGGCCTGGTGTCACTGAGTCAGCTGCCCCAGTCACCTGCCAAAGGCCTTCCTTCGGCTCTTGTTGAACTGACACTCAGAGACGTCCTGTGAGATTAGGGAGACTGTACAGACTTTATGATATATCACCAACATCAATGAATAAAGATGAGAACCAAGGGACAACTCCTAGGATATGGCACCCTGTCACCCTTGGGTCCAAATTTCTCTACCCAACAAGAAGTAAGCATAGGTGGTGTAGAAATTTCTGGTTTCTTTGGAAACTCAGTTTTCACATGATATTTTTCTGGAAGCTGTCTTGTGAGGAGATGTTTTGCTGAAGCAAACACATGAGAGGATATTTTGTTAAGTCAGACATGTGAGATGACTTATGATGTTTTGCTGAAGCAGATGCTTCTGAGAACATGTGATGTTTAGAAAGAATATAAATATAAGCCCACAGACAGTGAGAGGATACTCATGCATTGCTATGCCTTGCAACACTTCACAGGTCTTTGCTAGTCATGCGATGCTTTGCTCGTCTTCACTTCATAGAGAGAAATGCACCAAAGAACTTCTTGTAGTATGCTGGCTGCTTCTTAATACTTCTGTTGGTTCCTGCCCATATAGTGGAGCCTTGTGGTTTCTGCTGGATTGAGCTGCTGCTACATATTTGTGTTTGGTGTTTGTTACTGGACCTGACGATGAAGATTGAAATTGCTCCCAAAGAACTACTTTTAAACAGATCCACAACCCCACTTCCCCATCTTTATCTGCTACCTATGGCAGGTTAGAAGAGATTGACATATTTAAGAACCTTAATTAAAGTAGGTTTGGAAAAATCTAAGCCTACAAGTGGCTCACAACATGACTTAGGCATAATGGGCAACTTCCCTTCTAATGTAGTAGAGGAAAAGGCAGGTTTTGATGGGTTGAAATGTTGTTTAAGGAGGTTGTCAAAACAGTAGTTACTGCTGGGCAGTGGTGATGCACACCTTTAATCCCAGCACTTGGGAAGCAGAGGCAGGCGGATTTCTGAGTTTGAGGCCAGCTTGGTCTACAGAGTGAGTTCCAGGACAACCAGGGCTACACAGAGAAACCCTGTCTCGAAAAACCATAAAAAAAAAAAAAAAGCAGCAGTTACTGCCACTGCTTAGTCTCCTACCTAGCTCCCAGAGAGGGTTTTCTGGTTTTGCTATATAGTCTTCATGTATACCATTTTGAAAAAGACTGGGGGGAAAGCTGAAAACTTAGAAGGTTCACTCTATGTTCTTGTGTTAGAATGGATTGCAGAGTTGGCTATGCATGTAGAGAGTTTTCAGATAGAGGCTGAAGTGCTTGGAAAGAAAAATGAGCCAATGGGAGGAGAACGACAGGCTTCAGGCTTGGTGTGTGAGACTAGGAATTTACCAAGTGAGGGAAGTAAATTAGGCTTTGAGGAAAACTGCCACACCCTCCCTGTTCCATACACTTTCACTGCCATTGTGCTCAGAGCACCTCCATGAATCAAGGGGCCAGGATGAGCAGGAGGGGCTACAGGGACGATGGATTAGTGTTCAGCCAAGTGCATTACAAGAGGGTTTTCCTGGGGATACACAGGCATCTTTAGACTTCCCAGTCTGTGGAGCTAATAATAGTGGTCATGCTTATTATGGGTTGACACAGCATCCAATAGAAATGCTAGATCTAAAGCATTTTAAAGAAGCTATTATATTGTATGGCTTACGTTCTCTATTTGTTAAAGAAATGTTAGGTAACTGGGCTATGTCGCATGGAGTTATTCCCCAAGATTTGAAGGGATTGGTGTCAGCTGCGCTAGAAACTGGTCAAAAATTACGATGGTTGTCCTGGTGGAGGCACAAAGCCATGAAAATAGAATAATAAAGCAAGTAGGATAAATGTTACTAAAGACCAACTGATAGGTAAAGGGCATCATGCTGATCTACAAGAACAAATCCGATCTGATCATGTTGTAATTGAACAATGTCACTGCAGCTTTAAGAGCTTGGGATATAATAGAGAAGTGGGAAGATCCACCTTATTTACTAAGGTAATACATGGTCCTGCAGAAGCCTTTATTAATTTCTTACAGAGCTGTAAATAGAGTCATATCAGACCTTGAAACCAGACAGTCGCTGATCTTGGCATTTGAAAATGAAATGCTGAGGGGGGCTAGGCAGTTGTGGCACATGCTGATGGATTAACTGTGTGGGAACGGAATGGCAAACAGGGAAGTTGAGCCCTTATGTGGCTGACATACACATACGTTTGTGGAGAAGGGATGTTTTACACCGATGGGGTACTCAAATTAATATTCCTGCAATTCTGGGGACAGCAAATAAGGAAATTAGGGCTGATATGGTAGATGCTTCTGGGAAAGGTATTTTTATGGGTAACTGAGAACAAACACAAGTTGTGCCCATTGTTCTAATACAAGACATCACAGGGATAGAGTTTCCAGATTTATAAAAGGGACCACTGCTGACAGATCTGTGCAGCAAGAGCAGTGATGCATAACAAAAGAAAAAATTCAGGCACTTGAACAACTGGTACAAGAGCAGATGGTACAAGATAGACAAGTCGATCAGCCCATGGATTTCTTCTATGTTTGTTGTAAAAAGAAATCAGGAAAATTGAGGACAATAACGGATTTAAGAGTGGTGAATAAGGTAATTCTACCAATGGTTCCTTGTCAAGTTGGGATTCTTCTACCTTCTTTGTTACCAATATAACAATTGTTACCAATATAATAATTGCTAATAATAATAATTGACTTGAAAGACTGTTTTTACAATACCCTTGCATAAGTAGAATATGGAAAGGTTTGCTTTCTTAATACCTACTCTGAACAACTGTGGTTGAATGAAAAGATACAACTGGAATGTCTTTCCACAGAGAATGTTTAACAGTCCGACTTTATGTCAAAATTTTGTACAACAACCATTAGAAATAATTCATGGGCAATTTACTCAGTCTATTATTTATCATTACATAGATGATACTTTATTGGCTGATTCTGATGAAAATGCCTTAGAGAAAATGTTTAAAGAAACATGAAGAATTCAGTCATGCTGGGAGTTACTGATTGCTCCAGAAAAAAAAAATACAAGGAAGAGATTCACTTAGTTATTTGGGTTATAAAATCAATCAACAAAAAATACCACAAAAGGTACAGATCTTTAGGGACCAATTGCAAACTCTTAACAACTTTCAAAAATTAATTGGAGATATTAACTGGCTGAGGTCCATAATTGGTTTAAGTACTTATGAGTTAAGTGATTTGTTTCAAATATTAAAAAGGGATTCAAATTTAAACAGTCCAATATATCTAACAGCTGAAGTAGCAAAAGAGTTAACTCTTATAGAATAAAGACTGCAAGATGCATATGTAGATCGAATCCTAACCTGGATTGTATTTTGGTCATTTCTTCTTCAACTTATTCTCCTACTGAGATCATTATGCAAAGAGAAGATAGTATTATGGAATGAATTTTCTTATCTTATTCACAAAGTAAAAAATTGAAGACATGTATAGAAAAGATTTCTGAACTAATTATGAAAGATAGAATAAGACTACCTCAATTTTCAGGAACCAATGAGGGAAAATTGTAGTACCTCTTACTAATGCTGGGATTATGTCATTATGGGTGATCAATGAAGAATGGAAAAGAGCATGTAAGTGATAAGTTGGAAGAATTAATAACAAATACCCCAAAATAAAATGTATACAGTTTATAAAAAAAACAACTAATTGGATTCTTCTATGTATTGTAAAGAGACCACCAATTCCAGAGGCACCAACATTTTATACTGATGCAAACAAGATGGAGACAGTATGTTATAAGCCAGAGAAAATAAGCAACATAATCAAAGGTCCATATACTTCAGTTCAAAAGTCAGCATTGTATGCACTAAGATGAAGCAATTGTTTGCATACTATAGTATAAAACATATTACTGGTATACCACACAATCCCACAGGACAAGCAATTCTAGAAAGAGCCAACCATACCTTAAAAAATGGTACATATTACAGAAAAAGGAAGAGTAAAAACCCTCTGGTACGGACTAAATAATGCTTTGGTAACTCTAAATTTTCTTAATATTGGTGAAAAATGAATGACAGCAACTGAGAGACATTAGGTTATTGAAAAAAACCAAGGAACTAGACCAATCAATATACTATAAGGATGTTTTGACATTAGAATAGAAACCTGCAATAGTTTTAAGATGGAGACGTGGTTATGCTTATGTATCTATAGGGAATGAGGAAATATGGTTACCAACAAAACTTATAAAGATTATATTCCTGACCAGGGAAATTCTCTTACTAGCTGAGACATGAGTGTCTTCACAAAGCAAATAGCCCAGGTGATTCACTCTCACAGACTGTCTCAGTTACTTATTTCTCCAAAAAAAATGCAGGCAAATCAACTTCAAAAGGGATAGTCTGATCAGGTCACTCAGAACCTAGACAACACATAGACTGGACAGACAACACATAGACTGGACTACAAATGCCACAGCTAGCTTTTCTCAGACTAACCATCTTTTTCTTGGGTCTTTAACAGGAATTCTTTACCCCAATTCAGTAGAAAGCAATTATAAGAAGAACATGGCCCTAGTCCCTTAAGTTGGGGTGAGTGGCTTGGGTCATTTGATGTGTTATGGTTGATATCATCTAGGTAGGTTGATATTGATTATGATCACGGAGGAAACAAACTAAAGTTTAAATCATGGATTTTTCTCTCTTCTATTTTTCTTTTTCTTTTATCTTTCTGTCTTATCTAATGATGGGGAAAAGAGGAAAAGGGAATAATATAATAGTAAATAAATAAATAAATAAAATAAACATTTTTTTAAATTAAAAAGTTGAATCTCTTAGTCTTAAATATTTTACTTTGGCATGGATTAATGTATTTTGATAGAAATTTAATGTTGTTTTATTTAATTATTTTATCTTGATAGAAATATAAGGTTATTTTGTTTGACTATTATATATTGATTGTTTAAGTATTATTATTGGTAGAAAATTTAAGGTTGTTTTGTTTGACTATTGTTTGATTTATTGTACATAAGCAGCTTATTTTAAATGTGATGTAAAGCTTTATGGTTCTTATAAATATTTATATTGTGTTTAGGTTGTTAATGTTAGAAAAAAAAATTTAAGCAGAAGAGGGATATGAGGCCAGGCAGTGGTGGTGCATGCCTTTAATACCAGCACTTGGGAGGCAGAGGCAGGCAGATTTCTGAGTTCGAGGCCAGCCTGGTCTACAGAGTAAGTTCCAGGACAACCAGGGCTACACAGAGATACCCTGTCTCAAAAAACAAACAAACAAACAAACAAACAAACAAACAAACAAAACAAAACACAACAAGCCAAAAAGGGCTATCAAGATGACTCAGTGGGTAAGAGCACTGACCACTCTTTCGAAGGTCCTGAGTTCAAATCCCAGCAACCACGTGGTGGCTCACAACCACCTGTAATGAGATCTGATGCCCTCTTCTGATGTGTCTGAAGACAACAACTCTGTACTTGTCTATAATAATAAATAAATCTTAAAAAAAAAAAGAAAGGGGGATATGAAATGGAAATTCCTGGTTTCTTTGGAGACTCAGTTGTATCACTTGATGTTTTCCTTGAAGCTGGCTTGTGATAGTATGTTTTGCTGAAGTAGACACATGAGAGGACATATGATATTTTGGCAGAACAGATGCTTGAGAGGGCCCGTGATGCTTAGAAAGAATATAAATATAAAGCTCTTGTATTGCTATGCTTTGCAATGCTTTACAGGTCTTACTGGCCATGCAACTCTTCACCGGTCTTCACGGGTCTTTAGTTTTAGAGAGAAATGCACCAAAGAGGTATTCTGGCTGCTTGTTGCCACCTCTGCTGACTTGTGCCAATTTGCTGGAGCCTTGCCATTTTTTGCTGGATCGAGCTGCTGGTAGTGATTCCTGTTTTGGTATTTGGTGTTTGGATGGCTAATATCCTGACAGTGAAGATTAGAATCTTCCCCAAAGAACTACTTCTACATAGGTCCACAACCCCCTTTTCTTATTAACCTTCTTTCTCTACTACCTCTGGTTGATGGTTTGGAAGGGAGGTTGAAGCATTTAAGAAGCCTAATTAAAGTAGGTTTTGAAAAATCTACACCTACACAGAGGCTCCAAGATTGTTGTTCTAACTAAGCATTGAGCTCTCATTGGATCCTTAGTAGTTATTCTGTGTGAATGAGAGCATTGTGCAATATGACATATGTCATATTTAATTATGGTATAATACAGAAGACAAGGTTGCAATAGGCACCAATGCCTGCACTTCCTTTTTCTTCCCTCTATTTATAGAGTTATTAAGTCTGAGAGACCTTTCCTCATGAGTTATTATAAATAGTTCCACTAATGACAGTGAGACAACTATAATGCATTTGTTATATGAGAGACAGTTTACATGTGCATGTGTGCCTGTATGTGTACATGCACGTGTGTGTGTGAACATGTGTATGTGTGTATGTGAGCATGTGCACGTGTGTGAGAGAGAAGAGTGTTCTTCAGTTTCACTTTGATTGGACTGAGAATCACCCAGAAGACACACCACTTGGCACAGCAATGATCCACCCTGAATATAGTCAATCCTACACTGTGGGCTGAGGTTACTGACTGAATTATTATTATTACTTTACAGCAAGGAGAAGTAACTTGCTTAGTGTATGACAACCTTTTGAAAACTTTCAGAGAAAACTTTCATTCTCTTTATCCAAAAGAGTAACTCATCCATTTAATATTTAATGAACACTTACTCATAGCTTATGTAATGTTGTTTGGAAGAGCTCTGGCCTCAAATAAAATTCACTCCTATGAACAGTGAACTCTTAAGGAATATACATCACAGCTCTTAGCACAAAGCTAATTTTGTTAACTTGGTTACATTACACTGACTGTTACAAAGTGATTTAGGAAAGAGTGAAAGAAAGGATCCTGCCTCAGCTGTCTGATCAAGCAGCAAAGGCCACATATTTGATTTCCTGAACAGGAGAACTTCAACTCTTGAAAGGTATTAGAGTTTGACTGAGCCAGCTTCACTCTAAGAAGCCCTTACTCTCTGTCCTTTAGTCTTGTTGGTTCTCAACCTGTCGGTCAGGACCCTTTTGGGCATCACATACCCTGCATATCAGACATTTCCATTACAATACATAACAGTAGCCAAATTCCAGTTCTGAAGTAGCAGTTTTATGGTTGGCTGGAGGTGGGGGTTATTACCACAACATGAGGAAATGAATTAAAATGTTTCGGCATTAGGAAGGTTGAGAATCGCTGACATAGCTTTTTTGAACAAAATTAGAATCCTGGATGCAGATTCTGGGATAGAACACTTAGAAAAGCAGAAGCTCCTCTCACATAATTGCTGATTGACTCATTAAATATTTGCTGCATCCCTGTTATGCTGGCTGGTTTTATATCAACTTGACATAACTTTGAGAGGGCAGACCCTCCATTGAGAAAATGCCTCCATAAGATCAGGCTACAGAGCATTTTCTTGATTAGTGACTAATGGGGGAGGGTCATTCCATTGTGGGTGGTGCCACCCCTTGGCTGGTGCATCTGGGTTCTATAAGGAAGCAGGCTGAGCAAGTCATGAAGTGCAAGCCAGTAAACAGTGCCTCTGCATCAGCTCCTGCCTTCAGGTTCCTGCCCTGTTTGAGTTCCTGTCCTACCTTCCTTTGATAATGAACAACAATATGGAAGTGTAGGGCAAATAAACTCTTCCCTTCCCAATTTGCTTCTGGTCACATTGTTTCATCACAGTAATGGAAGCCCTAACTCGGATACTTGTTAGATGCCAAGTCACATAATAAACCTAGGAATGTAATGGGACAAATCCTGCCATTTCCGATCTCACACAAAGCGGGGAGAGGGGAGAATTCAGGATGGAAATTTGTCCCAGGTGGGCCAGGAGATACCCAGTAATGTATTCTGGAGCTTGAGTAGGGTGGCTGTTGTTTGGGAACCTTACCTTGGAACTCTATATAAAATCTGGCCCAAAGGGATTGGATTTATTATCCAAGCTCAGTGGCGACTTTGTCTCTTATACCTGGGATGCCATCTTCTCAGAGCTGGGTGCTTGTGCTGGTGAAAGTCTCAAGAATGCACATGCCTTATTTCTTCATTGTTGTAAGTCACACCTGTCTTTTGTCTCATTGTTTTGTATCAAACTCATATTCTTAGGTAATTCTTCTATCCTTTGTGCAGGATTTGTTCTTACTAAGAAATTGATTCTATATTTTCAATAAGTTATATGGTTTGATATCTGTTATAGATATCTGGATATATTGGGATAGCACCAAAAACCCCTCTCTGTACCTAAAATCATCATATAATGTATGCTCTTATCACAGAGAAATCATAATACATGCTTTGAAATCTTTTCTGACTTTCAAATTTTATGAGCTCAGCTTGGGTGATATACATGTCAGTAAAGTATTTTCTTCTTACTTCATATGATTTGGTTTGATAAAATCAATTCCATCTATATGTATGTCTTTTAGAAACATATCTCAGTTTTCCCCAAATGGATGTCTTACATCTGATGTGTAAGAGAAAACTCTGGTAGCACCTCCCCAGAGAAACTGAGCCAGCCCCTGATTATGCTAATAGAAGCAAAGAGGTTTTCTAAGCAAAAGACCCATTGTAAATTATTCATAAACAGGTGTCTCTCTTTGGATGGTTTTGGAGTTTCTACATTTTCCAGACCAAGGAGTATACATGATATGATATATATACACTAAGCTGAAGATGTTACGGAGGGAAATGAATGGATTTCAAGAATTTGGAAGCACCAGATGTTTGTATTTGGAACATTAGTTAATGCTGGTGGGGCAGGAGACCAAGGAGCCACTATCTGACTGGCTTTACTGGCTGTTGATCTTTTCAGCAAGGGCCATTTCCCAAAGGACAAGATGCCCTGCCTCCAGGTCCAGAGGCAACAGACTCCATCAGAGTTCAAGATGTTGGGCTTGTATCGGCTTTCACTCCTCTTGCTTCTGCTTTGCTTCCTTTCTGGCCACTTGGCTATTCTGTTCTTTCCTCTGCATCTCCATATTGCTCACCCCTGTTGCACCTCCTGTTCTGTAGGAGCACTTGTACCATTGAGCTGTGCATGCTGCAGCTGCAGTGTTGCATAACATCTGCAGTTTATTGTTTGTACCATCCCTTCAATCATTTGTGGATGTGATGGGCCTTGATAGGCTTGGAACAAATGTTGCTTGTTTATTACTACTGGCAATTATCTAAACCCTATCATTTGAATTAATTACTTCTATTCTATTATTATATTTTTTAATTTTATACTC
This sequence comes from Mastomys coucha, assembly GCF_008632895.1. Lineage (NCBI taxonomy): Eukaryota > Metazoa > Chordata > Mammalia > Rodentia > Muridae > Mastomys > Mastomys coucha. The sequence continues at coordinate 9,666,108 of NW_022196911.1, forward strand.
AGTTAACAGAAAAGACATAAATTGTGGTTCTCAATTGAAGTCTTTTGTGCTTTATGAAAACTCTGTGTCTCTCTCCTGCCTGCAGGGCTCTCAGTGGCCCCTGGCTAACCTTTTCCATTAACCCAGGCTCCCTTCTTCTCTTCCAGACCCTTTTTATTATTCCGTGTCTCTTCATCTTAACAAGCAGAATAAAATCATCTCCTTGGCTGTCTGGTGCATTTTGTCTTTGACACTGACCAGACTTCAATTAGAGTTTTGTGTTCACATTTAGTTTTATAATTTAAGAAGGACAGAGAAGAAATAGAGAGCAATTTAATTTGAGAAAGGCAAGTCTGAGGTGGGTGAGACATTCTTAGAGCAGTTCAGATTTGTATCAATTATTGCAGAGTAATTACAGTTGGCACTCAGATCTGAGTTCAGTCTGTGCAGATTCCATTTGAGCTGATCATATCCAGGCTTTCTTCTTCTTGTTTTTAATTCCTGAACAGTACAGTATAACACCTATTTACAGAGCATTTACATTGTATTGGGTATTATGCATCATCCAGAGATGCTTTACAATATAGAGATGATGTGTACCACTTCTATGCAAATGCTCTGTCATTTTATATACAGCACTTTTGGATTGAGTATCCTCCTGAGTCCTGGAACTAATCTTTCATGGACACTGAAGGGAATATTTTTTAACAGCAGTCCCTCTACCTTTGGTGGCTCCTGGGCTAGATGCAGAATCACATCAACAGCTAATACCACTATGAACCTCACACCCCAGCATAGTCATTAGTCTGAAGCAAGCAGCTGACACACACACTCATGGAATGGAAATAAAAAGATGCTAATAATCACCTGTCCTCAGTTAGATATTCCTGAACCTACTGCTAAGGCAAGACCTTTCAGGCCCTAGACAATGGGAAGTGGTAAAAGCTGTCAGAGGCTTTTTTTTTCCCTAAGGAGGTAGAACTCTGAATTAAGTACATGAGAGGATGGTTCTCATCCTTCACCTCATGTCTCAAAGTACAGTAAAGGAGCCTTCGGCACTGTTAGGCATCCAGTCTTGAACTCCTTACCCTCCAGAATCCTCAGCCAAAGAACTATGCTCACTACATATTGTCCACTCTCAGTCCTCAGTTACAGCAATGCCAAATGAACCAGAACTGTTTCTGTGCTCTGCCTGAGAAGCCTGTTCAGAACCTCTGGACTGCATGATGCACAAACAATATGCTCTTAATTGTTTCTGCGAGAGTTGACATGCAATGAGCGTCTAAGGAGTACAGAAGGGCACAGTTATGACATATCAGTTAAGAAAGGTGCTGGGCGTATGGGAAGGGGTGAGTGTGTGAATATGATCAAAGCATATCCTAGACCTGTGTGGAAATGTCATAATGAAACCTGTCATCATGTACCATGAATATATGCTAATGCTTTAAATGTTAAGGGATGAAAAGGGTGGTGAGAGCGGAAGGCAGTGTGTTGGTATTTCAAGTTAGAAGATCAATACTGACTTCAGGTTTCTTTGATGAGAATCTGTAAAAGACTAGCAATCTGGTAAGTTCTACAGTGCATGCAGAAGTAACATGGACTACTGGCCCTGAAGAAATGTAGACTTTCTGGAGAAATATTACCCATATACATTACTTTCAGCACCGGACAGACTATTTCTGGAGTGCAGTGGAATGAAAAAAAAAAAAA